>NW_006399894.1:8357070-8419089 GCF_000299155.1 Elephantulus edwardii
GGGGTGGGAAGGGAGAAAATTGCGGCAGTGAATGAATGGAAATCCAAAACCTCTGTAAAAAAAAATTATATATAAAAAAAAGTAGAATAATATCTTTGAGAAAGGTACCATGTGCTTACAAGGTCTTATTTCTAAAAAAAAAAAAATTATAGTTTGCTTCTTTTATTTATACCTCTTGATCCCAATTGCCAAAACCAATTTAACTACCATTTATTAAATTCTCTGTTGTTGTTAAATGCCTTTGAGTCACTTACAATTCATAACAACCCAATGTACAATAGCTCTGAACCCTCATCTATCCTGAGCCAATCTCTAGGTCTCTGACTCACTGTCATTCATTCAGTTACATCATCCCCTGTGCTGTCCTTCAACACTTCCAAGCATGATATCCTTCTCCAAAGAGTGGCTCCTTTTGGCTACATGGCCAAAGTATGTCAGACAGAGTCACAAAATCATTGCCTTTCAGGAGCAACTTGATTTAATTCTACCTAGGATAGCCCTGTTAGTTCTCTTGGCAGTTCATGTTATGTTCAATACTCTTCTCCAATACCACAACTCAAAGGCATCAATTCTCTTGTCATGTTTGGTCATTTTTAGTTCTCTGATGCATAGCAAATAATTGTTAAGACCTTGGCTTGGATCAGGTGCACCATAGCCTATAGACTGACATCCTTACTCTTCAACATTCTGAAGAGGTCCCTAACAGCCAAATTCCACAGTGAGATTTGTCTTTTGATTTCCTAACTCCAGATGTCAAGAGTGTTGACTAGCAAGCTAAAAATCTAAATCTTTTCTTCATCTATCTTGATGTTGCCATTTGGCTCAGTGATGAGAATCTTTGTTTTCTTGATGTTGAGCTTCAGTCCATATTGCAAACTACAGACCTTGACCCACTGCAGCAAATACTTCAGGCCCTCTTCAGTTTCAGCAACTCTCTTTATTGCTATCTAATAATATTAGATACCATATTCAAATTTCAACACATATTTGAACAGAAGACTTTGAGGAGTGAGTAACTTGTACTGGTCAAGGAGAGGAAAGAATTTATTTTCTCATAAATTTTTGGAAAGAATAACTGATAATTATTTGATTGTGCAGATTCTTATGGTAATTATTCAGATATCTGAGAATGTGATCATTGTTTAAAGCCTTAAAGCTTTACCTTCTCATTTTAATATATTTCATCCATATATTCCCAGCTTTATAAATAACTTTTCAAATCTCTGTTAACTTGTCTGATAATGTAAACTGTGAAAGTATGTGTTTTTGACACTTTACTATAATTTACTTATTTATACCATGTTATTTTTGTCGTGTGCTGTAGAGTTAGAACCAATCCGTAGATGGCCCTCCAAGGAGTTATCTGAGGCTATAAATCACATGAAAGTTGATTGCTCATCTTTCTTCCATTGAGCAGCTGGTGGATTTGAACTATATTCCTTTGCATTGACATCATAATTATGTACCACCAAGCCACCAGAGTGTATTAATTCACAATGTATGGATTTATATCACTTATGAATACTGACTTTGTACCTAGATTAGGAGAATTCTTATTTACTTTGGTACCTTGAATATCCCAGAGGTTACTTGGATAACATTCTGAGTATTATTTTGTTAAAGGTACTATCATGAACTATCGAGTCATAACAGACTCATAGCTGGCTCAAGGTGAAAGCTGAAAGGTTTGTAGTTTGAATCTGCCAGCTGTTCCATGAGAGAAATGTGGACATTCTTCTCTCATAGAGATTTACAGGATTGAAAATCCAGTTGGGGGGTGGAGAGGGGGCTGCTGTGGGTTGAAACTGACTTGACATCAGTTGATTTTAATAACAATTCATTTCCTTCTTCACTGAAGCCAGATCTCTTCTTACTTAGGCATTGGCCTTAATCTCTTAATTGGTCTCTCTGCTTCCTTTTACATCTTAACTGGTTTTATTTTTGACCACTCAGCCAGAGTAATACTTTTACAACATAAACCAAATCATCTCTCTTTGCTACCATCAGTTCTGCAATGGCCTTCTATAAAACATAGAATGAAATCCAAATCCTTGCTATGGTTTAGAAGCTCTGCACTATTTTGTCCTTGCTATTCTTAAATTACCTATCTTTTTTTTCCTTAAACTACTCTGACCTCCTGACTGTTCTTTGAGTCTAACAAGTACATTCTACAACTCAATAAGTGAATATAAACTGAGATTGATGAATTAAATGTGGATTATTTCCTTCTCTTTAAAAAGAAAGATACCTAATCTAATCAGTCTTTGTTGAGAAAAAAAACAAAAAACCAAAATAAACAACAAGCCAAAATCACTCACTCTCTCGTGTTTCTCATCTTAAATTTAGAATAGGAACTAAATGAATGTAGAGTATAGCAGAGGTATCATCCTATATTGAACTTTTATGCAATTTTATTGCCTATTAATGATTTAGTAGATTCTTGAATAGAATATATTTTAATGAGCTTATTTGTATGTATTATACTTATCACAAAAAGTCTTGTGTCCCTGTGCTTTCATAACTGAAAGGTTTCGGATCAAAGGCAAGAACCATGCCAAGGTAGAGATAGAATTCTTCTCAAAGCTTATTGTGCGTGGGCCTATTCAGGAAGGGGAGTAATATTGGGGATTGGGTTCAGGGGGTTTATTATGGGGTCATTGCAGTGACTCATTGGTGCACAGTTTCTGGTCTTTGGAACGGTTCTGGGCAATGTCCTGACATAGGATTTCTGACTTCTGATTTAAAAAAATGTCCTGACATAGGGTTTTCTAAGTTCTGGTTTGGAGGAATGTCTTGACATAGGATTTTCTGAGTTCTGATTTTAGAAAATGTCCTGACATAGAATTTTCTGTTTTTAGAAAATGTCTTGACATAGGATTTTCTGAGTTCTGGTTTTGGAAAATATCTTGACATAGGAATTTTGAGTTGCACTTCAACCTCCATTTTGATTTTTAGCCTAACAATATCAACTTAAGTTGATTTTAGATGGATTCATGAAATGAGCTTTTTCTTTAAGAAACAAAGCAACTATTTCTCTCATGAGATTAATCTTGTAAATATTAAAACTGCTCATTACTGTACTGTTCATATTCCATTAAATATCTTCTTAGTAAACCATGTAAATGAAAATGACTAGTGGACAGATGGGTAGAACCACATGCATCTGATATTAGGCAGTTGGTGGGCATAAAATGCCAGGAAGAAGATTAGGCATATCAAAGTGGGGAGCTTCCGATGGCTCTTGAAAAGGTTAATTCTTAGCTTCCAACTTGCCTCTTTGTATTTTGCTTTGAAAGCAATGCCTTCCAAAAGTACTGTCCACATCTTAGGTAGTCAATGCTTTTCCATGATAATTTGAATATAAATAAGATGAAATGGCTGGTGAGATTAAAGAAAACATCTCACTCTCCTTTTTTGTGTAAGGACAACAGCTAAGAAATGTGCATCTCCTCTGCAGGGAGCATAACAGGGTTCAGTTACAAGATGATGGGAGGAGGGTGAGGCTGCACAATGAAGAGCAGTGTGTCATTTGTCACTGCCTGAACTCATCAGCCCTGTGGATTTCAGTGGCACTGGCAGAGGCGCCAAGCTCCTTAATTTATTTCTTCCGGAACACTTTAGCAATAAAGATTTCATTAGGAGCAGAGTCAAATGTTAAAACTAGTTAGCTATTGTGATGCAGAGTAGTCATTTTCAAATACTGTTCCCGATTCAATAGGAAGGCCTTGTGACTTATTCTCTCCACAGACATGTGAATTCATTTAGAAGAATCTCACGTCAGAAGGTGCCTTTGAGTGCGACTGATCTCCTTTAGAATAAATGAAGAACATATTGCAAATTATAGATATAATCTACCTGCTATAATGTTTAATCTGAATGAAACCATTTCATTTTAGCAAATCCTCTTTTTCAAAAGGAGAGGAAGACCCTCAAAGTGATGAATTGAAATAGTGACTACAACAGTGAACTTAAGTGCAGTGCAGGTGATGAGGGTGGCACATGATTGGCCAAGATTTTTGTTAATTATTCAAATGAGTCACTATGAATTAGAGTGAACTTCATTGCACCTACAACAACAACAACAACAACCACAACCAGTACCATTAATGGCTGCATTTCTTTTAAGACAAATTTATTTGTTCTCCAAGTTATAATAAATACTTTTTAAAGGCATAGCTCCAGTGTTTCTTATTCATTGTCCAACTATTGCATGCATAAAAAGTAATTGAAAAGAACATAGCTTGATTCTGGTGTACCTTAGCTTCTGAACGGATATCTTTTGTTCCCTTTGGAGAGGTCTTTGACAGCAGATTTTCCCAGTGCAATATATCTTTTGATTTCTTGACTTTTGCAACTATGGGTGTTGATTATGGACCCAAGTAAAAAGGAGTCATTGTCATTTTCAGTCTTTTCTCCATCTATCATGATGTTGCTTATTGGTCCAGTGGTGAGTATTTTTGTTTTCTTAATAATGAGGATATAGTCTATACTGAACGTTTTGTTCTTCTGTAGTAAGTACTTCAAGTCTTTTTTCATTTTCTGCAAGCAAGATTGTGTTATCTGCATAACACAGGTTGTCGATGAGTCTTTCTCCAGTCCTGAGGCTACATTGTTCTTCACATAGTTCAGTGTCTCAAATGATTGCTCAGCATACACAGGGACAAGTATGAAGAAAGGAGGCAACCCTGACACACATTCCATTATTTTAAGCCATGCAATGTTCTGTTGTTCTGTTTGGACAGTTGCTTCTTGGTCTATGTATAAGTTTCAAATGAGCACAATTAAGTATTTTTGAATTCCAGTTCTTCTCAATGTTAGCTGTAATTTGTGATGATCCATATTTGTGTGAAAAATAGCTTTGAATATTCAATAAAACACAAATAAATATTTTCTTTTGGTATTCTCTGCCAAGATCCACCTGACAGCAGCAATGATAACCCTCATACCATGGCCTCTTCTGAATGCAGCTTGAATTTCTGGAAGTTCTCTGTTGATGCACTCTACCAGCCATTTTTTAATAATCATCAGCAAGATGTTATTTGTATGTAATCTAAGTAATATTGTTTGATAATTTCCAGTATTCTTTTGGGTCACTTATTTTATGGAATAGGAACAAATATGGATCTCTTTCAGTCAGTTGGTCTTCCAAATTTCTTGGCATAGGCTAGTGATTATGTCCCGGATTGCATCTATTTTTTTTAAAAAAACAGCAAAAAAAACCCCAAAACCCCTTGATTGAGCTTTCACTCCCTGGGCTTTACTTTTTGCTAATATCTTAAGTGCAGTTTGAACTTCTTTCTTTAGTGTTGTTGCCTCTTGATTATGTGCTTCTTCACAGTGATTTCTGTGTGTTTCTTCAGATTTCTTTTGAAGCTTACTGCATCATTCAAGATTTTGTGCATTTAATTCTTCAATATTTCAACTAACAGCTTGGATTTGTTCTTCTGTTCTTTCAGCTTGAGAAATGCCAAGTGTGTTCTTTCCCTTTGTTTTTCTAACTCCAGCTCTTTGCATATTCAATTATAATACTTTGCGTTGCCTTCTTGAGCTGCCTTTTGAAATCTTCTGGTAATCTCTTCAGCATTTCTTCCCTTTGTTTTGACCTTTCTATGTTCTAGTCAAGAATGTATGATTAGGCTTATATGTGTGACAATTAACAATGTGGAACAAGAAGCACACTATAAAGTGAATTGGAGGGAACATCAGAGAGGAAAGGAGGAAAATGTGTGTCAATGAATAAATGAAAACCCAACCTTTCTGTAAACTATAATTAAAATAACTATTAAAAAAGTATATTCTTTCATTTTGTTCTTTTTTCCCTTCATTTCTTTGTTATGATATTTTTCTTTTATATTATTTTGTTTTGTTTTAAATAGCATTATTTCTTTATTTCCTCTTTTAGTGTTCCCTTTAATACTGAAGAGGAATCTGAATGAAATAGTTTTCCTTAAATGTTGATTTTTTTAGAAAATTTGTATTTTTTTAAATGTTACATTTGTTTGCATGCAAAGTTTATATATATATTGTGATTCTTGCTCTCTTTTATTCACATTGTGTTTCATATAATCATTCTCATTCAGTATATTTTATAAAATTAATCGCCATTGAACTATGCCCTTCATTACCCTATCTTTTCTGATCCCCATCAGATTTTTCTATTTCCTTTACCTTTCTTCATGCACCTGCCAAATTGTGTGGCTCTAAGATTTCCTCCCTGCCCATCCTCACCCTTCTGTTCCCACCTCTTCCTCCCCTGGGTCCCCATACACATTTTATTATTTATCCTTCTGATTTTACCATAATGGTCTTGTGCCATATTTATCCTTATGAAACCGAGTTAGTTCACTCAAACAATACCCTCCAGTCTCTTCCAAGTTATGTAATAATTTTCAAAATCTATGCTCCTGAGTACTGTGTAGTATTTCATCATGTTAATGTTCCACAGTTTCTAAATCCATTACATTGTAGTTGGACATTTGGGCTATTTCCATGTTCTTGAGATGGTGAATAATGCTACCATGAACATTGGTATACAAATCTCCATTTGTATCTCAGTTCTAATTTTCTTAGGGTGTATTCTTAACAGTGAAATAGCTGTATCATATGGAATTTCTATGTTCAGCTTTTTGAGGAATTGCCAAACTGCCTTCCAGAGTCGTTATGCCATTTTACATTCCCACAGACAGTGTATAAGAGTTCCTATCCACAGTCTCTCCAACATTTATTGCTTGTTGTCCTGTTAAACTTTGCCACTGCTACTGGAGTGAGATGGTATCCCATTGTGGTTTTGATTGACATCTCTCTTGATTTTGAACATTTCGTCATGTGTCTGTTGGCCATCTAAATGTCTTCCTCTGTAAAAAATCTTTCAATGTCACTTGTCCATTTTTTAATTGGGTTATCAATCTTTTTTTTGGAGGCCCAGGTATATTCTATAAACTTTTATTATTATTATTATTATTATTTTATCTGAGATGGTATTGCCAAAAGCTTTTCCCCAGTCAGTTGGTTTTCTTTTCACTCTATCAGGAAGAGGTTTTGATACACACAGGGATTTAATCTTTAGAAGGTCCTATTAATTAAGTAATTTTATCCTTTCTTGATTGTGTATTACTGGCTGTATTTGAGAGCGTCTTTATACTGTAGATGAGGTCTTCTAATCTTGGCCTCAATTTGTTTCTTATGATTTTTACAGTTTTGGGCTTTATGCTTAGATCATTGATCAATCTTAAGTTGATTTTTGCATTTGGCAAGAGGTGTAGATCCTGCCTCAGCTTTCTGCAGAAACAGTCCACTTTTGCCAGCACTGTTTGTTGAAGAGGTTGTCATTTCCACATTTGATAAATTTCATTTCCTTGTTGAATATCAGTTAACCATAGACAAAAATGGGTTAACTTCTGGGGTCTCTAGTCTATTCTATTGTCCTGTGTGCCTGTTTATGCCAGTATTATGCTATCTTGGTTATTAAAGCTGTATAGTAGGTTTTGAGATCAGGGAATACTACAAAATACACTTCATTATTATTTTTTAGAAGTGCTTTACTTATTTGGAGTCTTTTTCATCTCCAAATAAAATTACCAATTGCCTTTCCTGTCTCTTTGAAAAATAAATTTGGTGTCTATTTGGATTGGTGGTAGACTCATCAAAACCTATGTAATGCAGATGACACAACCTTGCTTGTTGGAACTGAAGAAGACCTGAAGCACTTGCTGCAGAAGGTCAAAGACTGTAGTCTTCAATATGGGTTGAAGCTCAAATCAAGAAGACAAAGACTCTCACCACTGGGCCAGTTGGCAGCACCATGATAGATGGAGAAAAGATTGAAGTTGTTAACCATTACAGCTTGCTCAGCTCCACAATCAGCACTCTTAACACCAGTAGTTAGCAAATCAAAAGACGAATGGCATTGGAAAAATCTACTGTTAGGGACCTCTCCAGTGTGCTAAAAAGCAACAGTGTCAGTCTAGAGACTAAAGTGTGCCTAATCCAGGCCATGGTCTTTGTAATTACTTGTTTTGATTCATAGAGTTGGATAGTGACTAAAGATGCCAGAGGAAGAATTGATGCCTTCAAGTGGTTCTGGAGAAGAGTCTTGAACAATAACATGGACTGCCAAACCAAGTTTCTCCTTGGAGGCTAGGATATTGAAGCTCTGTCTCACTTACTTTGGGCATGTGGCTAGGAGGGACCAGTTCTTGGAGAAAGATAGCATGCTCAGAAGAGTGGAGGGACAGTGCAGGAGAGGAAGACCCTTGAATTAGGTGGATTGATACAGTGACTGGGGCACTGGGGGTTGGTGTGTTGGAATTAGTGAGACTGGCTCAGGACAGGGCAGGGCTCAGAGCTGCTATACAAAGTGTGGCTACGAGTCACAGATAACTCAACAGCATATAGCAACAATATTTGGGATTGTGTTAAACATGTGGATAAGGTTGTTGTTTTCACTATATTCAGTATTCCTATCCATCAAGAGGGAACATTTTTTTCATTTGCTCAGGTCTTTTATTGTTTCTCGTATTTTAAATTTTTCTTTGTAAAGGTCTTTTGTGTCTCTGGTAGGTTTATTCCTAAGTATCTCAATCTGTGGTTGACTATTATAAATGGTATTGTTTTGTTGGTTTCCTTCTGTGTTTTCTTTGTTCCTGTAGAGGAATCACATTGACTTTTGTCAACTCTTTAATCCTGGAAGTCTATTAAGTTGATCTACTAGCTCTAACAGGTTTGTTGGTTTTTTGTTTGTTTGTTTGTTTTTTAAAATTTTTTGTTTGTTTGCTTTAGTCCTTGGGATTTTCTGTGTACACTGTCATATTATCTACACATAGCGAGAATTTGACCATCTCTTCACTGATCTGGATGCCTCTTATTTCCTTCTTGTTGTATAGCCCTAGCAAGTACTTCTAATACAATATTAAATAGGAGTGGTGACAGTGGGCATTCTTGTCTGGTCCCTGTTCTCGAGTAGAATACTTTTAGGTTTTCTCCATTGAGAATGATATTGGTTCTTTGATAGTGGTTTTGTGTATATACTTTTTGCAATGTTACGAAAATTCCCTTTTATTTCTATCTTACTGAGGTTTTGATCATAAAGGAGTGTTGTATCTGTCAGAGGTCTTTTCTGCATCAGTTGCTAGGATTATGTGGTTCCGATTATTTGTTTTGTTAATGTGGTGAATTATAGTGATTGCTTTCCTAATGTTGAGCCATCCTTCTATGTTGTTGTTGATTGCATTTGAGTTGAGCATGACTCATAGCAACCCTATGAACAGAGGCCTGAAGCCCCTCTCCAACTATTGACATTTATCAAAGTTCATAGAGTTTCCAGGTGCAAGTTGTTTAGGAAGTGGATGCCACTCCTGCTTCCAAACCTGTCATAGAATGTTATTGGTTGAGTCACCTGCTATGCATAGTGATCCTATGCTTAGCAGCTCTGAACCCTGACCTGTCCTGAGCCAGTCTCACTAATTCCAGTACACCAGCCCCCATTGTCCCAGTTACCATATCAATCCATCTCATCCAAGGTCATTCTAGGCTGTCCATCCACTCTTCCAAGCATGATGTCCTTCTCCAAAGACCAATCTCTTCTGGCCACATGCTCAGAGTAAGTGAGGCAGAGCTTCAAAATCCAAGCCTCTAAGGAGAGACTTGGTTTCACCATCTCTGAGACACATGGATTTGTTTTCTTGGCAGTCCATCATATGTTCAAGACTCTTAGACATAGATTCTTTTTCTGTCATCCTTAATCATTATTCAACTTTCTGAAGCATAGCAAGTAGTTGAGAAAACCAGGCCTGGATTAGGCACACCTCTGTATCTAGATAGACATCAGTGCTCTTCAGCACTCTGGAGAGGTCCATGACAGCAGATTTTGCCAATGCAATTCCTCTTAATTTCCTGACTGCTGGTATTAAGAGTATTGATTGTGGAGCTGAGCTAGCTTTAATTGCTAACAACCTCAATCTCTTCTATATTTATTATGGTGCTACCAATTAACCCAGTGCTGAGAATCTTTGTCTTCTTGATTTTGAGCTTCAACCCATATTGAAGACTACAGTCCTTGACCTTTTGTATCAAGCGCTTCAGGTCTTCTTCAGTTTCTATACTTATTATAAATCCCACTTGGTCATGATTGTTAATGATGACTTTTTAAAGAATTTTATGTTGGTTTGCCTACAAAATTAATATACAATGTAGATTGTGCTTCACATATTGCTTCATTCACATTGTGTTTCATATGATTATTCCCATATATTGTGTTTTATAAAATTAATTACCATTGATTTTTGTCCACTCTAGTCGGGTCCTATAATAACCTTTTGCTTTCTTCTTGAGTGATGTCCTTGTTCCATGCTCCAGTTATTAATTAACAGATGTTTAAAAATGTTTCTCCTCATTTCTTTAGTGTTTTCCAACTTAATGGGCTCATCTCCCAGAACAATACCTAACAGTGTTCCTCTGTTATTCACAGGGCTTTGGAAAGCCTATTACTGCAGAAGTAGATACCCAATACTACTTCTTCATTTATCTCTGTCTAGAATCTCCGTTAAACCTGTCACCATCAATGACCCTGCTGATATTTGAATTTCTGGTGGCATAGCTTCCAACATCACAGCAACAAGAAAGTCAAGCATAAAAGCAAAGTATTAAACAAGCCACTATATACATACATCACATCATATACAACATCAAGTCACCCTTGTACAGAAAATTGACAGAAAAGTGTTGTACCCATAATAGCAAACTATAAAACACACAAAAGAGCACACATATCCTAAAACTAGCTTACATGGTATAGAAAATAGAAAACAAACTATCTGGTTTGGGACAGTGTATCTGCTAGATCAATGGAAGAGTGAAGTTGAAGTGCCCAGTTAGGTCAGTTTCTCCTCATCTAAATGATGGCTGAGGCTTCAAGATTGAGTCAGGTCATAGGTATCATCACTTCTGATGTGGGATGTGTTGAGGGATGGGACACTCAGCCAGCCACAGAGTTTCTCCTGGCTTCAGAGAAGCTTAGGCTAGTCTGCCTGGCTAGAAATGATGTTTTTGCAAATCCAGGGCATGGATGCAGGCAGGATATCCAGTCAGAGATGATTAGAATAAAACAGCAGTCACTGGTGATATAATGTGTCCAAACGTGATCAGATGTAGCTGTTATAGAGTTTTTCGTGTTAGAGTGCCCAGTAAGAATGAGGGGCCCAGTCAAAGGAAGTGCCTCCACTCAACTAGGGGCTGATTGGAGCTCAAGTGTGGCTCATCCCACAGGTTCTGGCAGGAAACATTGAGAGCTTCAGGCTCTATATGAAAACATAACTTGAATGTGGCATAAATTTGAGCTGGACCTGACAAAGACAGAACACTTTCTACCACTGGGTGAGTAGAGGGCGTAAGCGGGTCAGAGTACATGGGATGGTGGAAAGATTAGACTTTTCTAGATTTTGCAAATATTGTTGCTGCTGATGCCTCAGTCATCCTGGCTTCCTGTGATGTGTAAATAGCTCATAATGGCCACACTGTGCTGTTTATAATTCTGTGTTTGTTGCTTTCCTCATATGTTGTTTCCATTTCCTTTCTGTCATGCTTCAGGGTTTTAATTACATTTTTGTCTTCCTTTTAAACCATGGATTGAAGAATTAATGTCCATATATGTTTTCTTTGTTTCCTGGTGTCTTTGGTGCAGAGGTTCTTAACTGTCTTCTGTCTAGTCTTACCACTAGACTGTGCAGCATTCCCAAAGGTGTGTGGTTCAAATCCACCCCTGCCCTGCAGCAAGAGGATTATCAAGCTTCTCCTGTGTGATTTGTTGTTATTGTTATGTACCATCAAATGCCTGTGGCTCATAGTGACCCTTTGTACAATAGCTCTGAACCCTGACCTACTCTGAGCCAATCTCACTGACTCTTGACACACCTACCCACATTACCCCAGTTACTGTGTCAATCCATCTCATCTCTTCCTCTCCTGCACTATCCCTTCACCCTTCCCAGCATGATGTCCTCTAAGTATTAGTCTTTTCTGGCTACTTGATCAGAATGTGTGAGCTTCAAAATCCTTGCCTCCAAGGAGAAGGTTGGTTTCACCCTCTTCAAGACAGATCTATTTGATCTCTTTGCAGTCCAAGAATGTTCAATTCAAGTGTGTTTAATACTCTTCTCCAGGACCACAACTCAAAGGCATGAGTTCTTCTTCTGTCATCCTTAGTAATTGTTCAGCTCTTTGATGAATAGCAAGCAACTGTCAAGAGCATAGCCTGGTTCAGGTGCACCTTAGTCTCTATATTCTATACATCATTGCTCTTTTTTTTTTTAAATTTTATTGTTTTGTGTGCGTGTACCGTCAAATCAGATCTGACTGGTACAGGAGGAGATTGCCCCTCCTTCCCCCGCAGAGCATCTGGTGGATTCGAACTGTGCACCTCTGGGACTGTAGTTGCAGCTTCTTGCCACTAGGCCACCTGAGCTCCACATCATTGCTCTTTAGCACTTTGGAGAGGTTTCTGACAGCTGACTTCTCCAAGGCAATTAATCTTTTGATTTCCTGACTTCTGGTGCCAAGAGTGTTGATTGTAGAACCAAGCAAGCTGAAAATGAATTATTAACAACTTCAGTCCTCTTCTGCATCTATTGTGGTGCTGCCAGTTTTCCCAGTGGTGAGAATCTTTTTCCTTGTCTGTGTGATTTACTACATCTGCTAAACCACTGAAGAGTCAACTGTGAGTTGATTCTGACTAGATGGTACATAAGAACATCTTTAACAATGGATATGCTGTTCTGAACAGTAGATTATAGCCTTTCCAAAGTGCTGTGATTTGAATACTACGATACAAATTGAATTACATTTTTATCCTTTGATGGTCTATAGTTTTCTTTAAATGACGTCCATGTTATACTCTTTAGACATCAGTGTTCTGCATAACTGTTCTGGATCCAATCCAATGCTCCAGCCAGACCTCAGAAGCTTTGCTTCACCCATTGCAACACAAGTGCTTTTGAATATAAACTATTTCCACTTTTCTTTATGCTTAAGCTTCATACTGAATTTCAGTAGAGAGAAAGAAATAGTTTCCCCAGATCTATTTTAGACACCAGACACTTCAATGTCTTTTTCTCCTTATCAGACTGGAATCATTCCAGGTCTCTTAACTTGTGAGCAACCCTGGAGCTGAGTCAGAGAGAATGCTAAATCTGTCACAAATTTATCTTGATACTCTATCTAGACTTGCTTGATACTGAAGGTCACAAATAAAATGAGACTGTTGCTGTTAGTAGTTTTCTTTCCTTTTTTTTTAAAGTAGGATAAAGGAGTAAAGGAGTATATGGATTAAAAAAAAAAAAACCAACAAGCCAACAACACAATCTTGTAAGCAAGTGGTCAGTAACTAAAATGAATTTTTAGAAAATAAGAATCATGTCCGTAACAATTTTCATGTAAAAGAATCCCACTTTTTAATATCATCAATAAGAGATGGAATAATACATTATGTGTTATGAATTATAGGATATAAAATTATACAAATGACCTCTCTAGCTAAGGATATATAATGTAGCTTTCTTCAGCTTTACATGAAAATTGGATTTACACTGTATTTCTTATTATTATCTCCATAAACAAAACATTCCATTTGTTACATCATTTGTATGAGATGAGACTAATAGAAGAACTGTCTCAGACATGTTACAGAGATTCCATGGAACAATGTGAGTGCGAAGTCATCCATATTTTCAGTCCTTTCCTAATACTAAGGGATTGTGGTGTTAGGAATTTTGATAATGGCTTTTCTAAATATTGCCTTAGTTTCCTATGGAGGTGTGATCTCCAACTGCCTCAACTGCTGCCACATGATTCATCATTGATCTGTGTCTTTCACATTTTCAGTTGCTGTGGGGCCAACATAAAAGGCTGATCAGAATGTAGCGAGACTGAGCAAGGCATAGCCTAACAGAGCTCTGAGACAAAACCAGAAGAGCTGACTTGCTAAGAGATGAGACTTGCTGGATGATTGTGAAAACCAAAAGTTCATCTGTGTTGCTAGATTGAGTCTGGATTTCATTGTATGATATTCTTTGTCTTTCCCTGATGGTCTCCAATCTATATCCTCCATAAACACCACACCTTTTGCAAAGATTGTCAGACCCTGTGAGTAGTAAAAGTAAGTGCATAGGTACTATGTTTTACCACAGAATCTGTTTAATATATTGGATGTTATTAGTGGTTATGATTTCCTTTTGGAGTTAGTGGAAGTTAGACTAAGACATCTTTGCTTTTAATTTGCTTCTTTTACAAGAATCCTGATGTCACTCAGTTATTAAACAGTGACTCTCAACCTTACTGCTCTATCCTGATCCAATCTCATCATCTCTGAAAAGTGCTCCAGTGAAAATAAGTTAACGATGTCAGACTGGAGGCTAAGGTGCGTCTAATCCAGGCTATAGTCTTCGCAATTACATGCTATGCATCAGAGAGTTGGAGACTGAGTAGGGTTGATAGAGAATTGATGCCTTTGAGCTTTGGTGCTGGAGAATAGTGTTGAATATACCATGGACTGCTAGGAGAACAAACAGGTTTGTCGTTATGAGGGTGAAGCCAGAATGTTCCCTGGAGTCATGGATTCTGAAGCTTCATCTGACATATTTTGGGCATGTTGTAAGGAGGGACTGGTCCTTGGAGAGGGACATCATGTTTGGCAGAGTGGAGGGGCGGCAAAGGAGAGGAAGACCTTTGATGAGATGGATTGATTCTGTGACTGGAGTGGTGGGAATAAGTGCGTTTGAGATGGCTAGGTTGACACAGGATAGAAGAGCGTATAGAGCTCTTTTACATAGGGTCGCTATGAGTTGCAAGCGATTCCATGGCACATAACAACAACGACAACAACATTCATTGGATTTTACTGTCTTTAGTTGTATGATTCCTGTCAAATTATGAGCTTTTTAATAAAGACTTTCATTGGTGTGGCCATATATTTACACTTTATGATTTTCAAATTATTGTTAGGGACCATTAAATTGGTTCCAACTCATAGTGACCCTGTATATTATAGAACAGAACTCTACCTGGCCTGTGGCATCTGCACAGTTGATCTGCTGAAGTCTGTTATAACCATTGTTTCATTCTATCTCATTTAGAGTGTTCCTCTCTTTTTACCAGCTATCTACCAAACTATGAATGTAAACAGCATTGGAAGGCAGTACTGAACCTAGAACACCAATAAGCCAAAGTAAAGGGAAGAAATAGGAAATTACAGAATTTAAAAGAAAATTTCAAAGGGGAGCATATGAAGATAAAGCAAAATATTATAATGAAATGTGCAAGGAATTAGAGTTATAAAATTTAAAAAAGGATGAACTTTTTAAAATAAACAACCTAAATTTAAAAAAATTAAAAAAGGAGATAAAGATAAAAAAAAAGGATGAACTTGGTTAGCATTAAAAAAAAAAAGGATGAACTTGGTTAGCATTTTTTAAGCTGATGGAACTGAAGAACAAATCCAAGCCTTGAGTTGCAGTACTTAAGGATGCTATGGGAAGTATCCAATGATTTCTAACTGATCCAGGAAGCATTAAAAGAAGATGGAAGGAGTACAGAGTCACTGACTGAAATAATTCACTGACTTCAAAAAATTTAATGAAATAGCATATGATCAAGATATGATAAAGGAAGAAGTTTAAACTACTTTAAAGGACTTGGAAAAAAAAAGTAAAGCTTTAGGAATTGATGGCATACCAATTGACATATTTCAACCAACAGATGCTGCCCTTGATGTGCTCATCAGGTTGAGCCAAGAAAGCAAAAAGACAGCAGCCTGGACAACTTGCTAGAATAGATCCATATTTAGTCTCATTTCCCAAAAAAGTGATCCAACAGAGTGTAGAAATTTTTTTTAATATTTTTTTTTATTTTATTATTATTTTTGTGTGTCTGTACCGTCAAATCAGATCTGACAGGTACAGGAGGAGGTTGTCCCTCCTTTCCCGGCAGAGCATCTGGTGGATTCGAACCATGGGCCTCGGGGATTGCAGTGCAGCTTCTTGCCACTAGGCCACCAGAGCTCCCCTCAGAGTGTAGAAATTTTTGAATAATATCATGCACAATCAAAATCTTGAAAAAGATAATTAAATCATTGGGTGGCACATCAACAGAGAAGTTCTGGAAATACAAACTGGATTTAGCTGATGGATCAGATTTAAATAATGGATCTTGGCTGAATTCAGAGAGTGTTAGAAGGATGTCTCCTTGTCATTTGTTGATAATACGAGGATATTTGACTGTGTGGCTCACAACAAATTGTGGATTACCTTGAGAAGAATAGGAATCCCAGAACTATTGATCATGTTCATGTAAAACTTAGAGCAGGAAGCTGCTTTATGATCAGAACAAAGAAACACTGCATGGTTTAAAATCAAGAAAGGAGTTTGTCAGGGATGTATCCTTTCTCCATACCTTTTTAATTTATATGCCGAACAGATCATTAGGGAGGCTGGACTATATGAAGAGGAATGTGGCATCAGGATGTGAAGAGTTATCTAGACGACAAAACCTTGCTTGCTGAAACTGAGGTAGACCTGAAGCATTTGCTGCAGAAGTTTGGGGACAAGAGTCTTCTATATGGATTGCACCTCAACATAAAAAAAAAAAAAAAACACAAAACAAAGCCCACCCAAAAAACCCAATCAAAGAAACAAACAAAAAAACACCAAACAACCAGATTCTCACCACCAGACCCATTGGCAGCTTCATTATAGATGAAGAAAAGATCGAACTTGTTAAGAATTTCATCTTGCTCAGATCCACAATCAACAATGTTTGCAATAGCAGTCCTGAGTGCCTTTAGGAAAGTCTACTGTCAGGAAAGTAATTTCTCCAGAGTGCTAAATAGCAACAATTTCAGTCTAGAAATTAGATGCATCTGATCCAGGCAATGGTCTTCTCAGATGCTTGCTATGCATCTGAAAGTTGGATAATGAAATGACTAAGGATGATAAAACCATAATCAACGCATTTGAGTTGTGGTGCTAGGAAAGAATATTGAACATACCATGAACTGCCAAGAGAATAGCTCTCTCCAGGAGAGGGTGAAACCAGGTTGTTCTTTGAAGACAAACATTTTAAAACTCCACCTCATATAGTTTAAGCATGTTGCCAGGAGGGACCAGTCCTTAGAGAAGGATATCATGCTTGGAAGTGTGAAGGTCAGCTCAAGAGAGAAAGACCCTTGACTAGATGACTTGACACAGTGTATTTGGCAATGGAGTCAGATGTGTCAAAGATGGTCAAGATTGGTTCAGGAAAGGGCAGGGTTCACTGTTATTGTTGATAGGATTTCTCTGAGTCATAGTCAACTCAATGGCACATTACAACAATAATAACAAAAAATATCTTACCTATCCTAACTCTATACAGGGTACTGTCCCATCAATGGCATCCACAGTAAAAAACCAATTCCTGTAAGGTAAAAACAGTCTTCTAAGCTCCTGCAACTACTTCTACTAATTTTAACATCAATATTACTGCTCTACTGGGTCCCAAATCCATTACAATTGCCAAAAATATCTCAGTGACCATACTTAATGTTATGGGGTTTATTAGAGAAATTAGCAGGTTACAATTCAGATTGACAACAAGTTACAATTCCTCAGCCAAGATAGCTTCTCAAGTGGGCTTGCAGGCTCTTTGACCTTCAGCCTCATTGCTTAGCTGTTACGAACTTTTCTTAGTCCTGCCAATATGATGCCTTCCCTTAGTCCTCCATCAAACTTAAGTAATGGTCCCTGCCAGTAGGTCCATGAGGTAGCAGTATCAAATCAGATCTGCCTCAGGACAAGCTCTGATTTTCTGATGAGACTATTGCTGCTGTCAAGTGGATCCTGGTCTGACTGGGATAGGATTGGCTTGTGAATGACTTGCACTGCAAGCTCCCCTTCTTCTGTCTTGCTGTTAATGAGATTCCCACCTTCACTGCTAAATTCACTCAGTTAACCTTTGTGGGCTGGGGACAACTGACCAATTGTGTAATGATTATTTTATACACATTCTATTCCTATTAATGTGGTGAAGTCAAAGTCAATGACTAGGAAAACTAATGTGCAAAATCAACCCCTGACACCACAAACACGGAATGCCTTTTCCTAGGGTCTAGTGTCTTAATGTCCTGAGTATGTGAGACAAAGTTTTATCACCTTTCCTCCTAAGGGACACCCTGCCAACACATCATTTAAGACAGATTTGATTTGGTGGATTTTTTTTTGTTTGTTTGTTTTTTCTTTTTTCTTTTTACAGTCCATGGTTTACTCATTATTTGTTTGAGACAATTCAACATATCATGACTTATACCAGACACGCATTAGTACCCAAAGTGATATCCTGTTTAGCACTTAAAAAATTCCTTTGCCCATGCTATGGATCATTTGATTTCTTGAGTACTGTTTTTGTGGGTTTTAACTCTGTTGTTGTTGTTATGTGCCATTGAGTCATTTGGGACTCATAGCGACCCTATGTACAACAGCCCTAAACGCTGCTCTGTCCTGTGCCAATTGCACTCTCTGACACTCCCATCCTGATTACCCCAGTCACTGAATCAATCCACCTCATAGAGAGTCTTCCCCTCCTGTGCTGTCCCTCCACCCTACCAAGCATGATGTCCCTTTCCAAGGACCAGTCCCTCCTTACAACATGTCCAAAGTATGTTAGAAGGAGCTTCAGAATCCTTGCCTCCAAGGAGCCGCCTGGTTTAACCCTTTCCAGGATCAATCTGTTTGTTTTCCTAGCAGTCCATGGTACCCTCAATATTCTTCTCCAGCACCACAGCTCAAAGGCATCAATTCTCCTTCTATCCTCCTTGTTCATTGTCCAACCCTCTGATGCATAAGAAGTGAGAGCAAAGACCATGGCCTGTATCCGACGCACCTTAGTCTCCAGAGAGACACCATTGCTCTTCAGTACTTTGGAGAGGTCCCTAACAGCAGACTTTCCCATGGCAATACGTCTTTTAATTTCCTGGCTGCTGGTGCCAAAAGTGTTGACTGTGGAGCCAAGCAAACTAAAGCTGTGAACAATCTCAATCTCTTCACCATTCATCCTGATGCTGCCAATTGGCCCAGTGGTGAGAATCTTTATCTTCTTGACATTGAGCCTCAATTTGTATTGGAGACTGCAGTCCTTGACCCTCTGCAGCAAGCGCTTCTGGTCCTCCTCAGTTTCAGCAAGCAGGGTTGTGTCATCTGCATATCACAGATTCTTGATAGATCTTCCACCAATCTTGACCCCACATTTCTCCTCATAGAGCCCAGCCTCCAGTATAATCTGTTCTGCATATAGGTTGAAAAGGTATGGAGATAGGATGCATCCCTGGGGTAGGCCCTTCCCAATTTTGAGGCATGCGGTGTGATGACTGCCTCCTGGTCCAAGTATAGGTTTCACATTAGAACGATCAAGTGTTCTGGGATTCCCATTTTTCTCAGAGTCAGCCACAGATTGTTATGATCCACAGAGTCAAATGCCTTTGCATAGTCAATGAAACACAGATAGACGTTCCTCTGGTATTCCCTGCTTTCAGCTAAGATCCATCTAACATCAGATACAATATCCCTAGCACCACGACCTCTTCTAAACCCAGTCTGGACTTCTGGCAGTTCTCTGCTGATGATACTGTTCCTGTCATTTTTGGATAATCTTCAGTAAAATCTTGCTTGCATGTGAAATCAATGAGATTGTTCTATACTTTCCACACTCTGTTGGTTCACCCTTTTTTAGGATGGGAACAAATATAGATCTCTTCCAGTCAGTTGGCCAAGTGGCTGTTCTCCAGATTTCTTGGCACAACTTGGTGAGCACATCCAGGGCAGCATCTGTTAACTGAAATATGTCAATTGGTATACCATCTATTCCTGGAGCCTTATTTTTTGCCATTTTCTTCAAAACAGCCTGATCTTCTTCTTTCATCACCATAGGCTCTTGCTCATATGCTGTTTCATGAAAATCTTCTGTGTCTGCCAATTCCTTCCTATACAGTGATTCAGTATATTCTTTTAATACTTCCTGGATCATTTCTGCCGAAAGCATCCTTGATTATAGCAACTCCAGGTTTGAATTTGTTCTTCAGTTCCTTGACCTGAGCGAGTTCGACCCTTTTGATTTTCTTTCTCCAACTCCTTGCACATTTCATTTTAATATTTTCCTTTGTCATCCTGTGCTGCCTTTTGAAATTTTCTATTCTACTTTTTAGTATCTTGAATTCTTCCTTGTGCTTTGGCTTCTCTGCACTCCAGTGCAATTTTCAGAGTCTCTTCTGACATCCATTTTGGTTTTCTCTTCCTGTTCTGTCTTCGTAATGACTGTTTGCACTCTTCCTGGATGATACCCTTGATGTCCTCCCACAACTCGTCAGGTCTTCACTCATTAGTGTTCAAGGCCTCAAACCTGTTCCTGAGATGGTTCTGAAATTCAGGTGGGATAGACTCAACGTCATATTTTGGTTGCCTTGGATTTGGTTTAAATTTCCTCAACTTCAGCTTGAACTTGCATATGAGTAGTTGGTGGTCTGTTCCACAATCAGCTCCTGGCCTATGTACAACAGAACACATGTAGATAATAGAAAGGGCAACTGTGGTTGAGCTTTCAAGTATGGAAATACAAAGGAAGAGGAACAATTGTAAGCAGACACTAGTGATTGGAACATGGAATGTGAGAACCGTGAATGTAGGAAAATTAGATATTGTTAAAGAGGAAATGGAACGCATAAATATTGACATACTAGGCTTTGGCAAGATGAGATGGACTGGCATAGGGCATTTTGAGTCGGATGATCATATGATATTTTACTGTGGAGATGAAAGTGTGAGAAAAAATGGAGTTGTTTTCATAGTTAAAAAGTCATTGCTAGATCCATCTTGAAGTACAATATTATGAGTGACAGGATAATATCCATACGCATACATGGAAGTCCAGTGAATACCATTATCATTCAGATATATACACCAACAACCAGAGCCAAGGAAGATTTTTACCAACTTTTACAATCGGAGATCGATCAAACATGCAATCAAGATGCATTGATAATATTGGGTGACTGAAATGCAAAAGTTGGGAACAGAGAAGAAGATTCAGTAGTTGGAAAACATGGACTCAGTGACAGAAATGGAGCTGCAGAGAGAATGACTGAATTTTGCACAATGACTTTCATAGCAAATACATTTTTTAAGAGACATAAGCACAGTTATATACATGGATTTCATCTGACGGTATGCATAGAAATCAGATCGATTACATTTGCGGAAAGAACCACAGGAGAAGCTCAATATCAGCTGTTTTAACTCTTGGTAAAATAAAATCTTTGATATCTTCAATATTTTCTCTACTCATCAACCTTATTCTGACTGATGATTCTGAACTTCTATACCATCTTATTCCATAGATGTAGTTTAATTCATATCTGTGTATTCCTTCTGGCAAGACCTACATGTAATGTCATTGGGAATGTTTTTAAAGATATTTATAATAGATAAGTTGTTGGTTGTAGGTTCCTTAGTTAACATTATTTCACTTGTGCAGTTTATAACTTGTTTCACTTTAATGAGATGATTATATAAACATCTGAATTTAAGATTTGTGGAAAAATTGTTTGCCTTTAATAATAATCCATATTTCATTAATTCCTTCTAAAATAACCATGAATAGAGTAGTTAATACTTCACTTAATCATATTAATATATTGAATAGTTAATACTTTACTTGATCATAAAAGATTGATGGTTATAATATATGACAGGTATGTAAGTGGAAACTGTTGGAAGCATGTAATAATATTAGTTTCTACAAAGTACTGGCAGGTTATGTATGATTGAGGTATTGTTTTTTTCAGTGCACACTCAGCTAGTATTTGTTGTGGACCTGTAATATAGCCCTTCAATAGACATTAAGGAATTTTTCTTTTTCATGTTGATAATTTGATGTTCATATGTCACTTTCTCTTCCAGTCTTACTTGGTTTTCCATATCTCTAAAGATTATAAATTATTTTGCTGCTAAATACCACACCTTCATCATCTTTGTTGCCACAACAATATCTAGCATAGTCTCTCCCAGACAATAACTTCCACAAATTTGTGACTATATGCCTAATTGATAAACTAATCCAATAGTTGCCAAGTTGATTCCTACCCACGATGACCCTCCATTGATTTTCCAAAGATATAAATCTTTCTGTGGGAGTCTGCCCATCTTTCTCCCGAGAGGTAGTTTGTGGATTCTGAGCACCAGTCTTTTGTTTAGCAGCACACCATGTAACAGATTACCACCAGATCTCCTTAATGTACGTACTTAGTTATGTTGTTGTTGTGTACCATAGAGTAGGAAACAACCCATAGTTGACCCTTCACTGGGTTTTCAGAGGCAGTTAATCACATGGGAGGAGGTTTCCCTTCCTTCTCCCATGGAACAGCTGGTAGCCTGGAACTGTGTGCCTTTGGGATTTCGGCACAGCTTCTTGTCACTAGGCCACCAAAGTTCCCCTATTTATAGTCTTTATAAGCAATAAAACAGATCTTCATTACCTATGGACTTCATACAATTTCTTTATGAAATTATTTTCATGGGCATAATGCTGACTTTGAGTTCCACTGGATTTCTGCTCTTTATTTCCAGTTTGTATCCTATTTCACAAATGAGAATAATGAAGGTAGAAAAAAATGTTTTAATAATGTTTCTTATTCAGTTATTTTTTAATGGCAAAATCAAGGTATGAAAATATTAACACTTGTGTCAATGGATATTATGAGACAATGAACCAAAAATAATGATGTTAAGGCTAATATATAAAAAATACCATGATGACTATTTAGTACTTTGCTGTGTACTGTCAAGTCAGAACAGACCCATAGCTAGCCCTCCAGTGGGTTTTCAGAGGCAGTTAATCACACAGTAGGAGAATGCCCATCTCTCTCCAGTGGAGTAGCTAAGGGATTTGAACTGTGTGCCTTTGGGTTGCCAGCCCACCTTCTTACCAGTAAGCTACCAGAGCTCATTTAGTACTTTGGTTTTCTAGAAATATTTTTATATATATTTTCTCTATATCAATTATAATTTTTCAGGAAATGGTAAAAACAGATTGGTTAATTTAAAGACCCTTTTTTAAATAAAATGATTAGGAAATTTTAGAAAGGATTAGGGAAAACACAAGGAATATTATAGCGCTTCAGGCTGATAACAGTAGATACTATTAAAATCAGTAGGTCTAAATGTACAGGATGAGTGAGTTCACCAGAACACCTAGAGAGAGAGAAGGCAAGTGAGAGAAAGCCAGCTACTTAACAAGGAGCTCTGCCTTATAGGACCTGTGACCTTTGGAATTATACTGTCTGCCAGCACTGTACTGACCTGTCATGGAGTGTCTTGGAAACAAATAGCTTGACCTTACTTTCCTTCTTCCCTCTGTTCTTGTGGTCATGTTTCTCCCTGGAACAGACCACATACATGGAAGCTAGAAGACAGAGGTGCGGGTTGATGAGAGTGGTGTATCTCCAGGGGGGCAAATTTACTTCCAGGGAATATTTGACAATGCCAGGATACATTTTATTGGTTATGACAGGGAGAGGTGATTAATTGTCCTGTGATGCATAAGACAATT
Organism: Elephantulus edwardii; assembly: GCF_000299155.1. Classification (NCBI taxonomy): domain Eukaryota; kingdom Metazoa; phylum Chordata; class Mammalia; order Macroscelidea; family Macroscelididae; genus Elephantulus; species Elephantulus edwardii. The sequence continues at coordinate 8,380,687 of NW_006399894.1, forward strand.
CCTCACAACGGAAACACATCCATTTCAAAATATCGAAAGTTCCAAGTTTGAGAAACCAGGACATTACCATTCAGGTCGTTTTACCAAGGCACAGAGCAAGAGAAAGGGGAGAGAGACTCTGAAAAGGATAATGGAAGGAAGCAGCAAATCCACAAGATAAACTGATGTAAATAACAGACGAAAGAAGAGACAGCATTGAAAACATGAGAGTCTTAAAAGTATGCCTAGCAGTGTTTTATGGGGATTTATTATTATTCTATCTGAACTGCAAGGTATCTAGCAGGTCAGATTTTCTTCAGCAAATCCTTGTGGGATCTATACAAGGATTTATTGATTAAGGACAAACACAATACTAAGATTATAGTCAGTCATGTAATGCAAAACATAGACAGGAATGCAATAGAATAAGGTGGTGTGTGCACAAAGGATTTCATGGCTACACGGACAATCCTCTGTTGCTTTCAAATTATGTACTACTTAAAGAGTAGTGTATGCATAGTAATATAGCCAGACAACATAGTAAGCTTGACTTTTATACAGCTATATGTTTGCACACACAAATACACACGGCCTTTCTACCTAGTTGATATTTGATTCTTTTATTCATCTCTGTGTGTTCTCTAGCACATTCCCTGCAGAAAACATTTTCTCACATTTTTACCCCTGAAGCCTTTAATCCACTCTATAGATTCCTCCCATATGCCCCAATTTTTGTTCTTTTTTTCCTCTCAGCATTGTCATGTGTTCTCATAACTATTTAACTAGTTTCATTTCCCACCTAAAAAATTATCTTTGCCCACATATATGGAACTTCATTATTTATAGCATTGTACTTAATAATTCCCAGAAAGAGCACTTCTATTTCATTTGCCTCTGTTGGCATCCATTTTCTCTCTGTGACATATAATGTATTCACAATCACCTGCTTGCCATGGTGAGCTGTGTGTGCTGATTCTAAGATCCATGTCTTTTCCATCTATTTTGTATGAAATAAATTCACACCGTGTTAGTATAATAGTTTCCCCATTTTTAAAAAATGTGTGGCTTAGTTTTAATTCCCAGTTATCCTAACATAATTTAATTGACAGTTAAAACCAAACTGGTCACTTGACTGATGTTTATATTTTTTACATTTTAAAGCTTTCGTTTCCCCAATGCTGTCTTTTTGTCATTTATTCATTCAAGAGTTAGCTGTCAAATGACCCGATAATCCCAATTCTCAATATATATAGAAGTCAAAGCAGAAAGGGAAATAGAAACACATATACTAAGGTTTACTGCAGGTTTTATTTTTTTCACAATAGCCTAAAGTTGGAATCAACAAACATGTCCACCCACAGATAAATAAATATACTGTCTACATTGTGCTTTGCATAGTCAATGAGACACAGATAGACATTCCTCTGGCATTCCCTGCTTTCAGCCAAGATCCATCTAACATCAGCTACAATATCTCTAGTACCACGACCCCTTCTGAAACCAGCCTGGACTTCTGGTAGTTCTCTGTTGATGTGCTGTTCCAGTACTGTGGCTGACTCTGAGAAGAATGGGAATCCCAGAACACTTGATCGTTCTAATGCGAAACTTATACTTGGACCAGGAGGCAGTCGTCAGAACAGAGCAAGGGAACACTGCATGGTTCAAAATTGGGAAGGGCGTACGCCAGGGATGCATCCTATCTCCATACCTTTTCAACCTAAATGCAGAACAGATTATCCGGGAGGCTGGGCTCTATGAGGAGAAATGTGGGGTCAAGATTGGTGGACGATTTATCAACAATCTGCGTTATGCGGATGACACAACCCTGCTTGCTGAAACTGAAGAGGATCTGAAGCACCTGCTGCAGAGGGTCAAGGACTGCAGCCTACAATATGGATTGAGGCTCAATGTCAAGAAGACAAAGATTCTCACCACTGGACCAATTGGCAGCATTAGGATGGATGGTGAAGAGATTGAGATTGTACACAGCTTTAGTTTGCTTGGCTCCATAGTCAACAGTCTGGGCACCAGCAGCCAGGAAATTAAAAGGCGCATTGCCATGGGAAAGTCTGCTGGACCTCTCCAAAGTGCTGAAGAGCAATGGTATCCCTTTGGAGACTAAGGTGCGTCTGATACAGGCCATGGTCTTTGCAATCACCTGTTATGCATCAGAGAGTTGGACAATGACCAAGGAGGATAGAAGGAGAATTGATGCCTTTGAGCTGTGGTGCTGGAGAAGAGTACTGAGAATACCATGGACTGCTAGGAAAATAAACAGATTTGTCCTGGAAAGGGTTAAACCGGGTGGCTCCTTGGAGGTAAGGATTCTGAGGCTCCGTCTAACATACTTTGGACATGTTGTGAGGAGAGACCGGTCCTTAGAGAGGGACATCATGTTTGGGAGGGTGGAGGGACAGCGCAGGAGAGGAAGGCCCTCTATGAGGTGGATTGATTCAGTGACTGGGATAATTGGGATGGGAGTGTCAGAGACAGTGCGATTGGCACAGGACAGAGTGGAGTTTAGGGCTGTTGTACATAGCGTCGCTATGAGTCGCAGGTGACTCGACGGCACATAACAACAACAACAACACATTGTGCTGTTTATATAAAGACAAATGAAATACTGATACTCACTTGGATGAACAATGAAGATATTATGCTATCTTCCTCAAAAGGACAGAAACCTATGGTCTAACTTGCATGTAATAAGCAAATGTGTATAAAAAGAAAATGTTATTAGTGGATGCTCGAGGTTGATGATAGTGGGAACGGAGGAATCCCTGCTTAAGAGACATTGAGTTTATGTTAATGATGGTGGAATAATTTGGTGAGAACAGTTGTATTGGTTGAATTATGTGAAGGATGTAATCAATGTCACTAAATTAAATAGGCAGAAATTTATAAGCTAGTGAATGTTTCGTTTCAAGTGTAGATAGTGTCAGTGCTTTAGTAGTAAGGAATGACACTGTGAACCCAAAGGAGAGTGGTTTGAATCCAGCAACTGCTCTGCAGAAGAAAGATGAGCAATCTCCCATATGATTTACAGTAATCCCGTTTCAGAAATCCCACTAGAGAGTCAGCTATAATTTGGTTCAATTTTGATGGAAAACAACAACAACAATACTAACAGCAAGCTAGCTGTGTAATGATCTCCCATGAAATCCAATATCCAGTGTAGGCACCGTCCATTACTAGTTTATTCACTGACTCTTTGGAACAGACAGGCTTTTATGTCCTCAAGTGCATGTTTGACATATTTTCTATCTAAAGTTCCAACTCTCTAAACTGTACACTTTCTCCAGAGAATTCATAATAATCCTTGCAATAAATTCATATCCTGCCACCTGCTTATCCAGCTCTGCTGAACTTCTCAGAAAAGGCTGTTGGAGTTGTTTATCTTTTCAATACTAAATCTTTCATTGCAATGTGAATGTAACTTCAGTCTTGGACTTTTCCATCTTTGCTTATCTGAGATCAAGTAAAATCTCTGGCACATGATGAGTACTCAGTAAATGTTTTCTGTTTATCCATGTAGGTTCACTGTTCTAGAAGACTCGTTTTGCTTATTAAGCACTTTAAATGTAGCCTGCATGAAATAAGAAGTAAATATACAATGTACAATGGCTTTCAGAAATATCACATACTCGCTCATCACCGTCAAGTCAGAAGTAACTCTGTCAATTGGATGGGAGCTGACTGCCCGTCTTTCTACCTTGGAGTGGCCGTCATATAAGAAATGCCTGCCTTTGGCTTGCCAGCACAACACCTTCCTCACTAAAAAGAACATGATCATAAAAAGAAAAAAAAAGAACATAACATTTCTCAATAATTTTAATAGATATAATATGTGGAAATTATGATTTTTGATAACTTACATTAAATAAAATAGAAAATTCAAATTGTCTTTGTTCTTTTAAATAATATATCTATGGAACATTTTAAAAGTAGTTATACAACAATGATTCTGTTAGGGTTTTGCCCTTGAGAATAATGCACATGTGTATTTAATATATACTCTAATCACCATGAGCAGATAAATTTTTAATGTTGTTTGACGGTACCTTACTCTAAAAGTTGACTGTTTTGTTCGTGTATATAGGGTAGTGAAGCTAGGCAGCTCCAGTGGCTTGTTGTCGTGTGCTGCAGAGTGGGAACCAACCCAAAGTCTACCCTCTGTTGGGTTTTTAGAGTTAGTTAATCGCACAGGAGGAGATTGACCATCCTTCTCCCACAGAGCAGCTGGTGGTTCCAAAATGCATGCCTTCAGATGGGCAGCGCAGCTCTGTGATAAGTAATTGTTCTGCCAATACAAAGGTACATAACACGGATAGTGGAAGTGAACAAGGTGATGACAGGTTTTCTTTCAGCTTTTGATTAAGTTGTAAGGCCCCGTGGATGATCCAAGTTATCTACATTCTTAACTCAGTTCATTTGTATGCACATTCAAAATTTTAAAGCTGTGTATTTACCTTCTCACTATTTTTAGTTTATTGCCTTGGTGATATTTTCTTTTAAAATGGTTATGCTTTCTGCAAGAACCCTTTTACAGCAGTGTGGTTTATAGAAGCATTTTGAGTTATATATTACATGTTACTGATGTACATTTTGATTGCACATATTGTTATTGTTGTTAGGTGCAGTCAAATCAAGAATGACTCAGAACAACCCTATGAACAAAAGATTTGGACCTTGTCCTATCCTGTGCCAGCCTCATTCTCTCTGACACACTTGAGCACATTGCCTCAGTTACTGTGTCAATCCTTCTTGTTAAGGGTCTTCATTTCTTTCACTGTCCCTCCACCTTTCCAAGTTTGATGTCCCTCTCCAAGGAACAGCCTCTTCTAGCAACTTGCAAAAAATATGTAAGGCAAATCACATCTATTAAGAGACTCTTCTTCTTCTAATATTTTTAACACATAAGGTGTTTATTTCAGTGTGATAACAATTTATATCCTAGCTTTACTTTTTTCAATCTAAATGTTTAATAGTTCTTTCAAACATGTGGCTATCTAAGCGGTTCAACAAAAATAACTTTCTTTGCTACTGAAAGTGATATAGGTTAACAACATGGGATTTAGAATCAGACTGTCTGTGTAAAGTTATTTCCATTCACTATACTTTTGTTACTTCATCCATCAAGTGATGACAATAGTAATTGCCATAGAAAAATGCAGTTAGGGTAAATCATATTTCATATTTTAAGCTTGTAAAGTATAGTAAAATCTTAAAAATCTTAGGGGTTATTAATATTATACTATACCCTCTCATTCCCTTAGAATTGGAATTATTTCACAGATGTCTATCCAGTGAGTTTCTGAGGATGTTTTACAGGGGAGAAGATGACCCATCTTTCTCCTGTGGAGCTGGTGATGAATTTGAATTACTAGAGAGGTGCAGCTTTTGGAATAGCCACAAAGCTACCTATGGACTAGGTCACCAGAGCTCCTGATACCATCATTATTATTATTATTATTATTATTATTTACATTTAGCTGCTTTTACACTGGTAACACTAACAATATTTCACATAAAACTTGCAGCTAAAATCGGAAATATTTTAAAGTTTCCTATTAATGTTGTTGTTAGGTGCCATCAAGTTGAGTATGACTCATAGAGGACCTATGAGCCAAAGATCTGAACCCTGTCCTGTCCTGCGCAATCCTCACGCTTCCGGACACACAGAGCCCATTGCAGCAGTCACTGTGTCAATCCATCTAGTTTAGGGTCTTCCTCTCCTTTACTGACCCTTCACCCTTCCCAATATCATGTCCTTCTCCAAAGAGTAGCACCTTCTAGCAATGTGTCCAAAGTACGTGAAGTGAGGCCTCATCACGCTTGCCTCCAAAGGACACTCTAATTGCATCCTCTCCAAGCCATATCTATTCTTTCTCTTAGCCATCCATGAGATGTTCAGTGCTCTTCTCCAACACCACAGCTCAAAGGAATCAATTCTTTTTCTGTCATCTTTATTCATTGTCCGGGTCTCAGATGCATAGTTAGTAATCAGAAAGACTATAGCCTGAATCAGACACACCTTAGTCTTAAAAATGAAATCTCTACTCCACAATAATTTGGAAACATCCCTAACTGCAGATTTTTTCAGTGCAGTGTGTTTCCTTATTTGCTGACTACTTGTAACAAGGGTGTTAATTGTGTATCCAAGAAAGATGAAGCTGTTGATAGTTTCAATCACCTCTCCATTCATCATGACATGGCCTATTGGTATAGTGGTAAGTGTCTTTATTTTCTTGATATTGAGACACAATCCGTATGAAAGACTGCATTCTTTGATCTTCTGCAACAGGTGCTTCAAATCCTCCTCACTTTCAGCAAGCAAGGTTGTGTCATCTGCATAACTCAGGTTTATTGATAAGTCTCCTTCCAATCCGCTACACTCCTCTTCATAGAGTCCAACGTCTCAGATAATTTGCTCATCATGTAGATTGAACAAGTATGGAGATAAAATCTATCCCTGCCACACTCCCTTTCTATTTCTAAACCATGCAGTGCTCCACTGCTCTGTTCACACAACAGCCTCCTGCTTCAGGTATTAGGTTCCTCATGAGCACAATCAAATGCTCTGGGATTCTCATTCTTCTCAATGTCAGCCACAACTTGTCATGTTCCACACAGTCAAATGCCTTTGCATAGTCAATAAAGCACAAATAGACATTCTTCTGGTAGTCCTTACTTTTAGCCAGGATCTATCATACATGTCTCTGGTGCCATGGCCTGTTCTAAATTCCACTTGAACTTCTGGCAATTCCCTATCTATGTACTGTTTCAGGCGTTTTTGAATGATCTTCAGCAGTATTTTCCTTTCGTGTGATATCAATGATATTGTTTTGCAGTTTAATATTCAAGTTTCAGTTTTAATTTTGTGTATAGAGTCTATATAATTCTTTATAAATAACTTCCTAAGAAATTTCACCAAGTAGTACTGTACTTTAGGGAAATTTCTTAAAGTATTCTAAAATTGTCTATCAATATGTTTTAGGAGCTTATGTGATTCCTTTTATATTGAACTTAGCATGCCGTTCTTTTACTTTCAATATCTGCCTGATTAATTAAGCATTAGATTTGTAACTTAACCTAAAAGTCTAAAAAGAAAGAAGTTAGAATCCATTTGAACATTATTTATGGAGTCCCATATTTTTGTGAGGAAGACACTCATCGAGGTGGATTGACACAGTGGCTACAAACACAGGCTCAAACATAGCAAGACCATGAAAATGGTGCCGACCTGGACAGTGTTTCATTATATAGTATTGCATGTATCATTTTCAGGGATGAAATGTAATTGATGACACCTAGCAACAAAGGCTTTCTAAATTTTGCTTGAAAATTTACCCTGTCTCTTCATTATTAGTAGCATGTGTTTTAATTCATCTTACCAAAATTATTATAAGCTTCAGGATTATTTTTAGTATATGTGCTGCCAAAGCTTCAATAACATATATATATTTAAATGTGTTATTTATGTGAATTGTGTTATGGAACGGGCATGCTTATATGCTAGAAACTGGGGACTTCTATGCCTTTTCTAACTAAATTGACATTTGTAGGACAGTCAAAGCTAAAACTCATGATACACATTCTATTTATATATGTGAATCACTCACCAAGAAATACCACATTCTAGTATAAAAAGCAGTCTTTAATTTATATAATTTCTTTACCCCCTAAGACATTACTTTATCACATTAAAAAATGAGTACATAATTGTAGGCAAAATATACATAAATTTCACTCCCTCGCTCATTGACACCAAGTTGGAATTAACTCAGAGCTGACCTCCAGTGAATATTCAGAGGTTATAAGTTGCATGAGAGGAGATTGCCCATCTTTCTCCCTTGGGGTCATTGGTGGATAAACAAATAAACAGAAACTAACACAACAAAACAACCTACAACACCTGGTATTTTCAGTTGGAAATGTCAGTTTATTTCACTTTAAAAACTCAGGACTTTTTATTAATACATGAGGATAAACCCAAGGTCTACCATATAAAAATCAATTGCCTTGTAATCACCAGAAGGATATATACCTTGTGAAGGAATATTGTACAAGTTGTCACACCTATTCCCTGCTTGATTGCCATTGGTAGCCAGCTTGCAGACACAGTATACAAATGTAGAGGGTAATGCAGCTTCTCTTTCCTTGAGTTCTCTGTTGACATCATCTCTTGCTTCTGTTGTCCCAATTTCCTCCTCCAATTAGCGTTCCCTTTGTACCTTGAGCATATTAGCTAGGAAACATGAAAACTTAAGATAATTAATAATGAAATTAAAATGGAATTTGTCCTAATTTTGCAAACTTCAGAAATGTTGATAAAGGATTTACATCATATATTTTGAAAGAGTTTTTGTATTTTTCGAATACAAAATTTTGAAACTGTTTTTATTATTGACCATCAAGTTAGCTGTGATTCAAGGCAACCTAATTATAACAGAGGGAGCTCTGGTGGCCTAGTGTGTAAGGGGCTGCATTTCTAAGCCAAAGGCAAGTGGTTCGAATCTACTGGTGCTTCATAGGTGAAAGATGGACAATCTCCTTCCCTGCAGTTTACAGCCTCTGAAAACCCACTATAGGGTCAGCTATTAGTTGGATCTTAATTGATGGCATATTAAAACAAGAAACAATTATAATAGAAATATTCCCAGTTCTGCACCATTTTCATGACCATTGGTATACTGGAGTTTGTGTGGCTAGTGGGTATTTTGACAGCTTTCCAATGTGGAAGACTTATCCTCAAACATTATATCACACAATATTCTATACTGAGTCAAAGGACTTTCTTTAGCTAATATTCAGGAGAGGATTTCCAGGTCTTTCTTTCTAGTCTGATTTATTCTGTAAGTTCCACTGAAATTTGTTTATCATGGGTGACTGCTGATATTTTAAATACAGTAGTATAGTTTCCAGCATCATAATAGCATATCAATTACCAAAATAGGAATTATTGACAGATGAGTGAGGAAGGGGCTCAATTGAGATCCTTAAGAGAGTCATGCTTTTTGTCCAGAAATTAAAACAATATTAAGGGGTGTGTGGAAATGAAACATTAAGGATCTCTTTTCTAGATGAGATATTCAACGTGTTATAATATGTGGTATGGAACTTTGTAGAGTGGAAATCAAAATCTACTTTCATTAAATTGATTCCCGCTGATGATGTTCTTCTATAAGTTTTCTGACATTCATTTTGGCAGCAAAAGGCCTCTCTTTCTTCTAGAGAGATTCTGGTTGACTAGAACTCCTGTTCCTTCACTGAGTAGATTGACACTTAGTCTACTAAAACCACAAGGGTCTATGGTTGAGTTTGGAGAAGACTGTCTATGACTGATTTTGGGACTCTTTCCTGTGGCACTTGCTTCTTCTCCTTTAGTCTTTTCTTCTGGTATCTAGAAGACCTGCCTCACTCACCCTCTTCTTATCAGTGCCTCCATCCTATGTCTTCTGCTTCTAGTCAATCTTTTCATATCTTAAAATCATCCACAGACCTCAAGAACTCTTCTCTCAAAATTGCAATCATCTATAGTCTCTCTTCTCTTCATTCTCACTCACACATGTACACACTCCCTCCCTCACTCACACACTCACAAATCCATGGGTTTTAGTTGACAAAGTTGTCCTCTGTTTAACACCTGCAAGTAGCCCTCCTTTAGAGGCAGAATACAACTCTAGTAGGTGATTTCGTGATGGTGACTGTCCAAAACTTTCTCTAGGCTCTCTTTCATACTTCTTCTGTTGCATCTGTTGTCCTCAGGTTTTCCCTTCTGATTAGTTGGTGCTCCCTTAGCTTGCTGGGCTTACTTTTAAAATTAATACTTCCATCACTTATGATATGTGATAACTTTCCACCATTTGAAAGATAGCTTCCTAAAGACAGGTACTGTATCTTATCCATAATTTTGAAAAACTGAGTTCAATATGAGAGTTAAATTTTCCAGCTATTCCATGAGAGAAAAATGGGCAAAATCTTCCCATAAACTAGATACCTTCCCAAAACCTGCTGCAGGGTCAGCTATCAGTCAGGTCTGACTTGAATACAATGAAAGAAAATAATTTCACAGAGTCTTTGAAAACAGAGGACCTCTAAATCAACTGAATACACTATCACTTAGTAGATTTAATTTGTTTTTCTTATGTGAAATACACATTACTGGGTTTGATATAAGTTTAAGAAAACCAGAGATAGATCCTTTTACAGTAGTTTTTCTGTAATTTTCCTAAATGTTTTCTCCCTTGTTGTAGTTGTCATTGTTAGAAGCTATTGAGTCAACTACAACTCATAGAGGTACTGTGAAAAACAGATCTGAATATTACCCTATCCTGTGCCATCCACATAATCTCTGGTATGCTGAACTCATTTCATAGTTACTGTGTCAACCTATCTTGTGGGAAGATATTGTGTTTCTTTAGCCCTCCATCTTTTCCAGCATGATGTGTTTTTATAAGGATTGGTACCTTCTGATAACAATGCTCCAAATATTTGGGATGAAGTTTCACCCTCCTTGTGTCTAGGAACACTCTAGTTGTACTTCTTATAAGACAGTCTTGTTTGTTCTTTGGTAGTTCATGGGCTATTCAGCATGCTTATTCAACTTTAAAATCCAAAGTCTCTGATTCTCATTCTGCCCACCTTATTTACTATTTAACTTCCAGATGCATAGGAAACAATTGAAAAAGAAAAAAAATCAAAAATCCCACACTAATCTTCACATATCACACAACCAGATATTTCTTGGATAAAGCATACATCTTGAAACTGGTATCCTAATTCCTTAGCATTTTAAAAAAATTTCTTAGTTGAGATTTTAATGAAAGTTTATACAGAACTTGGATTTCCATTCATTCATTGTTGCATATTTTCCTTAGTATTTAAACTGATATCCTTGAGGTCCCTGTCTGCAAAATTTGCCAGTGCATCACATGTTTTGATTTCCTGACTGCTGGTATTCAGGCCATGGTCTTCTCAATTACTTGTTATGCTTCAGATAGTTGAACAATGATTAAGTATGACAGAAGAAGAATAGATGTTTTCAAGGTGTAGTGCTAAAGAAGAGTCTTGAACATACCATGGATTGCCAAGAAAACAAATAGGTCTGTCTTGGAGTGGGTGAACCAAATCTTGCCTGGGAGGATAGGATTTTGAACCTCTGCCTCATTTACTTTGTGCATATGGCCAGGAGACATCGGTCCTTGGAGAAGGACATCGTATTCGGAAGGGTGGACAGACAGGGCAGGAGAGGAAGACCCTGGATGAGATGAAATGATATGGTATCTGTGTCAGAATTAGACTGGCTCAGGACAGGGAAGGGTTCAGAGCTGCTTTACATAGGGTCGCTATACATTGCAGGTTACTCAATGGCAAGTAACAACAATAACATTCTATGACAGGTTTGGAAACAGGAGTGATATCCACTTCCTAGACAACTTGCCTCCAGAAACACTATGAACTTTGACCAATATTGATAGTTATCAAGGGGCTTCAATCCTTTTGTTCAGAGGGTTGCTATGAGTCGTGCTCAACTCTAAGGCAATTAACAACAAAAACAAGTACCAAGATTGTTGACTGTGGATCCAAGTAAGATGAAATCATTAGCAATTTCTGTATTTTTTTGAATTTCTTTATATTACTCAGATTTGACAATTTCTATCTTTTCCATCTCTCATGATGTTGTCCATTGGCTCTGTGATGAAGATTTTGTTTTTTAATGTTGAAATATAATCAGTACATAAGTCTTTAGTCTTTCATATTTTGCAACAAGTACTTCAAGTTCTCAATTTCAGCAAGCAATGTTCTGTCATCTTTATAATGAAGACTTTTGAAATGGTTTCCTCCAATCCATATTTCTTCATAAAGCCAGGTTTCTTTAATAATATGTTCTGCTTAGAGATTAAACAGTAAGGAGAAAGCATACAGCCCTTAGAGCCCACAGTCTTATTAATTTTAAACCAAACAATGCTCTCTTGCTCGATTAGTTAAGAGCTTCTTGGTTCAGGTATAGGTTTCCCATGAGCAAAATTAAACAATCTGGGATTCGTATGTCCATAATCTACACAATAGCTTGCTATGAATCAGAAAGCTAGACGATGACCAGAGATAATAGAAGGAGAATTGATGGCTTTGAGCTGTGGTGCTGGAGAAGAGTACTGAATATACCATGGACTGCTAGGAGAATAAACAGGTTCAACCTAGAGAGGGTGAAACCAGGCTGCTCTTTCGAGGCAAGGATTCTGAAGCATCTTCTGACATACTTTGGCATGTTGCAAGCAGGGACCAGTCCTTGGAAAGGGACATCATGCTTGGGAGGGTGGAGGGACAGTGAAAGAGAGGAAGACCCTTAATAATATGAATTGACTCAGTGACTGGGATAATGGGGGTAGATGTGGCAGAGACAATAATGTTGGCACAGCATAGAGCAGAGTTAGAGCTTTTGTACATAAGGTTGCCATGAGTTGCAAGAGACTCGAGAGCACATAACAAAAATTATAACATTCTTCTCAATGTTATCTACAATTTACTATTATTTACTACTTATCAATTTGATGTGTTAATTGGGATATTTCAATTTTGAGCTCATTGAGAATTATGGTTATATTCAATGTCTGTAAGACCCCAAGCTCTATAAATCATATGTGCTATCTGATATTAATAATAATATTTCTACTGTATCTGCATATGCAGTGCTTTGGTGTATCACACCTAACATAAGATTTATGTGTCATATGGTATTTGTGGTGTTGGCTCATCTGTCTCAGGAGACACAACTGAGAACATTGAGGATACCAGAAGGAAAAACCTCTCATACAGTAAAGGTCAAAGATCAATTAGCATAGCCCTTGAATTAATTTTTCTTAAAAAATGTTACTCCCATGGTCGCTGATATATAGCTTTCATACTGTTTACCAGGTGAAGAGAGCAAGTCATTGATTTCCTTTAGTGGTTTTCTCTTGTCTCAGAAGAATACATTAATAAATTCTGCACCGCTGTGATTTAATAGTGTGACAAAAATGAAAAATGTGTTTTCTCACCAAAAAGAAAACCAAATGTAAACCCCTCTCATTGTCACTGCTCCACTGTTACCACTGTTTTGCCCTATGAAATGTTTTTTTTAAATCCTAACCAATTTGAAAGGTCATGATATACTGTTGTTTCAAAGTCATGCTTATTATAATTTCTCAATCTTTTGTAAATTCAATTACCTCTGAATTGTATGCTTCTGTGCAGTCTTTATAGGTAAACCTTCCTTGTAAACAACCATTTTGATCAGGTTGCCCTTAGATACAACCATTAATTTCTCTAAATTTTTGTTTAGTGTTCAATAAGAGACCAACGTCAAGAAAGCAAATCTTTCCAATTTGTTCTAAGACAGTCTGCTTCTCTCCAAATAAAGGAGCATCACATTTGCTCATCTCAGGACAGTTTTCAGATGATCCTAAAAAACAAACAAACAAACAAAAATCATACAGAAGCTCAGTTTTCTGTTTTTAATTTAGAAAAATGCTTGTTTTTACTTTTTTATTTAGAATGCATTTAATATATTTGTAATATTATAATTAATTGACACTGTGGACACAATGGAGTTCTATAATTTTCATAAGAGTTAAAAGTAAGTTGGGATCCTATAGATCTTTTAACATATGCTCTTAAACTTAAAAACAAGAAAAATGAGTCGAAGTAATTTTCCCAAGTCATAAGTTAAAGATTTTTTGCTGTTGTTAGTTATCAAGGCAATTCTAACTAATTGTTACCTCATGCAAAACATAAACACTGACTGACCCTGTGCAGTCCCCTCAATCATTCCTGCATTTAATGAATCCCCGTGTTGCAACTATAGCCTTAGTGTCAATTCGTAGTCTTGAAGGTTTTTCTATTTTTTTGCTGACCCTCTATTCTGTGTACAGAGCTCTGGTAGCTTAGTGGTCAGCAATTTTGCTGCCAACACAAAGGCACATGATTTAAATCTACAAGCTACTCCATGGGAGAAAGATAGACCATCTACTGTAGTGTAATGTACGGCCTCTAAAAATCCACTGGAGGGTCCATTATGGGTTGGTTCCAACCTGACCATGTTGTTCTTGTTATGTGCCATCAAGTCACCTGTGACTCATAGCAACCCTATTGACATAGCTCTGAACACTGCATTATCCTGAACCAGTTTTACTGTGTCTGACACACCTACATTACCCCAGTCACTGGATCAGTGCATCTCATCCAGGGTTTTCTCTCCTGCACTGTCCCTGTACCCTTGCAAGCATGATGCTCTTCTCCAAGAACTGATCCCTCCTGGAATCATGCTCAACTATGTGAGATCGAGGTTCATAATCCTTGCTCCTGAGGAGCAGCCTGGAAGAACCCATTTGTTCTTTTAGCAGTCCATGGTATATTCAATACTTTTCTCTAGCATCACAACTCAAAAGCATTGATTCTTCTTCTATCATACTTAGTCATTGTACGGTTCTCTGATGTATAACAAGTAATTGCAAAGACCATGGCCCGAATCAGGTCCATTAGACTGGCACTGTTGCTCTTCAGTACTCTGGAGAGGTCACTGACAGTAGATTTTCCCAGTGCAATCCGTCTGTTGATTTCCTGGCTGTTGGTACCAATTGTTGCTTGTTGAGCCAAGCAAACAGAAACTGTTAACAACCTCAATCTCTTCTCCCTCTATCATGTAGCTGCCAATTGGCCTAGTGGTGAGAACCTTTGTTTTGTAGATGTTGAACTTCAATCCATATTGAAAACTCCAGTCTTTGACCTTTTACAGCAAATCCCTCAGGTATTCTTCAGTTTCAACAAGCAGGGTGGTGTCATTTGTATAATGCAGGTTGTTGAAGAGCCTTCCTCCAGTCCTCATGCCACTTTCCTCATAGAGCTCAGGATGATCTGTTCCACATACAGAGTGAAAAAGGTATGGAGATAGGATGCATCCTTGGCATACATACACCTTTCCTGATTTTGAATCATGCAGTGTTTCCTTTCTCTGCTCTGATGACTGCCTGCTGGTCCAAGTATAGGTTTCATGTAAGCTCAAGCAAGTGTTCTGATATGTGTATTCTTCTCAAATTCAGCCAGTTGTGATCCACACAGCCAAATGCCTTTACATAGTCAAAGAAACAATGCTTCTGCGCAGTCTCTGTCCACAAATGTAGTCTATTTAATTGCTTTGTACTCTGCCTGATTCCTTTGTGTTCCCTCTGGTGAGGTCAAATCTATAGTCACTTTATGTTTTTACTAAAAGTATTTGTAGTGAACACGTCATTGGTCAGATTGACTAGGTAATTGGCCTGCATTATGCAGATGGCACAACCTTGTTTGCTGAAATGAAGACTTGAAGCACTTGTTGCAGAAGATCAGAGAATATAGCCTTTAATGTGGATTGGATCTTACTGTCAAGAAAATAAGATTCTTAGCACTGGACTGATAGACAACATCAAGATGGAGAAAAGATTGAAATTGTTAAGAACTTCATCTCACTTATATCCACAATTAACACCCTTGGTACCGACAGTCAGAAAATAAAGAGATGTAGAGGGAAAATCTGTAGTTCGGGAACTCTCCAAATTATTTAGGATTAGTGATGTCAGTTTGAGAACTAAGGTGTGCCTGATTCAGCCCACTTGTTATACATCCAAGAGCTGGACAGAAGAATTGATGCCTTTGAGCTGTGGTGTTGAGTACTGAACATTCCATGGACTGCCAAAAAAGCAAGTATATGTCTTGGAGAGGGTGTGGCCAGAGTGCTCTTTGGAGGCAAAGATGATTATTCACTTCAAATAAATATGTCATGTTTCTAGGAAGGGTTATTCCTTGGAGAGGAACATGATACTCAGAAAGGTGGAGGGTTGACGCAAAGGAGAGGAAGACCCTCAACCAGTTGGATCAACACAGTGACTGCCGCAATAGGTTCTAGTGTGAGGATTGTACAGCATAGGGCGGGGTTCATATCTGTTGTTCACTGGGTTGCTGTGGGTTATACTTGACTTGATGACACCTAACAAGATTAACAACAAGTCATTGTTCATAGAAATTTTATCATGTAACTCTAGGCATCATTTCTATCACCAAGGCTATACTTTCCAACCTTCAGTCCTTCATCTTTGCTTCCATTTTTTGGCATTTAGATCTTCAGTAATTATACTCATGCAATTAAATTTTTACTAATATAAACCTGGTAATGCGATACCTACAAAATTTCTTCATTACAAGCAATGCTTGGCAAGAGAGTCATTCTGTGCACACTGCTTATTAAACATCTCCTTAGTTTACTTCTAAGGATCCTTCTGAGAAATCCAAGGGACAATCATCAACAACTTTGTTGTTCACTGAGAGGTCAGTAGATTGAACCCATTAGTTAGGTGACTTGAGAAAGATGCAACAATGTGCTTGCATGAGGATTATAATTTTCCAGTCATTATGGGACTGTCTATAAGGTAACTTTGAACCCAAACTGATGACAAGAGGAAGGTTCTTTGTCTCCAAAGCTAATTCCTGTCATGTTTCTATCACTTACAATATAATATCTTTGTATTTTCATCACCCCTTCATTCTTACACATTCAGTAGTTAGAAGCTGATTTCTCCATTAACTAGTGCTTTTCTCCTCAAAGACTATCACACCTCTCAGTGTTGCTTTTCTTAAAAAAAATAGATTTAATCCAATAAGAACAACAACAAAAACTCTACTGCTCTCAAGTTGATTCTGACTCATGAGGACTATCAATCAGGTTTCCTAGACTTTACATGTTTATGGGAGGAAATTGTCCATTTTTCTTCTGAACAATTGTTGGTAGATTTGAACCATAGATGCTCTAGTCATCCAACCAATCTCTAATGTCAACTGAGCTCCTTATTCTAGTAATATTGGACTTCAAATCTAAACATATTTTCATATCCCCTTATTTGTTAAGTGCTGTCTACTACTATATTTTCTATTACAGCCTCTACTTCATCAAAGGAATTTTCTTTTTTATTTTGTATCTGTATTATTTGTTTCAGTCTGTAAAATTTGATGATAATGATATTTTGCAACTCAAACTCATTGCTGTTTAGTCAGACAGACTTTCATAGCTGGCCCTCTATTGGCTTTTAGAGTTGATAGCCTCCTTTTTTTTCCTGTGGAGCAACTGGTGGGTTCAAACCATTTGCCTTTTAGTTGGCAGCACAGCTCTCTTCCCACAAGGCCACTAGAACTTCTTTATAGTAATTTTGCACAGAACTTATATTTCTTTGCATCATGTACTTCCCTAATAGCTTAAAATACTTTCTATTATTTAGCAATTTTAATAATCTTTCTGCTGTTATATTGCCATATAACCTAAGTTAGTAACAGGTTCCAGGGATTGGGATATGATTCACCCTTGCTATTGTTACTGTTTTGCTATGGTGTCTGTTCCTACTCATAGTGACCCCATTTGTCAGAGGAGAATTGTCTCATTGTTTCAGAAGCAGATAACCAGGCTTTTCTCCAGCAGAGATGCTGCATGTGTTTGAATTACCAACTTTACACTGAGTGGTCCAATGCGTAAGCATTGGGTCACCACAACACCATGAGTGTCTTTGAGGGTTCATTATTCTGCATACTACAGGTATTCTTTTACTTGTAGTTCACTTTTTTTACTTACTATTATTTATATTTCCTTTATATTTTAAGCTTTATCTACCTTTTAGTCAGAGAGTCATTGCCAACTCCTATTGCACCAGAGAAGTTTGTTTATCCTTCTCCCTCAGAGCAGAGAAGTTTGTTTATCCTTCTCCCTCAGAGCAGCTGGTAGTTGGCTACCAGTGCTCTACTAATTCATTTTATGCTTTGTGCATGTTGTTGTTGTTAGGTTCCATCAAGTCAAACATGATGCATAGTGACCCATAAACAGCAGACATAAACCCTGTCCTATCCTGTGCCATCCTTATCATCTTTGACACACGTGTGTTCATTGCTGCTCTTACTGTTTCAATCTGTTTCCTCGAAGATCTCCCTCTCCTTTCATGACTGTCCACATTTTCAAGGATAGTTTCCCTTTTCAGGGTATAGCCATTCCTAGCTACATTTCCAAAGATGAAGCTTCACCATATTTGCCTCCAAGGAGCGCTATGACTGGACTTTTTCCATGACATATCTGTTTGTTCTTTTGGAAGCTGTAGGATATTTAATATCCTTCTACAACACCACAACTCAAAGGCATCAATTCTTCTATCATCCTTACCCACTTTCCATCTCTCAGATGCATAGCAAGTGATTGAAATATCATGGCCTGAATTATATGCACTTTAGTCTTCAGACTGATAACATGCTTTTCAGTATTTTGGAGAGATTTTGACAGCATACATGCTCAATACAGTATATCTCCTGATTTCCTGATGGCTGGTGCCAAGGATGCTGGCTGTTGATACAATCAAGATAAAATTATTGACAACTTATATCTTTTCTCCATATATCATGATTGGCCAGTGGTGAGGACTTTTTTTTTATATTTAGGTGTAATTTATATTGAAGTCTTCTGCAGCAAGTGTTTCACATCCTCCTCAGTTTTAGCAGACAGGGTTTTGTCATCTGCATAATGCTGGTTGTTGATGAGTCTTCCTCCAATCCCGATGCCACATTCCTCTTCACAGAGTTCAGCTTCTGAAGCACACCCTATTTAAAATGAGAAAGGGTGTGCTTTGCATATAAATATTTTTAATTAGCATATAAAATAATTTATAAATTCTATTTTGTTTAATTAAAATAAAGAATTAGCTGGAGGTAGATAAAATAACACCTAGTGGGTTTTGGTTTCGCTTTTTTTTTTTTTTAACCTCAGGTGATTTTAAAAAAAGACTTCAAAGGTGATACGAGGTAAACTGGTAAACACCCAGCATGACAGGGAGGAGAAACATACTAGGATGAAAGCCAGCAAGTGTGGCTTAGAATTTGTGGCTTAGAAAAGAAATTACTTGTTTCTCTTAGGAACAGAAACTATAGACTCCAAGAAGCTTTGAACTCCCCTTATGCTATTACTTCTCACTCGTTATGTGATATTTAACCTTTAAAAGTCTGATGAAAACCATAAACAATTCCCACAAAATTGTGAGTTTCTAAATAAAGTGTAGCATTTCCAAGAGCTCATCAAGAGCTTGAAAATAGCATTGTACTGTGTTAAGTATTTTCAAGATAAAGCACCACAAGCTAGGCTTTTACCAAGGAGTAACTAACATAATATAGTGTGTTGATGTATTTGGAATAGAATATCTCAAAGAAAGCTATTGGAAAATTTTCGTTGCAGTTCTCTTTCTCTCTCTCTTTCCCTCTCCCATTGCTGTCAAGTTAGAACTGACGGTCAAGCATGCTTTCCAAGGCCATAAATCACACAGAAAGACATGGCTCCTCTGTCTCCCTTGGCACCCCTGATAGATATAAGCTACCCAGAGAGAGATTCTGCCTTTGGGTTAGTGTAGCAACAACCTCAGACTAAAGCCCTACAGTTAACTTGATAGTTCTGATAGAAAACAATTTGTTAGAAAACAGAAAGAAAAGGGACAATCTTTTTTGATATCAATGTTTCTATATTTTTTAAATGTTTATTTTCCATATTTTTTATTTAATATAGATAGTATCACCAATATTGGCAATGAGAATAACTTGTGCCGGAGAAGAAAAAGGGGACATAGGGACTTTACATGTACTTTTCTTCCATTTGTTTCCCACATAACACATTTAAAGCTATTTTGGTTCTCATCACATTATATTCTAGGGCATGTTGACCACACAATTACTATTTGGGGATTCCTTGACCTATAAAGGGTAGACTTAACAACTGTATCTTACAGTGACTTGTCTGAAGTTTATTTCCCTAAGGCAGGGATTCTGTTGTTCAAATCGGTCACTGCTTTCACTCTTCTGCCATTGTTCTTTATGACCGTCATTTCCATATAAATTCCTGCTGTGGACATAGAGCACAGACATTCAGATTCTGGCAGTTTTCACCTCTTGTGAATTCTGGGACTAGGGGTCCATTTCAGGGTTGCCCATGAAGAGTCATTGTCTTTCAAAAGCAGCCCTACTTTTATCTAGGAATCCTCCCTTATGTAAGCTTGGTGACAGTGTACATTGTAAACTACGAGAACTTGCTGCTGAGAACTAATAGAGTTAATAGAACTAGTATAGCTGTGCTTGAGAATGGACTTCTATATATGCATAGTGCACAAATGAGATGAACACTGAAGTTTGCATTGATTGAAAAAAAAAGAAAATACATATTATTTGCATAAAAATATGATAGTTTGGTTAGATACTGTAGTACTAATATAGTATTATAGTTTAATGATACAATTATAAAAGCTGCTTTAAACTTACCATGAGAACCAAATGTGACGTGTCTTTGGTATAAATAAATTCTTTTTTGTATAGGAAAATACAAACTCATTTTAGAAAGAAACACATTCATAATTGAGGCATCAAGATCCTGAGTAATGATATTCTGTTCCTGATTGCTTTTAAGTCATAATCTGTTTTTTTTAAATATATATATTCTAACTTATATTGATTTGCTATAGCCGTTTGGTAACATTAATGTTCATGTACAACTATCTTCTGTGTGTGGTGGTTTGTAAAGGTGTGTAGATCATTTCAACCTATAGATCACATTGCAAAGAATGGGGATTTCAGAACACTTCACTGGACTTACATAGAAACCATGTAGACCAAAAAGCAGTCTTTCAGATTAGGAAGATACTGTAAGGCTTAAAGTCAGGAAATATATGTGTTAAGGTTGTATCTTTTCTTCATACTTAATCAATTTCTGTGTTGAGCAAATACTCCAAAATCCTGTTATGTGAAGAAGAACATATCATTAGAACTAGAAGAAGATTTGTGATATACAGATGATACAACTTCACTTGCAAATGAAGATTTGAAACATTTACTGATAAGGCTTGAGGGCTGTGAGGATTGCAATTCATCATAAAGAAAATTAAGTACCTCATTAAATAGACCAACAAGCATCATGATACATGGAGAAAAGATGAACATTGTCAAGGATTTAATTTCATTTGGGTCCACAAATCAACACTCTTAAAATCAGCAATAGGAAAGAAATCAAAGGTCAGCCTGGAGTGGACAAATAAACTGCCGAAGACCTCTTTCAAAGCACTAAAGGGAGGACATGACCAATTTGAAAACTCGAATGTGCCTGGATCAAGGTTATTGTCAATGCCTCATATGCATGTGGAAGTTGAATAATGAATGAGAATAACCATAGGACAAACAAATCCTTGAAACAAATCTTTGAAGAAATGCAACTAGAATGGTCCTTAGAAAGGAGGATGTTCTACGCCACAGACTAAGACTCACAGCAACTCTATAAATAACAGTTCTGAACCTTGCCCTAGCTTCAGCCATCCTCACTGTCTCCGACACACTTGACCCCACTGTCATGGTCATCATGTCAATCTATCTTATCTGGGGTCTTCCTCAGCTGTGCTGATTCTCTACTTTCCCATGCATGATGTTCTTCTCCAGGGACTGGTCCCTGCTGACCATATGCCCGAACTACGTAAGACAGAGATTCAAAACTCTTGCCTCCAAGGAGCAACCTGGTTTCGTTCTTTCCAACACAGACCTGTTTGTTCTCTTGGCAGCTCTCTTGATATATTCAATACTTTTCTCCAGTTCCACAACTCAAAGGCATTGACTCTCTTAATATATACTGCAACATGTAATATGCCAGTCTCTAGAAAAAGACATATTGTGTGGTAATATAGAAGATCTGAGAGAAAAAAAATGGTTACTCTGAAGGAGATATAGTGGTATTGTGATTATAACAATGAGCTTATTCATAGTAGAGATTGTGACAATGATGTTTTATTCTGTTTTACATAGACAGGGTCATTATGTACCTGAGCTGACTCAACATCACCAAACAACTTGATAGTTTTAGTTAATGTGTCAAGGTAGTTGGATAAAATGTTCCATGCAGTATAGTAATCAAGGAATTTTTTAAAATAAAATTGCATTTTAAAATAAAATTTGTATTTATTTATTTAAAAGATGGTCTATTGGGTAATCCACATTTTCTGAGGCTGTTTCTTTTTTAAAATTTCTAATAGTTTATTTACAAAATTTTAATACAAATTTGAATAAATTCATTCAATTTTCCTCACCTCCCCCATGAAATTGACAACCAGATGATTAATCTCCTTTTCCCCCTGGATTATGCTGCGTAAACTAACTCAGTACCACAAAGATAAATAGTATACAGAACTATTATTGTAGAATGAGTATAAGGATCCAAGAGGGGTGGGAGAGGCTGGAAACAAAGGGATTTTTCTGAGATAATTTAACATAAGGAATTGAAGTTAAAATCATGATAAAAAAAACCCTTTTTGTAAAAAAATACAGTATAATACTAATTGTAGCTTTTGATAACATTATGAATACTCAAGGAAGGAAGGAAGTTTTAAGCAAAATTTTTATACCTACTATACAGAGATACAGTGTTTTCCTTAGCCATCTAGGAGACAAAATGTTTCTTACACACTAATTATAAGCCTTTTCTCCCTACTATAACTATTTCAGAGAAAAACTTGACTTTAACTGAAAAATTAGAGCAATGATAAATTAAACATATTTTATAAGCCATGTTTTGGTTTATGATAAAGGAACTAAAATGAAAAAAAAAAACCCAAACAAAACAGTAACCATTTGTCATACCCAGAAGAACAAAAAAATATTTCAATTTTAAGTTCAGTGATGGGTTCAACTTCATGTGTTAGACTCTGCTGTGTCTGCAGGGAACACAGAAATACTGGTCAGCAAAGAGAAAAGTTAGGTTTAGCCAGCCAGCTCTGGTTTCTTATCCCTCTCAGCTTTCCCCTTCATCTCAAATACTTTATACTTATAGTGAGTGATAACTTTCTACATTAGACAATTACTGGGGGTTGATTTTTACTCCCAACTTTTAAAAATGTTAATGAGCAAACAATAAGCCTGTAATACTTTCAACATTCTCTGACTTTGATGTTATGTTAATTCTCTAGTTGTGGGAGCTGATTCTGTCAGTACAGAAGAGTGTTCTTTTGTTGTTTTTGAGGTACATGTTAGAATGTTTAGAATTGATGCTTCATCATATCAGAAAAAAAAAATCTGTATATCTAATCAGCGAAGACCAGAAGAGTTGTGGGAGGATATCAAGGGTATCATCCAGGAAGAGTGCAAACGGCCATTGCAAAGACAGAAGAGGAAGAAAAGACCAAAATTGATGTCAGAGGAGAGGAGACTCAAAATTGCACTGGAGCGCAGAGAAGCCAAAGCATAAGGAAGAATTCAAGATACTAAAGAGTTGAATAAAAGATTTCAAAAGACAGCACAGGATGACAAAGGAAAATAATAAAATGAAATGTGCAAGGAGTTGCAGTCAGAAAATCAAAAGGGCTGAACTCAGCATTTCTTAAGCGCAAGGATCTAAAGAACAAATTTAAACCTCGAGTTGCTATAATCAAGGATGCTTTTGGCAGAATATTAAATGATCCAGAAAGTATTAAAAGAAAATGGAAAGAATATATTGAGTCACTGTATCAAAAGGAATTGGCAGACACAGAAGAATTTCATGAAACAATATATGAGCAAGAGCCTACGGTGATGAAAGAAGAAGTTCAGGCTGCTTTGAAGGAAATGGCAAAAAAATAAGGCGCCAAGAATAGATGGTATACCAACTGACATATTTCAGCTAACAGATGCTGCCCTGGACGTGCTCACCAAGTTGAGTCACGAAATCTGGAGAACAACCACTTGGCCAACTGATTGGAAGAGATCTATATTTGTTCCCATTTCAAAGAAGGGTGACACAGCAGAGTGTGGAAACTATAGAACAATCTCATTGATTTCACATGCAAGAAAGATTCTACTGAAGATTATCCAAAAATGGCTGGAACAGCAACTCAGTAGAGAACTGCCAGAAGTCCAGGCTGGGTTTAGAAGGGGCCATGGTACTAGGGATATTGTAGCTGATGTTAGATGTATCTTAGCTGAAAGCAGGGAATACCAGAGGAATGTCTATCTGTGTTTCATTGACTATGCAAAGGCATTTGACTGTGTAGATCATAACAAACTATGGCTGACTCTGAGAAGAATGGGAATCCCAGAACACTTGCGAAACTTATACTTGGACCAGGAGGCAGTCGTCAGAACAGAGCAAGGGAACACTGCATGGTTCAAAATTGGGAAGGGCGTACGCCAGGGATGCATCCTATCTCCATACCTTTTCAACCTGTCTGCAGAACAGATTACCCAGGAGGCTGGGCTCTATGAGGAGAAGTGTGGGGTCAAGATTGGTGGAAGATCTGTCAACAATGTACGTTATGCAGATGACATAACCCTGTATGCTGAAACTGAGGAAGAGCTGAAGCACTTACTGCAGAGGGTCAAGGACTGCAGCCTTCAGTATGGATTGAGGCTC
Organism: Elephantulus edwardii; assembly: GCF_000299155.1. Classification (NCBI taxonomy): domain Eukaryota; kingdom Metazoa; phylum Chordata; class Mammalia; order Macroscelidea; family Macroscelididae; genus Elephantulus; species Elephantulus edwardii. The sequence continues at coordinate 8,405,105 of NW_006399894.1, forward strand.
AATGTCAAGAAGATAAAGATTCTCACCACTGGACCAATTGACCGCATTAGGATGGATGGTGAAAGAGATTGAGATTGTTCACAGCTTTAGTCTTCTTGGCCCCACAGTCAACACTCTCAGCACCAGTAACCAGGAAATTAGACAGCGTATTGCGATGGGAAAGTCTGCTGTTAGGGACCTCTCCAAAGTACGAAGAGCAATGGTGTCTCTCTGGAGATTAAGGTGAGTCTGATACACGCCATGGTCTTTGCTATCACTTGTGATGCATCAGAGAGTTGGACAGTGACTAAGGAGGATAGAAGGAGAATTGATGCCTTTGAGCTGTGGTGTTGGAGAAGAGTATTGAGGGTACCGTGGACTGCTAGGGGGAAAAAAATCACAAAAAAACCAGCAGATTCATCCTGAAAAGGGTTAAACTGGGCAGCTAGTGGAGGCAAGGTTCTCGAGGCTCCGTCTGACATACTTTGGACATGTTGTAAGGAGGAACCAGTCCTTGGAGAGGGACAACATGCTTGGTAGGATGGAGGGACAGTGCAGGAGCAGAAGGCCCTGTATGAGGTGGATTGATTCAGTGACTGGGGTAATCGAGATGGATTATTGGAGATAGTTCGATTGGCACAGGATAGAGCAGAGTTTAGAGCTATTGTACATAGGGTCTCTATGAGTCGCAAGTGACTAGATGGCACATAACAAGAACAACAACATATATCTTCCTGCCTATCACCATTATTGTGTATACTATTTCTAAATGCTGAAATGCTTTGCCTCACCTTTAGGCTGAGGGCTAGTGTGTTGTGAGTTGGTTTTATGCTGAAAGTTGTGATTTCCTCTCACATCTTGAGGACAGGTATGGAATGCTTAGCACTCTTATGTGGTTTTTTTCATCCCAAGTGGGTGTCAGCAGATGGAACTTGCCAGATGAATTGGGGGACTCTGGCTCACAGTCCACCAGCATGTAGGCGTTCCAGAATTTTTAAATGCTTTAGGGCCTTCAGACCTGTGACCCTCCGGCCTCCTTTTAATTGGTTTCAGTCAAACATTCTTCTAAGTGGTATAGCACTGGTCTGTAGATTTGCTGTACAGAGGTAACTCGTGGTTGCTGTGATGCTGAACACTGTGACCCAGATATGCCAATTGGTCGTGCACGCGGATAGTATTTGGTGGCGCTCCCCAATTAAAACAAGCTTGGAAGCAGGAGTGGCATCCACTTCCAAAATAGCTTGCCTCTGGAAACCCTATGAACTTGGAGAAACAAAGAAAGTTATACAAATGTTCAGGTCTTTCGTTCATAGGGTCACTATGAGTCACCTACAACTTGACAGCATTTAACAACAACAACAACAACAATCAAGTTGGAACTGACCCATAGCTGACCCTCCAGGGGTTTTGCAGATACAATATTCGTACAGGAGGAGATTGCCTATCCTTCTCTCAGGGAACAATTCATGGATTTATACCATGTGTCTTTGTGATTGCAGCTCAGATTCTTCTTTTTAAAAAGTTTAAAATATTACTCTGATTTATTTACAATATCTGAATACATCATTTTTCACAAAAGATACTTCCCATTTCCTTTACCCCATCCACCCATTAAATTCTGCAACCCTGTGATAAACATCCAACCCACTATCCTCACCCCTTTATTTCCAACCTCCACCAACCTTGGATCCTCAAACTCATTGTACAATAATCGTTTTACATAGTATTTGTCATTGTGGGACTGAGTTATTTCACTCAGCATAATTCTCTTCAGTCCCTCCCAAGTTAGGAATAATTTAAAAAATGGTTGCTCCTGTGTGCTGTGTAGTATTCCCCTGTATGAATGTACCATAACTTCTCAATCCATTAGTTTGAAATTGGACATCTGGGCTGTTTCTGTGTTCTTGCAATGGTGAATAATGCTGCTATGAACCTTGGTGTACAAGTTTCCAAGCAATGGAATAGCTGTGTCAGATGGAATTTCTATGTTCAGCTTCTTTTGAGGAAGCACCAAACTGCCTTCCAGAGTGGTTGTACCATTGTAAAATCCCACCAACGATGTAAAAGAGTTTTTATCTCGCCACATCCTATCCAACATTTATTAATTGCTGTCTTGTTAAACTTTGCCACAGCTACTGGAATGAGATTGTATCTCATTGTGGTTTTGATTTGCCTCTCCCTTACCACCAGTGATTTGGAGCATTTCTTTATATTTCTGTTGGACATTTGAACATCTTCCTTTGTGGAAATTTTTTCCATGTCTTTTGCCCATTTTTTAATTGGGTTATCAGACTTTTTCTTTTGAAGGCCCAGGAATATTCTATAAACATTTGTTAGGAGACTCTTGTCTGTGATGGTATTACCAAATTTTTTTTTTTCCTGTCAGTAGGTTTTCTTTTCACCCTCTTGGAAAAAGTTGGAACAAGATGACAGGGATTTAATCTTTAGAAGGTCCCATTTATCAATTTTATCCTCTTCAGATTGTACATTTCTGGCTGTATATGTCAGTCTCTAGACTAGAACTTCTATGCTTGATCCTAGTTTGTCTCTTATGAACTTTATGGTTTGGGGCCTTATTCTCAAGTTTCTTATCCATCTTGAGGTAATTTTTTGTGTATGGTGTGAGATGTGGATCCCGTTTCAGCTTTCTTCATCTATCAGTCCAATTTCACCAGCACCATTTCTTTAGTAGGTTGTCATTTCCCTATTTGATAGGTTTTATTTACTTGTTGAATATCAGTTGACCATTGATAGCTGGGTATATTCCTGGGTTCTCATTTCTCTTCCACTGATCTATGTGCCTGTCATTGTACCAGTACCATCTTGTTTAGGTTAGTGCCACTATGTATTAGGTTTTGAGATCAGTGAGTGCTATGTCTCCCAGCTCATTTTTGCTTCTCAGAAGTGTTTTGCTTATTGAGGGTCTTTTGTCTCTCCAAATACCTTGACAGTTTCCCTTTCAATCTCCTTTAGAAAGGAATTTAGTATCTCTATTGGGACTGCATTGAATATGTAGATTGCTTTTGGTAGGATTGTCATTTTCACAATATTGAGTATTCCAATCAATGAACAGGGCACATTTTTCCATTTCTTTAGGTCTTTTATTGTGTCTTGCAGAAATGTTCTGTAGTTTTCTTTGTACAGGTCTTTTGTATTTCTTGTTAAATTCACTCTCAAGTATCTCAATTTGTATTTGTCTATTGTAAATGGTATTGCTTTCCTGGTTTACTTCTCTGTGTTTTCTTTGCTGCTGTAAAGGAGAAATTCCTCTGATTTTTTTTTTTATATTAATCTTAAATCCTGCCACTCTACTAAATTTGCTTACTAGCTCTAACAGGTTTTTTTGTTGAGTCTTTGGAAATTTCTATGTACACTGTCACATCATCTGCATATAGTGATATTTTAACAATTTCTCTACCGATTGAGAGGTCTTTTATTTCCTTCTCTTGTCGTATTGCCTTAGCAAGCACTTCCAGTACAATATTAAATAGGTGTAGTGACAGTGGACATTCTTGGCTGATCTCTGTTCACAAGGAAAATGTTTTTAGTCTTTGTCCATTAAGAATGATATTGGCTCTCAGTTTTGCATATGTACTTTTCACTATATTGAGGAAATTCCCTTCTATTCCAATTTTGCTGAGTGTCTTAATAAGGAAACAGTGTTGGACTTTGTCAAATGCCTTTTCTGCATAAATTGCTAAGATCATATGGTTCTTACTATTTATTTTGTTAATATGGTGAATTACATTGATTTTTTTTTCTAATGTTGAACAATCCCTTGCATACCTGTTCTGAATCCCATTTGGTCATGGTGTTTTTTGTTGGTTTTTTTTTTACGTGCTTTTGGATTCTTTTGGCTAGGATTTTCTTAAGTATTTTTGCATCTATATTCATGAGAGATATTGGTCTGAAGTTTTCTTTCTTTATAATATCTTTGCCTAGTTTTGGTATTAGGAATATGATTGCATCATAGAATAACTTTAGTCGTGTTGCTTCTTTTTCAATTCTTTTTAATAGTTTAAGTAAAATTGGTGATAGATCCTCTCTGAAAGGTAGAATTTCAGCTGGGAAGCCATTTGGTCCAGGGCTTTACTTATGGGGAAGTCTTTTTATGACCTTTTCTATTTCTTCTTTTGTCTTAGGTCTGTTCAAGTGTTTTATAGCTGTCCTTGTCAATCTGGGTATGGCCTAAGTTTCAAGGAATTTTTCCATTTTCTCAAGATTTTCAAATTTATCAGAGTATAGCTTTTCATAGTATTCTGTAGTATCGATTCAATTTCCTCTGATTCTGTTGTGATGTCACCTCTATCATTTCTTAATTGAGTTAACTGTGTCTACTCTTTCTCCCCCCCCTTTTTGTTAAGTTTGTCAGTAGTTTGTCAATTTTATTTACCCTTTCGAAAAACCAGCTGCTATTCTTATTGACGGTTTCAATTAGTTTTCTGTTTTCTCTCTCTTGATTTTGCAGCTCAGATTCTTACTTCTGGGCCACCAGGGCTCACTAGGGCATGCATATATATGTGTATGTAACACATGTACACAAATGATATTTTTACTATTATTTCCCAACTCTCAACTCATTGCCACTGAGTTGGAACTGATTCATATCAGACTTTCTGTTGGATTTCCAAGGCTATATATCACATGAGAAGTAATTGCTCATCTTTCTCCTGAGGAGCCACTGGTAGATTTCAACCACCAGAGTAGCAGAGCCTTTAGTTTAGCTGCAAAACTCCCCTGCATACTATGATACTGGAGCTCCCTGATTTCTCTACTAATTATCTGTTTGGAAGAAGTGCAATTGAAGTACTCCTTCGAAGTGAGGATGGTACGACTCATCTCCTGTGTTTCGGTTGTTTTATAAGGATAATCCTGGAAAAGGATGTCATGCTTCGAAAAATTGAAGACCAACAAAAAAGTGGAGTTGGATTGACATGGTGATTGCAGTGGTGGGCAGGGCCATGATTATGAGAAGAGCATAAGGTTGGTTAGTGTTTTCATCTGTTTCATAGAAGGTTACTAATTCAGAGCCAATTTCATGACACCTGATGACTTGACATAGTGACTAACAGTGGGCTCAGTTATGGCAGAGGTCATGATGATGGCACAGGATAATGCAATATTCAGATCTATCATTCATCGGGTCACCTTGAGTGATAAAACCTAACATCAACAACCAACAACCGTAGCAATGTATATGGAAGACAGAGAAAGAAAATGGATTAAAATGTTTATAATTAAAGATTTTTGGTGAAGTAACTGTATATGTTGTTTGTAAATGAAACATTTGTATTGGCTTGTAAATACTTCAACATTTATAAAATCAAGCTCATTAGTAAATATTAGTGGTTTATGTATTAACAAGCATAGAATGAATTTCTTTAACAAAAGATTAAGCATAATGAAAGTTTATTTTTCAGGTACATCCCTTTGGTACAGGACACTTACTCCTCAATGTGAACATTGTATTGCCAACCTAAAGGCAGTCACTTGAATCCTTCAGTTGTATCATGGGAGAAAGATGGTTAATCTCACCTATGTGATTCACTTTCTTTGTAATCCTGCTGAAGGTCAAATGGAAATCAGTTCTGATTCCATGGTACACAACAACAACAACTTCCAAAAAAGTTTGCAAATAAATTTTCTAGACAAAGAGCATACTTATACCATGGAAATTGCATTGTTTTTCTTACCAATGTAAATATGTCTATTATTATTATATCAATAAACTATCATACTGTACTTAAAAAAACCAAAAAAAATCCTTACCATCAAAACTGACTCATAATTGACCTTCTGTTTACTATCTGAACTGTGAATGGCACAGGAGACTACTTTCTCCCATGAAGTGGCTGATAGATTTGAATACCAGAGATCTACATACAGCCTTTATAGCAGTGCAATTCCATATGGACTGACTATACCACTTAAGTTTCCTACTGTGTTATTCAAACTGAAAGCTGTTGAGTAGGAATCAACCCACAGCTGACTCTCCTGGGAGTTTGTGGAAGACTGTAAATCATAGAAGAGAGTGCCCACCTTTCTCCATTGGAGCCCCAGAGGACTTCAAACTGTCAGCTTTTGCATTTGCAGCACAAATCTCTACCCGCAGGACCACTAGTAGTACAATATTTTACTAATATAAGTAGTTGCCAGTTGTCATTGAATTGACTGTGACTTGCAGGATCCCGTATTGAACAGAGTGAAACTCAGCGCCATCCTGCATCAACCTCGCAATCTGTCATGCCTTGAACTTGTTGCAGTCAAAGCGTTAATACTTCCTTGAGGGTTTTCTTCTCTTTCACTAACCCTCTGTGTTTCCAAGTATAATGTTTTTCTTCAGAGTCTTGCCCATCGAGATTACATGCCCAAAATATATGAGACAGTCTCACTACTTCTTGCTTCTAAGGACTATTCTGGCGGCACTTCTTCTAGGAGAAATCTATTTTCAAGCAAAGATTTCTCTACCAGTTATGCTAGTTGATTATGTACTTATTTTCAGCAATAAGTTTTATTAGTCTTCAAAGTAGGATAAGAAAGTCCATGGTTTAGACAAGAGAGAGGGATTCTGAGGTAAGAGTAGCAGTTACACTGAAAAACGGTGTTTTTATCACCATGACAAAAATAGAACATGTAACAAAAAGGGTACATATTTCACAGCCAGCTGAAGGGTTGACAGTTTTGGGCTGACTTGGCTATTCAGATCATGCTTGCCAAATGTGCAGCATGGCCAAACTGTGAAGAAACCATGGGAGAAAAATACCATGTTTCCTTATCCATCTTTCACAAGCTTCTTTGATTTTTAATAGTGGCTACATTTTGGAGGTCAAGCACCCTCCTGGCTAGTTCATCACCTTTGTAACAAATCTATACGTTATTCTCTCAAAAATATATTTAGATGTTACCCTACTGGGAATTCTTTCAAGTAATTAATGTACAGCTTGTGTAGCAGCTTGAATTCTTGGCTGTTTGGAAGTGATTCACTCTTAACAACATCTAATGCCAGAAGAAAGCTTGAAGCCTCTTTGGAAATCAGCTCATGGTTTTCTATTATTGGTTTTCACTGGGTTATCTTTTATCCTGCCATTCTACTTTGGCATCTCTCAAAGAACCCAATGTGTTAGTTTGATACATGAAACTTATTTATGAGGAAAAATAAATTTGAAGTATTGACTTTGGCTTATCATTAAGCTTTCAATAAAGTTCATTTTAATTCCCTTTTAACTCAATTGTTTACTTGTGATATGAGTTCAACATTCAGAGTTTTAAAATTTCCGACCAGAGTCTCAGGCATCGTGGCTACTGTTGTAGAGACTTTGAAGGTATATTTAATATGAAGAGTACCCTATACAGTGACTGATGCTATGGGGGTTGGTGTGTCAGAATTAGTAAGACTGGCTTAGGACAAGGAAGGGTTCAGAGCTGCTTTACATAGATAAGACCATTATGCATTGCATGCAACTCAACCAATAACATTCTATGACAGGTTTGGAAGCAGGAGTGGCATCCACTTCCTAAACAACATGCCCTCTGAAATTCTATGCACTTTGATTAATGTCAATAGTTGTAGAGAGGCTTTAGGCCTTTTAATCATAGGGGAGCTATGAGTCATGTTCTACTTGAAGGCATTCAACAACAACAACCATCAAACACTCAAGGTATGTGGAAGCATGGCGATACACACCTTCAATCTATTTGCTGCTCTTCCTTTTTGTTTAAAAGAATAATGATCTCATCACAATTTCATTGAAACCCATATCCATGTACGCAAATAACCAGTAATAATAATATTCCTATAACAGAGTATTGCACAGACAGTTTGTTGGTGGAGAATATTTAGTATCTTGTGAGAGCTCATATGAATTTTAGTTCCAAGTCTGCCTGTGGCAAATGCTGTGCCATTGATCAAATCATGTCCTTTCTTGGTCTCAGTTAAATTACAGGTAAAATGTCTTCCACCAATTGTTGATTAATACAGTTGGCTATACATTTTATTTAATTAATTTTTTTATTATTATAGTACCATATAAATATTTGCTTGTATCCTCCTCAATTTTGGAAGGAAATGGAGAATAGTGGAAAATGCCCCCATGCCTTTTTAAAAAAAAAAAAAAATTCCAATGTACAAGAAATACATTAGTTAATATTTCTCATTTTATTCACCTATTTCTTACCATACTTTTTAAGCAAATGCATGTGAGGTCATTGGAAGTTTAACAGAATTTTATTAAATTATAAAACTTTCTCTTACTAGCATAACACAATACAGACTACACCATCAGAGCTCATTACACTTTTAACTATCTTTGGTTATTGGGTAACTATATTTGGGTGGATTGGGGAGGCTGCTGATATTATAGAAATAGTATAGTAAATGGATTTGGTGGTTGTGGACTTGCTCCACAAAATGTAATTTAAGAACTCTGTGATTTTGGATTGACACAGCATCTGCAACTGTAGGTTAAACCACAACAGAGATTGTGAAGATGGAGTAAGGTTGAGCAGAGCTTCGTTCTGTTGTGGAGGGACACTAGGAGTCAGAGGAGACTCATTGTCATCTAACAACAAAAATGATCTACTTATTGTCATTTATCCTTCCTGAATCTCATGCCTAATCATCATTTCCTGTGGAGTTGCTTCTAACTTGTGGTGAACCCACCCATATACATCAGAGTGAATTTTCTCTCCATATGTTTTCAAATGGTTGCAATCTTTTGGAAGTAGATTGTCAGACTTTTCTTCAGAGGCACTTCTGAGTGTATTCAAATTGTCAACCTTTTTTGTTATTAGCCAACCACTTAACCATTTGTATCATCTAAGGGCTCCTTATGTGTAACAAAGTGGTGATATTCTATATCTAGAGGATTATTGTGAAAGTCAAGTGCATGCGCGTGAATATACTTTGCTGACCTTAAAACATCGTATTTGTTAATTATTTTTATTACATAAAATGGTGAACTTAATTTCATTCTTTCAAGGCTGTGTGTGTGTGTGTATGTGTGTTGATTGCTGCCAAGTCGAGCATGACTCATAGAGACCCTATGAACAGAAGGTCTGAAGCCTTTCTAGAACTCTCGTCATTTATCAAAGTTCATAGAGTTTCTAGAGGCATGTTGTTTAAGATGTGGATGCCACTCCTGCTTTCAATTTCAATTTTTTTTTTCAATTTCAATTTTAAAATATAATAATTTCTTTCTAACATTTCTGAAGGTTAGTGAATAAAATTTTGTTCAAATAAATATATTGTTTACTGTTTTTCAAGTGAACACATTGTGTGAATTTTTACAGTAGCATTAAAACACACTGAGATTTGGAAACTCTAAGGAAGGCAGATTTATGAGTCACATTTAAAACACTCAAATATACAAGTGTACTTAGGTAAGACATCTCCAGTGTTATTTTATCTTGAAGAGGAATGACTTTGAAGAAAAATGTGAATTTCAAAGATACTTTAAAATAAGCCCAGGTCTTATAGTTTCGTTTTAAGGGAGACTGCGCTAAAAGCTATGGGAAATTATCTGGATTCCTGACAAATGTATAATTTTGTGTTTTATTCTAATTTTGAAAGCAATTGATCTGGATCAGTGGTATGATTTTAGGGGCATAATGAGATTGAAAGGAAACAAAAGTATTCAGTCATCTTCTCCCTGAAAAAGCTTACTTATTTGCAACAAGATTTTTGCTTCCCCAAACCTATATGATATGATTTGTGGGATCAATCCTTTTTATTATGCTGTTTGATGAATGTTGGATGATGTTTAAATTCTATAGTTATCAAAAAGAGTTACTTTACCACTTTCGAACACAATGGTGTTGCTACTGCTGTTGTTATGTGCCATCAAGTCACCTGAGACTCAGAACAACCCTATGTACAGTAGCTCTGAACTCAGCTCTATCCTGAGCCAGCCTCACCATCTCTATCACAGCTGTCCCCATTATCCAAGTCACTGTGTCAGTCCATCTCATTCTTCCTTTCCTGCGCTGCCCCTCCACCCTTCCAAGCATGATGTCATTTTCCAGGGACTGATCTATTCTGGCCATGCACCAAACATATGTGAGATGGAGTTTTAAAAGCTTTGACTCAAAGGAGGAGTGTGGTTTCACCCTCTCCAGGATACACCTGTCTGTTCTATTGACAGTCCATGATATGTTCAGTACTCCAGCACTATAATTCAAAGGCATTTATTTTTTTTCTGTTATCTTTGGTCATTGGTCCAGCTCTCCAAAGCATAGCAAGTAACTGTGATGGCCATGATCTGACTCAGGAGTCTGAGGAGTATCTTAGTCTCCAGACTGACATTGTTGCTCTTTAGCACTTTTGAAAGGTCCTGAAAGCAGCCTTCCGCAGAGCAATTTGTCTTTTTATTTCTTTACTGATGGTGCCAGGAGTGTTGATTAGGAAGCTGAGCAAGCTGTAATTGTTAACAACCTCAATCCCTTCTCCGTCTATCATGATGCTGCATATTGGCCCACTAGTGAGAATCTTTGTCTTCTTTATGTTGAGCTTCAATCCATACTGAAAACTGCAATCCTTGACCTTCTGCAGCAAATGCTTCAAGATTGTGTCATCTGCATAGTGTAGGTTGTTGATGAGTCTTCCTCCATATGCCATATTCTTCCTCATAACATCTAGCTCCCAAATATTCTATTTCCACATATAGATTGAAAAGGTATGGAGGCAGGGTGCATCCCTGATGTTCTCCTTTCCTGATTTTAAAACTTGCAGTGGTTTTTTTCTCTGTTCTGATGACTGTGTCCTGGTCCAAGTATAGTTTTCGCATGAGCAGAATGAAATATTCTGGGATTTCCATTCTTCTCAAGGATAGCAACAGTTTGTTTTGATCCAAGTTAAATGCCTTTTCACAGTCAATGAAACAAAGACATTCTTCTGGTACTGTTTGCTTCCAGCCAAGATCCATATGACATTGGCTGTAATGTCTCTGATACCAGGGCCTCTTCTAAACCAGGCTTGCATTTCTGATGGTTCTTGGTCTATGTACTGTCCCATGCGTTTTTGGATGATCTTCAGCAGGATGTTGTTTGCATGTGATATCATTGATTCTGTTCTAGAATTTCCAGACTCTGTTAATTCTTTTTTGGAATGGGAACAAATACAAATTTCTTCCAGTCAGTTCGGCAGGTGATTGTCCTCCAGATTTCTTAACACAACTTGGTGAGCATGTCCAGGACAGCATCTCTCTGTTGAAATATGTCAACTGGAATTCCATCAACCCCTGGGGCCTTATTCTTTACCATATCCTTCAGAACAGCTTGAAATTCCTCCATCATCATAGGCTCTGGATCATATATTGTTCATGAAATTCTTCTGTGTCAGCCAATTATTTTTGGTAGAGTTACTCAGTGTACTCTTTCCCTATTCTTTTAATGCTACCTGGATCATTCAATATTCTTCCCAAAGCATCCTGAAGTATTGCAACTTGAGGATTGAACTTGTTCTTCATTTCTTTTAGCTTAAGAGTTGCCCAGTGAACTTTGGCTTTTTGGGTTTTCTGATTCCAGCTCTTTGCACATTTAATGATAATATTTTGCTTTGTCTTCCTGAGCTGCCTCTTGAAATCTTCTGTTTAGCTCCTTAACCTCCTGATTCCATCTCTTTGTTTTGGCTTCTCAATGCTGTAGTACTCTTGCATCCATCTCAGTCTTTTGTTCCTCCTCTTTTTATTTTCTTGCTTTCTTTATGTGTGCTATTCTTGATATCCTCCCCAAGTTCACCTGATAATCATTCACTCATTATTATTCAAGGCTACAAACTTGTTCCTGAGGTGATTTTAAATTCAGGTATGAGAAATGTTGTTGTTGTTGTTATGTGCCGTCGAGTCACTTGCGACTCATAGTGACCCTATGTACAACAGCCCTAAACCCTGCTCTGTCTTGTGCCAATCCCACTGGCTCCAACACACCCACCCTGATTACCCCAGTCACTGAATCAGTCCACCTCTTAGAGGGTCTTGCCCTCCTGTGCTGTCCTTCCACCCTCCCAAGCATGATGTCCCTCTTCAAGGACTGGTCCCTCCTTGCAACATTTCCAAAATATGTCAAAGCTTCAGAATCCTTGTCTCCATGGAGCAGCCTGGCTTCACCCTCTCCAGGATGAACCTGTTTGTTTTCTTAGCAGTTCATGGTACATTCAATACTCTTCTCCAGCACCACAACTCAAAGGCATCAATTCTCCTTCTATCCTCCCTAGTCATTGTCCAACTCTCTGATGCATAACAAGTGATTGCAAACACCATGGCTTGTATCGGATGCACCTTAGCCTCCAGAGTGACACCATTGCTCTTCGGTATTTTGGAGAGGTCTCTAACAGCAGATTTTCCCATAGCAATATGTCTTAATTTCCTGGCTGCTGGTGCCAAGAGTTCAAGGTCAAATTTTGATCCTTGTGGATTTGATTTTATTTTCTTTAGCTTTAGTTTGAACTTGCATATGGGTAATTAATGGTCTGTACCACAGTCAGCACCTGGCCTAATTTTTACAACTATTGTTTACCTTCTCCAACAATTCTTTCTACAAATGCAGTCAATCTGATTCCATCAGGTGAAATCCATGTGTAAAGTCACCATTTATAAAAGGTATTTACAATCAATAAATCATTGTACAAAATTTTATCATTCTATCTCTAACATCATTTCGGTTATCAAATCCATGCTTTCCTACTACTTATCCTTCTTCCCTGTTCCCAACTTTTGCATTTGGTTCACCCATTATTTATTAATGTATCTTGGTTGCATGTTCTATCAATTTCAGTTGTTAGAAATCATCTATTTCCTCCTCTTGGGCTCCTAATGTACATTTTAATTGTCATTGTGCATCATTGAGTCTGAACATAATCATAGCTGACTCTCTAGTGGATTTTTAGAGGCAGTAAATTACATAGGAGGAGATTGTCCATTCTTCTTCCACAGAGCAACTGGTGGATTTGAATGTGCCTTAAGGATTGCAGTGCAGCTTCTTACCACTAGGCCAGCAGAACTCCACAGGAGGGTAAAGAAGCTGACCAACCTTTTCAGTTTCCACACACCTTACCTATATGATCCCACCCCCACAAGGTTGTCTAAAACCTCATTTGCGTTATTGACAAGCTGTCCAAATCTGTTGGTGGGTCATATGGAAGATGCTGCTAACAGTCATTTGGTGAGAATTCTAAAAACTGTGCTTAGAAGAGTCATATTAAGGAATTCTCTATATCGTACTTCCACCTCATAAAAATCAGGTTAGCCTTATTCTGGTTCTTATCCTCTACTTAGATAGGTTCTAATATTAGGTTGCTAATATTGTTGTTGCTGTTGTTGTGTGCTATTGAGTCACCTGTGACTCAAAATGATGCTACTCTACACAGCCCTAAACCCTGCTCTATCCCTTGCCAATCTTATTGTCTCTGACACGCCCATCCCCATTACCCCAGTGACTGAATCAACCTAGCTCATCCAGGGTCTTCCTCTCCTGCGCTGTCTCTTTACCCTCCCAAGCATTGCAGCCCTCTCCAAGGACTGATCTCTCCTAGCAACATGTCCAAAGTATGTCAGAAGGAGCTTCAGAATCCTTGCCCCCAAGGAGCATCCTGGCTTCACCCTCTCCAGGATGAACTTTATTGTTCTCTTAGCAGTGTGTAGTATATTCAATACTCTTCTCCAGCACCAAAGTTCAAAGGCATCAGTTCTCCTCCTATCATCCCTAGTTATTGTCCAGCTCTCTGAGGCATAGAAGGCAATTGCAAAGATCATGACCTGTATGAGGCACACGTTAGCTGTATAAGGCACCTGTATGAGGCACATCATTGCTTTTCAGTACTTTGGAGAGGTCTCTGACAGAAGACTTTCCTAATGCAATTAGTCTTTTAATTTCCCGATTGCTGGTACCAAGAGTGTTGACTGTAGAGCCAAACAAACTGAAGCTGTCAACAATCTCAATCTCTTCACCATCTATCATGATGCTGCCAATTGGCCCAGTGGTGAGAATCTTTGTTTACTTGATGTTGAGTTTCA
>NW_006399894.1:8420045-8472209 GCF_000299155.1 Elephantulus edwardii
GATGAATCTATTTGTTTTCTTGACAGTCCATGGTACATTCAATCTCAATCTCTTCGCCATCCATCCTGATGCTACCGATTGGTCCAGTGGTGAGTATCTTTGTCTTCTTGACATTGAGCCTCAGTCCATACTGAAGGCCTTTGCATAGTTAATGACAACTAGATAGATATTCCTCTGGTACTCTCTGCTTTCTTCCAAGATCCATTTGACATTAATTAGCTATAGTGTCCCTAGTGCCACAACCTCTTCTAAATCCAGCCTGCACTTCGAGCAGTTCTCTGTCATTTTTTATAATCTTCAGCAGAATCTTGCTTGCATGTGATATCAATGATACTGTTCGATAATTTCCACACTCTGTTCATATTTCTTTGGAATAGGAACAAATATAGATCTCTTCTAGTCAGTAGGCCAGGTGGTTGTCCTCCAAATTTCTTGGAACAACTTGGTGAGCTCATCCACGGCAGCATCTGTTTGTTGAAATATGTCAATCGTTATACCATCAATTCCTGGGGCCTTGTTTATTGACAATTCTTTCAGAGCAGCTTGAACTTCTTCCTTCATCACCACAGGCTCTTGTTCATATGTTGTTTCATGAAATTCTTCTGTTCCACCAATTCCTTTTGGTACAATGACTCTGTATACTCTTTCCATTTCCTTTTAATGTTTCCTGGATCATTTAATATTCTGCCCAAAGCATCCCTAAGTATTGCTACTGGAGGTTTGAATGCATTTTTCAGTTCCTTCTGCTTAAGAAATGCTGAGTGAGTTCGGTCCTTTTGATTTTCTGACTCCAGCTCCTTGCACATTTCATTATAATACTTTGTCTTTTTGCACTGCCCTCTGGAATCTTCTGTTCAACTCCTTAATAACTTGATTTTTTCCTCTTTGCTTTGGTTTCTTGGTGCTCCAGTGCAATATTCAGAGTTTCTTTTGATATCCATCTTGGTATTTTCTTCCTCTTCTCTTTTCTGTAAAGTGTTTGTCTGTCAGATAATGTTTTAAATCTGAGCAATCAAATTAAGACAGACTAAGAAGAAGGATTGGCCTTCCACTTCTGAAATATCAGGACTTTGAAAACCCTATGTATAACAGAGCACACTTAGACTAGCAGATATGACAACTGAGGCTGAGCCCTTAAATATGGACACAAATAGAAGGGTGAACAGCTTTAAGTAGACACTAGTGATTGGAACATGGAATGTAAGAACCATGAATATAGGAAAATTGAGTATTGTTAAGAGGGAAATGAAATGCATAAATATTGCTACTATTACTAACCCATTTTTTTAACAAGACTTACCAGTAATATTTATTTATTTATAGTGCAAAATAGGTTACAAAAATGAATGTTTCTAAACATTTCTTTACAAAATTCAGGAGATGACATATATTGAAACAATAATTATGGATCTCTCGAAAAGGAATTCTAGGAGAAATAGCCATAGAAAACCTCTTTTTGCCTTTATAAGAATGAGAATGCTACTGCCGAGGACACTGGGGAGAGCATCACCTTTAAGAAATGTCATCAGAGAAAATGAGTTGGACAAATTCTGTGAAATGTGAATTTATCTGAAGGAGGTAATTGTCTCTCCTCAAAGTCACTACATAAAATATAATTATCATCATAAATCTTAATGATTCTCAGTCTCTATTTATTCATTCCTTAAGATTGACCTGTCTCAGAGAATCTTTTTTTCCCCCTGAGACGTATCTTTTCTAATAAATCAGTACTTTAAGCTATACTTAGAGTTGGACTAACTCTACTTATAAACTATATTTTACTGGCATTAAACAAAATCATCCCTATAGATTAATATTAAATTTGAGTTTGAAAAAAAGATTTGTTTCTTTTCATTGCCTGTGTCCTATTTCTTTGGCCATGGTGACAAAATTTACCTTTATCTGAAAAATTCTTAGTTAATACTTTTTTGATTACTAATGGCCTATTTATTTAACTCTGGGAGCAGAAGCTTGCTAATACAAAATCACTTATGTCATGTGGAAGTTCATGATCTGTCAAACATGTGTATGTAAAAATGAGTAGTGGTTGTTATTGATTGCTGTTGAGTCGAGCTTGACTTACAGTGACCTTATGAACAAAAGACCTGAAGCCTTTTCCTCAAATTATCTCTGTCAGAAACTTAAATAGGAGAAAGGAAGTTTTGAAATTCATGTCTGACCAAGTCTGTTAAACGTTATGTTCACTGGTGGAATATACAAAATATTTAGAATTATGCTTCTCTCTCTTAAAAGTCTCTAATCTTCTCAGCACTTATTTTCTTACCTAGTCATTGCAATTCTGTGATCAGAAGATCTTAAATGAGTCTTTGTTAGAAAATGAAGAATATTTATCACACATTGAAGTCAATCAATTCAGGGGGGAAATTATTACATATTAATTTGTTTTCACGGCAATAGTATGATCAACCAATTCCATATGGCTGCTCCAATTCACAAGTGTAATCATAATTTTGTGAATCACATTGTTCCTCTACAGAGAACCAGAAGCAAGAATACTTTTTCAGAGTTACAAATAAATATTTTTTAAAAGCTTGTTAAAGTTGGTTTTACTAGAGTAGGATATTTTTAGTTGGCAGTGTTTATTAAAAAATTAAAGTTCACCAGGAAGCTCATTAACCTTAGCTGTGTCTTTGCTGTTACAATTATTAATCATCTGTTGTCAGATCTTAAGTTGTTTTTCTAGATAACACATTCTCATATTATTGAAGTAATTTTACCATATTTAAAGATAAGAAAACTATAAAAGTAACCCCTTATACGTTATTATTTTTAATTAAGAATTCCTAATGGCATAACGGTCCTGTGAGATTGTACAAGAAATCAAATGGCATTTTTGTTTCCTAACTTAAATTGTTTCTACTTCAGTCCCACCTTGGAATGCTTTTGACTGCATTTATAAAAAATTCTATTAATGTCTGGAAGGAAAAAAAAAACCACACAAACCCAACACCCAAAATTCATGCCTGTCTTTCTCTTTCTTCGACTTCAAGTGAGAACCAACTCATAGGTGATAATGATGACCAGTGCGTTTCCAGAGGTTGTAAATCTAACAGGAGGAGAAGATTGCCCATCTTTCTCTCCCTGATAATGATGACCAGTGCATTTTCAGAGGTTGTCAATCTAACAGGAGGAGGAGATTGCCCATCTTTCTCTCCCTGATAATGATGACCAGTGCATTTTCAGAGGTTGTCAATCTAACAGGAGGAGGAGATTGCCCATCTTTCTCTCCCTGACAAATTGTTGTTGTTGTTGTTGTTATGTGCTATCTCGTCGTTTGTGACACATAGCGACCCTATGTACAAGAGCCCTAAATACCATTCTATCCTGTGCCAACCTCACTGTCTCAACCACATTCATTCCCACCACTCCACTCACAGAATTGATCCATCTCACTGAGGGTCTTCCTCTCCTATGCCGTCCATCCACTCTCTCAAACATGATGTCTCTCTCCAAAGACCAGTCCCTCCTTGCAACATGCCCAAAGTATGTCAGACGAAGCTTCAGAATCCTTGACTCCAGGGAACATTCTGGCTTCACCCTCTCCAGACAAATAGTTTATTCAAAATCCCTCCTTTTAGGCTGGCAGCAAAATTACTTATTCAGTAAATGATCATTGTTGTTATATGCCATTGAGTTGAGTATGATTCATAGTGAACAACAGGTCTGAACCCTGTCCTATCCACGCCATTCCATCATCTCTGACATACCTGAGCCATTGCTGCAGTCACTGTGTCAGTCCATCTCAATGAGGGTCTGCCTATCTTTCACCAACCTTCTATCTTTCCTAGTAAGATGATCCTTTCCAAAAAATAGCCCCTTATAGCAACATGCCCAAATTATATGAGATGAAGCATTATCATCTTTGCTTCTAAAAAACTCTCTGGCTGCACCCTTTCCAAGACACATCTCTTCTTTTGGCATTCCATGGGATATTGAGTGCTGTTCTCCAGCACCACAGCTCGAAGGCATCAATCATTCTTCTATTATCTGTATTCATTGTCCAGCCCTTATATATGTAGCCCTCAGATGTGATTGAAAAGACCATGGTCTGAATCAGATGTTCCTTAGTCCTCAAACTGACATCATTGCTCCTCAGTTATTTGGAGAGCTCCCTGACTGCAAACTTTCCCAGTTCTATATATAAAAATCTCCTGATCTCCTGACTGCTGGTAGTAAGTGTATTGATTGATCCAAATAAGATGAAAGTCATTGACAATTTCAGTCTTGTTCCCATCTGTCATGATATTGCCTATTGGTGAGGATTTTTGTTTTCTTGACATTGAGATGCAATCATATTGAAGGTTGTAGTCTTTGATCTTGCAGTAAGCACTTCAAGTCCTCCTCACTTTCAGCAGTAGTTGTGTCATCTGCTTAACGAGATGGATTGACACAGCAACTATAATAATGGCTTGAGTATATCAGAGATTGTGATGTTGCTGTAGAATAAGCAAAGTTCAAATCTTGTTGTTGACATGTCAATATGGGTAGTAGTGTAATTGATGGTACCTGACAACAATAACTGTCCCACTGTATTATCATTTGTTGTTGTTATGTATCGTTGGCACACTTGTATAGCAACCCTATGCATAATAACTCTGAACCTTGTCCCTTCCTGAGCCAATCTCTGACTGTCTCTGACACACCTACACCCATTGCCCCTGTTACTATGTTAATCCGTTTCCTTCAGGGTCTTTATCTTTTGCACTGTCTCGCCATCCTTTCATGCTTGATGTCCTTCTCTGGGGACTTGGTCTTTCCTGGCAACATGTCCAAAGCACATCAGTCAGAGCTTCATAATCCTTACCTCTAAGGAGCAGCTTGGTTTCATGCTGTCCTGGACAGATTGGTTTATTCTTTTGGGGGCAGTTTATGCTATGTTCAGTACCATAACTCAAAGGCGTCAATTCTTCTCCTGTCATCATTAGTCTGTCCAGCTCTCTGATGTGTAGCAAGTAATTATGAAGACTGTGGTCTGGATCAAGTGCTTCTTGGTCTTTAGACTGAAATTGTTGCTCTTTAGCACTAACCCTAACTCTAACCCTAACCCTAACCTTAACCCTAAACTTGACAGCAGACTTTCCTAATGCAGTTCATCTTTTGATTTCCTGACTGTTGGTGCAAATAGTATTGATTGGGAAGCTGAAAAAGCACCAATTGTTAACAACCTCAATCTCGTCCCTATCGATCATGGTGCTGGCAATTGGCCTAGTCTGAATCTTTGCCTTCTTGATGTTGAGCTTCATTCCATATTGGAGACTGTAGTCCCTGACCTTCTGCAGCAAATGCTTCAGATCCTCCTCATTTTCAGCAAACAAGGTTGTGTCATCTGCATAATGTAGGTTCTTGATGAGTCTTCCTCCAATCCTAATGCCACCCACACTCCACCTCCTGAATCCAGCCTCCTGACTGATCTGTTCCACATATAGATTGAAAAGATATGGAGACAGAACACATTGCTAACACACACCTTTCCTGATTTTAAACTATATACAGTGTTTCTTTGCTCCGTATATAACAAAATACCTGTGTTTAAAAGTAAATTTAGGATAAAATCACAAATCACCATGAACTGGAAGAAATTACTGTTGTTTTGGTCCCCCTACCCCCATGTCTCCTGATGAATAGTATTGAACAGCATTTTACACTGCAATACCTCTAATCAGGTTTAAAAATACTCTTCCTGTGTTTGAAAGAATAATGATTCAGTTGTTTGCTGATATACCATTAGTATATTGGTGCTTCCCTCTCTTTGACTTCTTTTCTATTCTTATATCTATCTTTAAGATGTCCTACAAACATTGCCTCCTCTAATAAGGATTTTTTAAGTCTAGCTTCCCTTCTCCAAGCTTATTGTATGTCCTTCCTCTTTGCTCCTATGACATCTATGAACACTTCTATCATTGATATAGACTAATTGCTTTATAGGAAATACTTTTCTGTATCTTCAGTCAATATATGAGTGCCTTAAGAATAATAGTGGCTTTATATTTCTTTTTCTGCATCTTCTTAGCACCATGATGAAGGCATGAAAATTATATTCTCAGAGAATAATCTGAAAAATACCTGGAGCACATGGCATATGTTTCTTTATGCCATATTAAAGAGGGGAAGACTCTACATGTCATACATTAACAACAGCACTTGGCCATGGTGGGGATCATACAGTCTGATCGATTGTAGGGTTGCTATGAATAGTAGTCAACTTGATGACAGCAACAACAGTTTGAATACTAATTTCTGGACAATGTGACACATTGGTGGTATTTCAAGAGAGGAACAAAGGGATAATATTTAAGTTTTAGGAAGAAAACTGATTGTATCATAATTAGGAGGAGAGCTTAGGAGTAGGAACTGCACTTCAGAAATGCATGCAAGAGTATGTGTGAGAGACCACTGTGGGTCTGAACCAGCGTGTGAATTTGAGAATAGAGAAAATGTTGACAAATATGGGTGTGAGAGGGGTGAGGGAGAAAAGTGTGAAGGATGACTAAGTGTCAAAATATTTTTAAGGAGTAAATGAAATTTTGAAGGCTTGAGCTAATTAATAAGCTTAATACTTTTAAACAAATAGATGAATTCACTTTAGCATTCAAACTATGGGCTGGAAATAATATAAATCTTTACTTCACAATCTCTTTAATATGTCTTACATGACAAAAGAATACAGTCACAGTACCTTAAAAAGGCCTAGACAAGTTAAAAGACATGAATTCTATTTAAATCCAGACATGAAAACAGAAAACCTTACATCTTGTTTTTAGTCTCTAAAGTATTTCTCAAGTGTGGATTGTTATTGTTATGTACCATTGAGTTGGAACCAACCCGTAGCTGACCCTTGAGCTGGTTTTCAGAGGCAGTTAATCTCACGGGAAGAGATTGCCCATCTTTATCCCATAGAGCAGCTGGTGGATCGAACTGTGTGCCATTGTGATAGCAGCGCAACTTCTTATCAGCAGGTCACCGAGCTCCCTTAGAATAGAAGGGTTATTTATGTTTAATAAATTTATTTAAGTATGGGTAGAAGGCCTATTTATGCTTAATAAATTTTAATACAACCATTTATCTTCATAATGTTTGAAGTAAATACTAATTATTTCCCTAATTTGAAATAACTAAGACAGGTATAAGTATATTCACACAAAAAAATTTAGTCGTGCTGTTGCTATGTGCCATCAAGCAGCCTGTGACTCATAGTGATGCTATATGGAATAGCTCTGAAGCCTGCCCTATCCTTAGTCAGTTTCACTGCCTCTAACACATCTACCCCCATTCCCCCGATTACTCTGTCAATCCATTTTGTCTGGGAGTCTTCCTCTCCTGTGCTGTCCCTCCACCATTCCAAGCATGATGTCTTTAGTCAAAGACTGGCCTCTCCTGGCAGCATGCCTGAAATATTTAGAGCTTAAAGTCCTTTTCTTTAAGGAGAAAATTGGTTTCACACTCTCCAAGTTAGACCTGTTTGTTCACTTGGTGACCCATTATATGTTCAATACTCTTCTCCAGCACTACAACTCAAAGGCATTGATTCTTCTTCTGTCATCCTTAGCCATTGTTTTGCTCTCTGATACATAGTAAGTAATTGCAAAGATCATAGTCTGGATCAGGTGCACTTAGTCTCTAAACTCTGGAGACGTCCCTGACAGCAGATTTTCCCAGTGCAGTTCTTCTTTTGATTTCCCAACTACTGGTGCTAAGAGTGTTGATTATGGAGCTGAGTAAGGTAAAATTGTTAACCTCAATCTCTTCTCCATCTTTTATGATGCTGCCAGTTTGCCCAAATAGTTCTGCTAGATTAAATATTTTAAATTGTCTTCTTAAATATTTTGAAATTATTAAAATACCATAAATAACTTTTTGAAGGCAAAAAATATTTAACTTTCTGCCTCCTCCTGATGATGCTGTATGCTGTTTATATATTAAAGTTTTAAGAAGTGTTCTATTGATCATTTATGTAAAATCTTGGAATGGCACTTTTTTCTAAATTCTTAACAACCACACTTAAAAGTTAAGAAATATGCACTAATCTGACACTTTTATTATGGAATCCTGTTGTTATTGTTGCTTATGTTATCAGTGTTGTTGAGCTGGTATAGTGACCCCTTATAAGCAGAGTTGTTCCTTTCTTGTGAACAGATTGCTAGACATTTCTTCCAAGGTACCTATGCCTGAGTTCCAAGTACCAACTATTTAGTTAGTAGATAATCATTTAATGGTTTGTGCTACTCAGTGACTCCCAAATGAAGCAATACAAATACATTTTCTTTTCAAACCTATAAACACACAAATTTGTCAGAAGTTTCTAGATGTGGATACTATACCTATCTTTAATCTTTAAACTTTCATTGAAGATTATTGTTGAGTATCATCAAATTGGAACTGACCCATAGCTGACCTTCCAGTGGGTTTTCAGAAGTGATTAATTCCACCAGAGGAGATTGTCCATCCCTTTCCCATGGGGCTTGAACTGTTTCCCTTCGGGATATTGTTGTTGTTGTTGTTGTTAATGTACCGTCAACTCACCTGTGCCTCATCAAGATCCTGTGTACAACAGTCCTAAACCTTGCTCTATCCTGTGCTAATTTTACTATATCTGTTGCACCTACCCCCATTACCCCAGTCACTGAACCAATTCATCTCATCAAGGGTCTTCCTCTTTTGCGCTTGTCCCTCCACCCTTCCAAACATGATGTCCCTCTCCAAGGACTGGTCCCTTCTAGCAACATGTCCAAAGTATGTCAGATGAAGCTTCAGAATCCTTTCCTCCAAGGAGCAGCCCGATTTCACCCACTCCAGGATGAACCTATTTGTTCTTCTAACAGTCCATCGTATATTCAATACTCTTCTCGAGCGTTACAGCTCAAATGCATCAATTTTCCTTCTATCATTCTTAGTCATTGTCCAGCTCTCCAATGCCTAGCAAATAATTGCAAACACTATGGCCTGTATCAGGCACGCCTTAGTCTCCAGACAGACATCATTGCTCTTCAGTACTCAGGAGAGGTCACTGACAGCAGACTTTCCCAATGCAATTTGTTCTTTTTTAATTTCCTGGCTGCTGGTACCAAGAGTGTTGATTGTAGAGCCAAGCAAACTAAAACTGTTAACAGTCTCAATGTCTTCACTATCTATCATGATGCTGCCAATTGGCCCAGTGGTGAGAATCTTTTGGGATAGATACCATGTAAAAGAATCATAAATAACAGCATGTGAAGGCTGGCAGTTCTTTGTAAACACAAATTGTTAAGCAATTCATGACTAACTTAAAGACTATTCAGAACCACTCAGGAGTGCCTTCAAAGAAAGCATATCACCTTAATATATACTTCCTAATTTTAAACTACACAACATTTCCTTGTTCAGTTTCAGTAACGGCCTCTAGGTTTATGTAACTATTTCATGTGATAGCAATTAATTATCTTGAATTCCCATTCTTTGCAATACTATCTGTAGTTTGTTAGAATCCACTTGGTCTTTGCATGGTCACTGAAAGACAGACACACATCTTTCTGGAATACTCTGCTTGCAGCCAATAACCATCTGACAACAATGTTACCCCTCTATCTCCTCTGTTGAATTCAGCCTGAATTTCTAGCAGTACTTGGCGAATATAATGCTGCAACAAATTTTATGTTATCTTCAGAAAAGTTTTGCTTGCATGTGATATTAATAATAATGTACAAAATTTTTGGTATTCTGTTGGATGACTTTTCTTTGGAATGAAAGCACTTATTTTTATTTATTTATTTATTTATTTATTTATTTATTTTTAGTTAACTGGCCAGATATCTGTCTTTCAAATCTATTTGTATGGGTGAATGAGTACTTCCAGTATTATATCCATTAGTCTAAACATCTCAGTTGTTATTTGGTCAGTTCTTGGAACATTGTTTTGTTGTTTATTTTTGTGTTCACCCACCCACCCACCCACCCACCGTCTTCAAGGAGAATTTATGCTTTTGAGCTATGGTGCTGGAGAAGAGTACTGAATATGCCATGGGCTGCTAAGAGAACAGGTTCATCCTGGAGAGGGTGAAACCAGGCTGCTTCTTGGAGGCAAGGATTCTGAAGCTTTGTCTGACATACTTTGGACATGCTGCAAGGAGGGGCCAGTCCTTGGACAGACAGGGACGTCATGCCTGGAAGGGTGGAGGGACAGTGCAGGAGAGGAAGATCTTAATATCAGATAAAAGAATTTGTCTTTCTCATTCTTTTCGCATAGTCACTTCCTATTTCTAAGTGTGGATGAACTCAAAACCACGTCTTTCAAAAAATATTAGGCACTCATAATCGTCTCCCTGGTGACACAAATAACATTTACATATTTAGAAGTGCACAAACTTCATTAACTATTAAAAGAGCATTAACTGTTACAGCTATTTATGTTTCTATATCTATATTTCTATCCACATCCACATTTTTTATCTCTATACATCTACCTACCTAGCTATCATTTCTCTCTATATGTGGTGAATTTCTTGAGGTGGGAGACCTAGTTCAGTTTGCTTTATGTTTTCTATATCGACATAATGTTTATGTATTGACTCACACTGTTTCTGGGTGGTAAATGTTTTGCTCTTTCAATTTGGAAGCAGGATTTGCATCTACTTCCTAAGCAGTATGTCTCTGGAAATTCTATGAACTTTGATAAATGACGATAGTTATAGAAAAGCTTCAGGCCCTTTGTTCATAGGGTCACTAGGAGTCACGCTTGACTTGACACAATCAACAATGGTGCAATTATTACGTGCTGTGTTATTTACATTTTAAAGTACCACATATCACAAATGCTTGAGTTCTTAGTTATTGACTGAAAGGCCATTGGCCCAAGCTCGGGCATCACTCTGTGGGAGAAGATTCTTGGCTCAAGTACACCCTAGGTTAAAGCCTGTGACACCCTATGGAGCAATTCTGTTCCATCATATGAAGTCACTGTGTATCATAACTGACTTAATGATACATCACAGCTTAATTTTTGGCAACATTAGAAATCTCTAATCATGTCAAATAATCCTCTCTGGAAATTAACAGAGTTATTAAATATTAAATTTAATTGGCCACTTTGTTGTAACATAAGGGGAAATATTAGTAAAACCATTTAAAGAAAGGCTATAACTGGTTCATCCAGAAATGCAATTCTAGTTCAAGAGAGAAGCAGGTATTCATATTTTTTTTCAGAATCAAAGCTTTAGCAGTGAGTGGAGTAAGAGTTATGAATGCAACATAGTCGAATCAACAGAACTCAAATGCAAAAGTAGTTGCAGTAATAATAGTTTCTCAGCTTCTATTGGGGTGCTCTGCTGGCCTAATGGTAAGAAACTTCACTGTTAACACAAAAGCACACAATTTGGATCCACCAGCTGTTCTGAGAGAGAAAGATGAGCAATCTCGTCCTGTGTAATTTACTGCCTCTGGAATCCACCAGAAGGTCAGCTATTGGTTGGTTCCAATAAGGTGGCGCATAACAACAGCTTCTATTGCCTCAGTTTAAATGTTGCCCTTTACTGTTGTAAATGTAAATAGAATAACTGAAAAGAAAATGTTTATATTTTGAAATATCTTCGAAGTAGATTGAATTGCAGCCACTTTCCCTTAAGTAAGAAAAAATTTCCTGGTCATTTTCTTACCAGTAGATGAGAGCAAACCTGTTTCATTTCCTGTTTTATGAGTTCCCTGACCTGATTTGCTACTATATATCAGAAAAGTAACACAGCATAAACAAAGGTACAGTTGAGATTCATATTCTGATGTGGCAGTGGTAGACTACAGAAAGCCTGGTGTAGACATAGGCAGATTATGGCAGTGTTTTGCTGTTTGCATACCCCAAGATTTGTGTGTATGTTTGTCTGTATGGGATATCAGAAACAAAGGAAAAAATAAACAGCACACAACAACAACAACAACAGGCAAATATCTGTCTCTAGAGATTAATCTTATGGGATGCCTCCGTCTCTTCTACAATTTTGTGAGGAAATAAATCTTTAGTTATTGCAGGAAGAATAGTGTCCTTATGGGAAGAAGTAGAATTGGTGCCCCATGTTGCAGTGAAAGACTTAGACAGACATAGCTAACATTGAAGGTGGAAGAAGACTATGAGCTGGTACACAAGATTTAAGAACCTCCGGAAGAAAGAATCTTGATGATACTTTCATTTTCATCCATTGAAGCTGAATACCCTTAACTAGCTCAGCACAATTTCTAATCTTTCAGAACTATGAAATAATAAATATTTGCTGTTTCAAAGCACTTGGTTTATAGTAATTTGTTAACACAATAGAAAATAATACAATTAGCTTAAAGTCATATAAAATTAAGTGAATGTCACACTGATGGAATTTAGAAAAGAACATAGAATTATTGTTAAACGCAAAATTTAAAATATACTTTTATTTTTAATAGTCCTTGTCATTATATATCCCCTTCCATTGTATAAAATGATCAACATTGTTTTGGTAAATTACATTTAATTTAAATTTTACTGGGGAAAACCTCCAAAGACAGCATAGCATAGAGTAAGTCTATTTCAAGAATCTTTGTTTTATCTACTTGTATAAGTATTCATTGAATTCTTAATGGGATATAAGATGTAACTGTAAAACAAAGTATGCAAGGAAACAATTTAGTTTAGTCAATGAAAAAAACTCAATACAACTGTTATAGACCAATAAATAACATATATTCAGATCTAAGTATTTATTATAGTAAAAATTTTAAGAAAGATGAATTAAAATAGTAGCAGATGAATTTTGGTAGGTGGTGTAGTCTGTAAAGTGTTTTGATGGAACCCAAAGATCAGCAGTTTGAATCTACCACGTTAGCAGTTCAAATCCACCAATGGCTTAATGAGAAAAAGGTGAGCTATCTTCTCACATGTGACTTAAAGCTTTAGAAACGTACTGGATGGTCAGCTATTAATCAGTTCTAATTTTTTTACTAATTTTTCCTCCCCCATTTAGAAATAAAATTAAATTTTATTTTCTTTTTAGTGATAAATAAATGAAACACTTCACTTGAGGTTTTTGCTTTTAAAACATTCACTAGGTTAAATTGCTAAGTTGGATTTCAGGTGGGAAAAAAGGAATTAATAGGATTGTAAGCATATACCTGGATGTCTCTCCATTTCTTTCTAATTTTTATTTCAAAAGTAGAGGTAGTACAGATTTAATTTAAATCTTAAGTCTCAGAAGTGTCAATATATCACCCTTGTATTTCTTGAAAACAACTTAAAATAGAACCTCAGCAGATCAAGTGAAACTGGGCTCTCATATTTAGTTTAAACTACTTGGCTATGGGCCTGTCTCTGAGGAAACAAGTAACTAACTTTGAACATATTTTCAAAACCAAATGCCAAACTGTTTGTGCATAGTATCACAGAATCAGGCTTATGCTTATAAATGATTCTATACCAAAATCTAGGTATTTTCTGGTTCTGGCTATAGAATCCCATTCCTAAAGGAATCAAACAATAATATTTTTATTATATATGGCATTACCCCTTGTTTTTTTCTTCTTGTTATTACTAGGTGCCACTGAGTCAAGTACAACTTTTAGAGACCCTATGAATAGCATATCTGAACCCTGTCCTGTCCTGTGCTATCCTAACAATCTCTGACATACCAGAGCCCATTACTGCAGTCATTGTGTCAATCCATCTGGTTGAGGATTTTCCTCTTTTGCCCTCCCTCTCCCTCCAATTTTCCAAACTAATTACCCTCTCCAATGACTAGCCACTCCTAGCAATAATATGCCCAAAGAATGTGAGACGAAGCTATCATCTTTGCCTCCAAGGTGAAGTCTGGCTGCACCTTCACCAAGACATACTTGCTTTTCACACACACACACACACACACACACACACACACACACACACACACACTTTGACTTTCTTTTACTTTCTCAGTAATTCTTAGTTTTGTTTTTATTTATATTTCATATTTTGCAATATGAATACTTCAGTAAGAACCTCTCTGGCTTTTTCCTTCTATTTGTGTTCTATGTTATATATGCTGAGTTTTGAAATGATGCAAATAATTGATTCGTGCTTGGATATGAAAGTTTGGAGTTCCACGTCTATCTAGAGAAAGTCCCTCAATATTTTCAGAACCAAAGGGATTACATGTTTATTTGTTTGTTTGTTTTTTAAATGTAGTTGTTTTGTGGTATTGGTTAGACATTACACTCAAACATAGTTAAGATTGAGTTCCTTGAGCAAATCATTCCTTCCTCGTATTCATTTCATTCTTCGTTTCTTCCTATTTAGGCTATAAGTATAAATTATGTATTAGCCTACTAGACTTCAAGATTCCCCAGCACAAGAATAACATATTCTTCTAGCCCCATCACTATGCTAGTCACAAAGCAATTGTTTGCTGCAGAGTTGAATAAATGAACATATCAAGTGATAGAGTTGGCATTGTTGGAGAAGTTGTAACAAGATAAAAAAAAGAAGAAAGACTAAGAGAGACTGTCTCTCAACTTTAGACGATGAATCAAACATAGGGGATAATAATATCACCGTATGTTTTGTAATAGCCTAAATAATAATATTAATATTAATTGGTTAATATTTTAAAAGCTTTGGAAAAACAGACAGGGAGAGCATATACATATAATTTTTTAAATCTTAATTTCAGAAAACAAAAATTATAAAAGAAGTTCCTATCCCTAACCTCTCCTCTAAACACTCATAGCTGACGCTCAAGTTCATTTTCAGTGGTCGTAAATTGTGTATTACCCATCTTCCTCCTGAGAAACAGCCGGTGAATTTGAGCCATCTGCTTTTGGCTGGCAGTGCAACTTCTTACCAATGTGCCATTTCCAACTGCCTATTATATGTTAGACACTAAGTTACAGTCTTCAGGTGTTATTGGTGTTACCTGCTGTCGAGTTGCACAACAACCCTTTGTACAACAACTCTGAACCCAGTTCTATCCTGTGTTTGTTATTGTCTCTAGCACACTATCCCCATTACCCCAGTCACTAAGTCAATTCATCTTTTCCAGGATCTTCCTCTCCTGCACTGTTCCTCCACTGTCCCAAGCATGATGTCCCTTTGTAACATCTCCAAAGCATGTCAGATGAAGCTTCAAAATCTTTGCCTCCAAGGAGCAGCCTGGTTTCACCCTCTCGAGGATGAACCTTCCTGTCCTTTTAGTAGTCCAATACTTTTCTCCAGCATCATAGCTCAAAGGCATCAATTCTCTTTTCATCACCCCTAGGCATGGTCCAACTTTCTGATGCACCGCAAATAATTGTGAAGACTATGGACTAGATCAGATGTATCTCAGTCTCTAGACTGACATCATTGCTTTTTAGTACTCTGGTGAGGTCCCAGACAGCAGATTTGCCCGTTGCAGTTCGTGTTTTGATTTCCTGGCTGCTAATCCCAAGAGTGTTGATTGTGGAGCCAAGCAAACTGAAGCTGTTGACAATCTTAATCTCTTCTCCATTAGTCATGATGCTGCCAATTGGCCCAGTGGTGAGAATCTTTGTTTTCTTGATATTGATCTTTAATCCATATTATCCTTGAACTGCAGCAAGCGCTTCAGGTCTTCCTCAGTTTCAGCAAGTAGAGTTGTATCATTTGCATAACCCAGATTCTTGATGAACAATATCATTAATACTCTCAAAATACTGCTGAAAATCATTCAGAAACATCTGGAACTGTACATATATAGGGAGTTGCCAAACATTCAAGTGGAATTTAGAAGAGGCTGTGGCGCCAGGGATATCATTGATGATATGAGTTGGATCCTGGCTGAAAATAAGAAATTCCAGAAGAATGTCTATTTGTGCTTTCTTGACAATGCAAAGTCATTTGACTTTATGGATCATGACAAGTTGTGGATGACACTGAGAAAAATGGGGATGTGCTCGTGACTATACCTGGAATACGAGGCTGTTGTGTGAATGGAGCAGGGGAGCACTGCATGGTTTGGAATTGGTAAGGAAGTACATTAGGGATTTATTCTATCTCCATACCTTTTCTATCTCTATAGTCCTATAGCTATAGCTATATGGAAGCCCTAGTACGATGGCCTCTTCTAAAAAGGGCTGAGAAGCCAAAGCAAAGGGAAGAAATCAAGAATTTAAATATCTGAACAGCAGGTTTCAAGGGGCAGTGCAGGAAGACAGTGTTTTTATAAAATATGCAAACAGCTGGAGTCAGAAAATCAAAGGGGCCAAACTCATACAGCATTTTTTTAAGCTGAAGGGACTGAAAAACAAATTCAAGCCTTGACTTGCAATACTTAAGGATGTTCTGGGCAGAACATTAAATGATCCAAGAAGCATTAAAAGAAGATGGAGAGTTTACACAGTCACTATACCAAAAATTGGCAGACACAGAAGAGTTTTATGAAACAACGTATGAGCAAGAGCCCGTGGTGACGAAGGAAGCAGTTCAAAAGAAGGGGAGCGTGGGGGGGCATTAAAAGGCCCTTGGAATTGACCACATACCAATTGACATATTTTAACAAACAGACACTGTCCTGGATGCACTTACCAAGCTGTGCCAAGAAATCTGAAGGACAACCAGCTGGCCAACTGACTTGAAGAGACTCATATTTATTCCCCTTCCAAAGAAAGGTGACCTGGCAGAGTGCAGAAGTTATCAAACAAAATTTCTTTAGGTAAATCATCATAATTCTTTATCCTTGCTATTTTACAGATGGGGAAAGCCTTTCAAAGTTATGTTGCTCTTGATCAAAAACTTAATAGGATTTGTACACATCTATCTCCAAACCTTATGCTTTA
The DNA here is from genome assembly GCF_000299155.1 of Elephantulus edwardii. Classification (NCBI taxonomy): domain Eukaryota; kingdom Metazoa; phylum Chordata; class Mammalia; order Macroscelidea; family Macroscelididae; genus Elephantulus; species Elephantulus edwardii. Next base: position 8,436,819 of record NW_006399894.1, read on the forward strand.
ATCTTTATGCATCCCTTCTAAACCTACCTACCTTACAGTTGCTTCCAACTCATAGTGCTTTGCCATCAGGTTTCCAATGCTGTAAATCTTTACAGGAGACTTCCATGGGTTGTCTGGTGAATCTTTTGATTAGAAGCCCAGCACACAATGCACTACTTAGGTTCTGTCACAACCTACATTAACTCCCAATTTTGCACCAAAAATTAAAAAGTGAGTCAGAAACTTGATGTTAGTGATAGAGTTATTTTAAAAAAAAAACCAAACACCTTTAAATTCAAATGCTTTCTAATTTTATCTTATAGTTTAATGAGAATTGCACACTTTGGCTCATATTTACACTTATATGAAAAGAGAATTCTTATAACATTTTCCTCACACTAGATGGAAAAATAAGAACAAATTAAACTGAATTTTCAGACACCAAAAGGGTTTGAATAATGTCTGAATAGAAATACTTAAACACTCCTACAATGAGGGAGTAGGCATGTTAAGTATTCCAGTAAACAAAGACCAGTCACGATACAGAAGAAAACAACAGCCAAAGGATTAAAAAGACTTAAAATTTATATTGTAAAGTTCACATAGGAGGCAATTTTGGTTAAGAAAACTATGCTTTGCAATTACATAAAATAATTTCTTATGGAACATCAGATTTGTTGTGTTTTCCCCCAAGTTGTCTATGATTTCCTCTACTTGTATTAAATCAATAGGACAGGAAATATTTTTAATTTGTGATTGATTTTTTTTTTATATGAAGAATATAATAGACTCACTAAAATGGTATTCTCTGGGTCTTCTTGCTCGGGAAAAGAATTCTACTTTCCTCCTTACATGCTATCTGTTGTCATGCATGGTGTAATTAACTACAAGTCATAGTGACCCTATGAATGATAGCTTTAAATGGTGCCCTATCCTGAGCTAATCTCACTTTCTCTGCTATACCTGTGCCCATTACCACAATCACTGAGACAATTCATTACATTTAGGGTCTTCCTCCTCTGTCCCTCCACCCCTCCAAACATGACGTCCTTATCCAAGGCCTGGTCCATCCTGCCCAAAATAGGAGAGAATGAGTTTCAAAATTCTTGCTTCCAAGGAGCAACCTGGTTTCACCATCTCCAGGACACACCTGTTTTTCTCTTATAGTCCATGGTAGGTTCAATACTCTTCTCCAGCACCACAACTCAAATACATCTATCCTCTTTCTATCATTCTTAGTCATAATCCAGCTCTCTGATGCATAGCAAGTAATTATGAAGACTATGGCCTGGATCAGACACACTTTAATCTCTAGACTGTTGCCCTTCAGCACTTTAGAGAAGTCTTGACAGCAGATCTTCCTAATGTCATTCATCTGTTGATCTCATGACTGCTGATGCCAAGAATGTTGATTGTGAATCTGAACAGGCTGAAATTGTTAATAATATCAATCTCTTCCCTATGTGTCATAACGCTACCTATTGTCCCAGGGGTGAAAATAATTTTTTTCTTGATGTTAAGATGCAACCCATATTGAAGACATTGACCTTCTTCAGCAAACGCTCAAGTCCTCCTCAGTTTCAACAAGTGAGGTTGTGTCATCTGCATAACACAAGTTGTTGTTTAGTCTTCCTCCAATCCTGATACCACATTCTTACTCATATTGTCCATATTCCTGAATGATCTGTTCCACATATAGATCAAAAAGGTCAGGGACACATGCCTTACATATTCTTTTCCTGCCATTGAACCATGCAATGTTTCCTTACTCTGTAATGTTAACTGCTTCCAGGTCCCAGTGTAGATTTTGCGTGAGCACCATCATATGACTGGGATTCCCATTCTTCTCAATATTAGCCACATTTGTTATGATACATACAGCCTTTTTTATATAGTCATTAAAACACAAAGAGACATTCTTTTGGTACTCTTTGTATTGCTTTACTTTCTGCCAGGATAGATTTCATTGGCAATGATGTCCCTTAGTGCCATGGACTCTTCTTAACTCAGCTTATATGTCTGCCAGCTCTCTGTTGATGTACTGTTTCAGTTATTTTTTTATAATCTACAGGCAGGATTTATTTGCATGTGGTATCAGTGATATTGTTCAATAATTTCCATGTCCTGTTGGGTCATCATTTTTTGTTGTTATTGTTATGTGTTGTCCAGCTGCTGTGACTCATAGTGACTACTCTATGTATAACATCTCTGAACCCTGCCTTGTTTTCTGTGCCATTCTCACACTCTGTCACACCTAATCCTGTTGTGCCAGTCTATCTAATTCTGGCTCTTCCTCTCCTACACTGTCCCTCTACCCTTCCAAGCATGGTGTCCTTCTCTCAGGAATGGTCCCTCCTGGCAGCATGCCCAAAATATGTGATATGGAGCTTCAAAAACTTTGATTCCAAGGAGCAGCTTGGCTTCACCATCTCCAGGACAGACCAGTTTGTTCTTTTGACAGTCCATGGTATATTCAATACGCTTCTCCAACACCACGGCTCAAAGGCATTAACTTTCTTGTATCATCATTCTATCATTACCCAGCTCTCTAATGCATAGCAAGTAATTGCAAAGGATATGGCCTGGATCAGGCACACCTTAGTCTCCAGACCAACATTGTTGCTCTTCAGTACTTTGGAGAGGTCTCTGACAGCCGACTTCTCAATGCAATTTGTCTTTTAATTTCCTGGCTGCTGGTACCAAGTGTTGATTGTAAAGTCAAGCAAACTGAAGCTGTTAACAGTCTCAGGCTCTTCACTATTTATCACGATGCTGCCAATTGTCCCAGTGGTGAGAAATTTTGTCTTCTTGATGTTGAGCTTCAATTCATATTGAAGGCTGCAGTCCTTGACCTTCTGCAGCACAAGTGCTTCAAATCCTCCTCAGTTTCAGCAAGCAGCGTTATGTCATGTGCGTAACGCAGATTGTTGATGCGTCTACCTCCAATCCTGATGCTGCACTTCTCATAAAGCCTCCTGAATAATCTGTTCTGCATGTAGATTGAAAAGATATGGAGATAGGACACATCCTTTATGCATACCCTTCCCAATTTTGAACCATGCAGTGTTTCTTTGCTCTGTTCTGATGACATGTCCTTGTAGAGGAACATCATGCTTGGTAGGGTGGAGGGACAGCGCAGGAGGGGAAGGCCCTCTGAGGTGGAATGATTCAGTGACTGGGGTAATTGGGATGGGTGTGTCAGAGACAGTGTGATTGGCACAGGACAGAGCAGAGTTTAGGGCAAGTGACTCGACGGCACATAACAACAACAACAACTCATTCCATCTTCTTTTTATTTTTCCTGAGTCATTTAATATTCTGCCCATGTTGTTGTTGTTGTTATGTGCCGTCGAGTCGTTTCCGACTCATAGCAACCCTATGCACAACAGCCCTAAACCCTGCTCTATCCTGTGCCAACCACACTGCCTCTGACACACCCATCCCAATTACCCCAGTCACCAAATCAATCCATCTCATAGAGGGTCTTTCCCTCCTGCGCTGTCCCTCCACCCTCCCAAGCATGATGTCCTTCTCCAAGGACCCATCCCTCCTGGCAACATGTCCAAAGTATGTCAGACGAAGCCCCAGAATCCTTGCCTCCAAGGAGTAGCTTGGTTTAATCCTCTCCAAGATGAATCTGTTTGTTTTCCTCCAGCACCACAGCTCAAAAGCATCCACTCTCCTTCTGTCCTCCCTAGTCATTGTCCAACTCTCTGATGCATAACAAGCGATTGCAAATACCATGACCTGTATCAGGTGCACCTTAGTCTCCAGAGAGACACTGTTGCTCCTGAGTACCTTAGAGAGGTCCCTAACAGCAGACTTTCCCATCGCGATACGCTTTTTGATTTCCTGACTGCTGGTGCCAAGAGCGTTGACTATGGAGCCGAGCAAACTGAAGCTGTGAACACTCTCAATCTCTTCGTCATCGATCCTGACGCTGCCAGTTGGTCCAGTGGTGAGAATCTTTGCCTTCTTGACATTGGGCCCCAGTCCATACTGAAGGCTGCAGTCCTTGACCCTTCGCAGCAAGTGCATGAGGTCCTCCTCAGTTTCAGCAAGCAGGGTTGTGTCATCTGCATAACGCCCATAGTATCCTTAATTATTGCAACTTGAGGCTTGAATCTATTCTTCAGTTCCTTCAGCTTGAAAAGTGCTATGTGAGTTTGTCCCTTATGATTTTCTGATTATAGCTTTTTGCACATGTTGTTAAAATACTTTGATGTGTCTTCCCAAGCTATCCTTTGTAATCTTCTGTTCAGCTCCTTAACTCCCTGAGTTCTTCTCTTTGCTCTGGCTTCTTGGAGTTGTAGTGCAACATTCAGAGGGTCTTCTGACAGCGATTTTGTGTTTCATTCCTCTTTTGTTATTTGTTGAGGCCTTTTGCATTCTTCATGGATGATATTTTTTATATCTTCCCACAGCTCATCTCATTTTTGTTTATTAGTGTTCAAGGGTCAAACCTTTTACTGAGATGGTTTTTAAAGTTTGGTGGGATAGACTCAAGGTAAAATTTTGGTTATTGTAGCTTTGTTTTAATTTTGTTTAACCTCAGTTTGAACTTGTACATTGGTAGTTGATGGTCTGTTCCACAGTGAGCACCTGTCTTAGTTTTCACAGCAGATATTGAGCTTTTGCAATGATTTTTTCCAAAGATATAATCAGTCTGATTCCTGTAGGCCATAAGGTGAGGCCTATGTGAATAGTCGCCATTTGTATTTTTTATAAATAGCATTTGCAAAGAACAAATCATTGACTGGACAAAATTATTTCATTCTATCTGCTGCCTCATTTCTGTTCTCAAGTTCATATTTTCTATTAATTCTTCTTTCTTGGTCACAACTTTTACATTCCAGTTACTAATTATTATTAATGAATCTTGGTTGCATGTTTGATTGATTTCCAACTACGAAAGTTGGTAGAAATATTCATTTCCTCATCTTTGCCACTGGATTTTGGTGTATGTATTTGAATGATAATGGTATTAACAACTCTTTCTTGTATTTGTATAGATATTTTCCTGTCACTTACAACATTGTATTTCAGGACAGATCTAGAAATGGTCTTTTTGCCTATGAATGAATGCGAACCCCTGGGCCAGTTATTCCATCTTCCTGTGCCATATTTCCCAAATGGACAGTAGTAAGAATTTTTACATTTAAAAAATGGACCTTAATTAAGCACTCACTGAGTATTTATTTTATGACCTCTTTGGAAATGAGAAAGGGATTACAATAATTACAGGAGTACAATAGTTATTTATCTGAAAAGTAACTGTTTAGAGAAATTTTCTGATATCTTTGCCAATGTTTCTAGGGCAAGACCAAACCCATCCTCAAATGAATGTCAGACTTTTCTTCATCTTGAGATAAAGAGTCTTTGATGGCAAAAATATAGGGCCCTTTGTTTTGCTAAAAAAAAAATCTTGAAAGAGATTACAGTCCTCTCATCCAATTGAAAGTAGCTAAATAGCAGTATTGTCTGCTCTAAGCATTCTATATTCTTACACTACTAAAAGTATTTTTGAGTGTAGAGAATTCTCATACATAAAGGGTCCTTTTATAGGGCTCAAATTAGCCATAAGAGTATAGGAATTAGAGCAATCAGTCGCCAACAGAGAAAAGTTAGTGTCACACGAGATAGATGAGGAAGTCTGCTTCCATAATGATTTACAGCCTGGGAAACTTTTTTTTTAAATCTTGACTTCCTTTTTTGAAATCAAGGAATGGTATGCCTCTTACTTTATTTTTGGTTTTCAGAAGTGCATTGCTTATTCAGGATCTCTTTTCATTCCAAATAAACCTTCTGATTGAATTTATATCTCTTTGAAAACTGAATTTGGTATGTATATTGAGATTAAGCATGTATATTGCTTATGGTAGGATAGTCGTTTTCACTATGTTAAATCTTATCCATGAAGAGGTAATATTTTCCCATTTAGTTCGGCCTCTGATTGTTTCTCACAGTAGTAATTTGTACTTTTTGTTATAAAGGCCTTTGTATATCTATTTAGATTTTCTCACATATCTCAATTTTTGCTTGGCTATTGTAAATGGTATTACTTTCTTAGTTTCATTCTCAGTGTTTTCTTTGTTAGTGTAGAGAAATCTCACTGATTTTTGTATCTGGATCTTGTATCCTGTCACCCTGCTAAATTGATCTACTAGATCTAACAGGTTTTTTGTGGAGTCTTTGGATTTTCTGTGTACACTATCATATTGTTGTAATACTACCTCTTGGCCAATTTGGAATGGCAGCACAACTTCTTATCACGAGGCTACCAGAGTTCCCTTCTCTTGGCCAATGTGGAGACCTCTTCTTCTATTTTCTTATTGCCATAGGAAGTACTTCCAATACACTATGGAATAGTAGTGGTTATAGTGGGCATCCTTGTGTATTATCCCTATATGTAAGGGCAATATCTTTTTTCTTGCTCCATTGAGAATGATCTTGTCTCTTGGTTCTGATATATACTTTTAACTCTGTTGAGGAAACTCTTATTCATATTTTGTTGAATGTTTTAATCAGAAATAGTCATTAGATTTTAACAAAGGTATTTTCTGCATCAATTGGTCAGCTCATGTGTTTCTAGTTCTTTGCTTTGTTAATGTCATTAATTACATTGATTGTTTTTCTTATTTTGAACCATCCTTGCATATCTACTATAAATCTCACTTGATCACGATATTTTTAAAATAGACTGTTGGATTCTGTTGTCCAGAATTTTGATAAGGATTTTTTAACCTATATTCATGAGAGATACTAGTCTGAAGTTTTCAATTATGGTAATGCCTTTCCTTGGTTTTGTATCAGGGTTATGTTTGAGTCATAGAATGACTCTGGGATTGTTTCTTATTTTTCTATTTTTTTATATAATTTAAGTAGAATTGGAGATAATTTCTGAATGTTTGGTAGATTTCAGCCTTGAAACCATCATGGCCAGGACTTTTTTTTTTACCTACTCAATTTCTTCTTTTGTGATGGATCTGTTCAAGAGTTCTACATCTGTCCTTGTCAGTCTAGGAACAGTGTGAGTTTCTAGGAATTTATCCATTACCTCTAAGTTTTCAAATTTATCAGAGTATATCTTTTCATAGCGTTCTCTTACTGTATGTTGTTGTTGTTTTTATATGCTTTCAAGTTGCCTGTGACTCATAGAGACCCTATGTACAACAGTCCTAAACTCTGCTCTATCCTGTGCCAATCTTACTGTCTCTGACACACCTAACCCCGTTATCCCAGTCACTGAATCAACTTACCTCATAGAGGGTCTTCATCTCCTGCACTGTCCCTCCACCCTCCCAAGCATGACATCCTTCTCCAATGATTGGTCCCTCCTTGCAACATGTCCAAAATATGCCAGATGAAGCTTCAGAATCCTTGCCTCCAAGGAGCATCCTGGTTTAACTGTCTCCAGGATGAATTTGTTCATTTTCTTAGCAGCCCACGGTAAATTCAGTACTCTCCTCCAACACCACAGCTCAAAGGCAACAATTCTCCTTCTATCCTCCCTAGTCATTGTCTAGCTCTCTGATATATAGCAAGTAATTGCAAAGACCATGGCCTGTATCAGGTGTACCTTAGTCTCCAGAGTGACACCATTGCTTTTCAGTACTTTGGAGAGGTCCCTAAGAGCAGACTTTCCCATCAGTTTAAGTCTTTTAATTTTCTGGTTGCTGGTGCCAGGAAATTAATTCTGTTATTACTGATTTAATTTCAGCTGGCTCTGATATAATGCCACCTCTTTCACTTTTTATTTATTTGTGTCTCTTCTTCCTTTTGTTAAATTTGCCAATGAGTTATCTTTATTATTGACTCTTTTGAAGAACTAGCTCCTGATTTTGTTGATGGTTTCAGTTGTTTTCTGTCTTCTGTCTCATTGCTATCAGCTCTTGTCCTAATTTCCTTTCTTCTAGAGGTTATGGAGTTATTTTATTGTTCTTTTTCTATATGATCGAGATGTTGAGTAAAGTAATTAATTGTGCTTCTTTCTTCCTTTTCTTTGTGTTTGCCTGTTGCTCTGATCTACCTAAGGTGTACTTGGAAACAGCTTGGAGCTGTGCTACTCTATTCTATCAGGTTACTGTTTGTCAAATTTAATTCGATAATAGTGCATTGGTTTTTTTCAGTTGTTGTTGGTGTGTGTGTGTGTGTGTGTGTGTGTGTGTGTAAAAGCCCAAGCTACTTTTTACACTTTTTAAAAAAAAATTTATTTTAATGAAAGTTTACAAAGACTTTGGATTTTCATTCATTCATAGTTTTACACTTTCCTCCCTGCCCACCCCTCCCCCCACTTCACTTTTCTCTTTGAAAAGAAAAAAACCCAACAGTTATTTAATTGTTATACAATCCCCCCCTCCCACCACTCCACTATGTAGTTTTCATTCTGAACTCTTGTCATGACAATAATACCTAATCATATAATCCTCCTAAACAGTTCTCTCCCTCATCTGTTTCAATGCAGTGTACATTATTTATCCCCTCTTGGTTTCCCCCAACTCCGATGTCAGTCCTGCTTGATTCAATAGCTGTTCATGAAGCATCAGACTCTGGTAGGCCCTGACCTGAAAGAAAACCCTAAAATCAATAGGAAAGTAAAAACTAAAAGGCTCTCTGTACCCATCTCACCAATGTAATTATTTTCCACAAAATCAACAATATTTCCACCCCAAATCCAAATAAGAACATTTTCTTTTTGTTTACAAAGAATTATATACTCATACACATTTATTTTAATAACTATATTGATTTCAATGTGACTTATTTCATTTTATTTCTTACTTTTTCTCTTGTTTATTGCTTTGACCTACTTGAGCATTAGGTAATGTAACTCTAGAGTTCTTCATGGCTAAACAGTAAGGAACAAATTGTAACTTGTCAATTTCATTTCTAGTGATAAGAAGATGGAGCTTGAAATTAGCTTTTTTTGCTGAAGCAGTGAAGATATTTATGACTCTTGTTTTAATTTTGCCAACTTGGTAATGATTATTAAAATTATGTTATTTTAATTATGTATTATATAGGGGATTAAAAGAGTCTATGGCCCTGTAGACATTATCACCCATGTCAGGTAGATATTGGTTGAAAGCAAAAAAACACCAGAGGAATTTCTGTGTTTCATTGACTAAGCAAAGGCATTTAACTGTGTGGATCACAAAATTGTGGCTAACAGAACAATGGGAATCCTAGAACACTTGATTGTGCTCATGTAAAACTTATACTTTGACTGGAAACCAATTATCAAAAGAGAGCAAGGAAACTGTATGTTTCAAAGTCAGGAAAGGACTGTCTGAAGGGAATATATGATTAGATATTATATGTATGACAACAATCTGGAACCCGGGTGCATTTCAAGGAGGGCTGAGGGGAAGGAAGGGAGGAAGAAAATGTGCAACAATGAAAAAAAAATGTAACCATTTCAAAAAATCAGTAAAGGAGTGTATCAGGGATGATCCTGTCTCCATACCTTTTCAATCTTTATGTGACACAGCTCATTCAGAAGGCTGGACTTTATGAAGAGGAGTGTAGCATCAGGATTGGAAGAAGACTCATCAACATCCTACGTTATGCAGATGGCAAAACCTTACTTGCCAAAACAGAGGAGGAACTAAAGATTTTATTGTAGAAAGTCAAGGATTGTATATGCACTATGTATTGAAGTTTAACATCAAGAAGACACTGGGACAATTGGCAGCATCATAATAGATGGGGAATAGATTGAGGTTGTTAACAATTTCATCTTCACAATCTATACTCCTTGGCAACAGCAGTCAGGAAATAATAACAACAACAACAACAAAATGCATTAGGGGAATCTGCTGTCAGGAACTTCTCCAAAGAATTTAAGGGCAGTGATATTAGTCTAGAAACTAAAATTGCCTGATTCAGGCCATGATCTCTGAAATTACTTACCATGCATCAGAGAACTGGGCAATAAACAAGGATGACAAAAGAAGAATTGATGCCTTTGAGATGTGGTGCTGGAAAAGAGTATTGAACATACCATGGACCACCAGGAGAACAAACAGATCTATGTTGGAGAGAGTAAAAACCAGGCTGCTTGTTGGAGGCAAGGATTTTTAAACTCCATCTCACATACTTTCAACATGTGCCCAGAAGAAATCAGTTCTTAGAGTAGGACAGCATGCTTTGGATGCTGAAGGAGTAGGGCAAGAGAGGAAGACCCCGGGTGACATAGACTGACACAGTAACTGGAATAATGGGAGTAGGTGTGCCAGAGTGGCTCAGCATAGGATAGGGTTCAGAACGTTCATACATAGGGTTGCTGTGAGTCGCACGTGACTCAATGGCACATAACAACAATAACAACAACACACTGGTGGTGAGTGATAATCCAGAGGTTAATGGTTTGAACCCACCGTCTACTTTGTGAGAGAAAAGATTTGACTATTTGCTCTTACTAATATTTCAGCCTAGGAGACCTTATGGAAACATACTTTTTTTTCCTATAGAGTCCCTATATGCAGAGATTTAGGAAACGTGTGTGTGTGTGTGTGTGTGTGTGTGTGTGTGTGAGAAAGAGAAAGAATGGGCTAACGTCCAGGAGCTGTTCTACAGTCCTAAAGGCATGTGGTTTAAGTTTACCAGCCGCTCTGAGGGGTAAGGAGGGGCATTCTCCTCCTGTGCGATTATTTGCCTCTGAAAACCCACTGGAGGGTCAGCTTTGGAGCATTTCCAATGCAACAGTACAGAACAACAACATGACTAACTTATGTGTCGTTTTAAGTTGTAGAAATATCTTTTTGGATCACCAGTCATCTAGATTTAGTAAACATCTGCAGCATGCTGATTTGTGGGTGGTAAAGACAGTTAAGAGCCTGACAATTTGACATTATAAAGTTACAACCATGAAAACTCCAGGAAATGGATCTACTCTCAAACTCAATTTCAAAAGCCTGGTTCAGAATTGACTGGTGGATAATCTACTGAATGCAGCCTAGATGGAAAGAGGAAGTTTGCTTGGAAATATGTGCAACCAAAAATATCATGATCGGCTTCCAGAGTTTTGTTATAAAGAACACTATTTGAAGTGACTTTTAATGACTGAGGTGAAGAAATAAAAAAGCAAAACTCACCAGAGAAGTTCTGGTGTTTAGTATAAAGATGTTGCTGGTTCAAATCTTCCAGAAGCTCCATAGGCAAAGGATGAACAATCTCACAGGAAATTGTACTGCCCCTGAAAATCCTCAAGAGGATCAACTATGAGTCAATTCTGATTTAATGGCCATGAGGTTGAGGTTTTGGACAGATTTTTGTTATAATGAACATCATTTGAAATGAGTCTCCTGATGATTGAGATAAATATTAGTAAACAGTTTAACCTGTAGCCCACCTGCTCATGCCTATGCTGTTTTTATTAGGTGCCATAAAGTTGAGTATGACTTATAGCAATCTTATGAACAAAAGATCTGAACCTAATCCCATCCTGTGCTGTCCTCACACTTCCTGACACACAAGAGCTCACTGCAGAGTCATTGTTAATCCACCTGATTGAGGGTCTTCCTCTTCTTTGCCATCCCTCCCCTTTCCCAACATCATGCCCTTCTCCAAGGAGTAGCACCTCCTAGCAACATGTTTAAAGTATGTGAGACAAAGCCTCATCATTTTTGCTTCCAAAGAGCACTCTGGCTGCACCTGGTCCAAGACATAATAGTTAAATATCTCTGCAGTGTAGTTCTGCACAAGCCATGTTACAACCTGTCAGTGATTTTTCCACTCATGGGAAAAAAAAGTTCCTTCCTCGTATTAACACATTTAACATGCTCTGCAGCCTACCTTTATTATCTTCTGCAGACTCATTTTCTTGCAATTGACTTTGAATGGCTGCAAATCGACTGTTCTGGATTTATGCTGAATAAATCTGAAGCTTAAGAACTTGAATGTAAAGACGAAGCAATGAGGTTGCTACCACTGTTGCACATGCGAGTTGCTACATTCAATTGATTTTTAGGAAAAATAAATTATCAACATGGCAGAGTCTGAGGTGTGGCAGGAGAGGGCAGGACTAGATACCCGTAAGGGGTGGCTGAACGTTCAGAGCACATCTAAACCTCATTCTCCAGGAGTCACAGTGGTTTGGCAGCATTTGCCCTGAAATTCACAAATGTATACTTGGATCCTCAATCTTAGTGTGACGCAGTGGAAGCCCAACCAGTCTACTATTTGTTTTAATCCCAAACTGTGTTTCTTACCCTGCCTCATATCCACCCAGTGATTGGATGAGTTTGGTCCTACAGCCCTCTCAATCAGTGCCAAGTCGGTGGGTGATCAAACCTGAAACAGACCCTCTGGACAATGAAGCAGATGTCCTCCAGTTTACGAACCAGAATCCTCAGAATCAGGAGCTGGCTGTGGCCAGGAAAGAACAGGACTGGAGGGCAGTGTGGTCTTCTCCAAATTGTTGGCACAGATTGACTTCATGGTGTACTTGCCTACCTTTGGGGCCCAATCTCAGATTTGATCAAATGACTATAAAGGGCTATGGCAGAAGGGGGTATTGTGATACAGGAACCTCGAAGAATCTATAAATCATAGAGAAATTGATTGTTTTGAACTTGCCAATAGAAATGATGAGCTCTTGCATCCATCAGAAGAGAGCCTCCAGAAGAACACCAGTTTAGGAACTTTGTTACAGTAATCCCCCAGTACCCTACTCTTTGAAGGAAAGCTCACTTCTCCCAGCCCTTTGCTTTTCCTTCTTTGCTTGCTTTTTAATCTGAGGACTGAATTCTTCCTTCTGGGAAATGAGAGTAGTATCTGAGAGAAGTAGTCACCAATTTTAATTCATTTTTGCAAGACAAATTAAGAGCATGCTTTGTTTTGTTTAATTGTTTGAGGTTTTAATTTTATTTATGCTGGTTTATTTACAAAGTTTGTATGCACTGTTTTTCACTCTGGATCTTTCCCATGTCCTTCACCTATCCTCCATCAAATTGTATGACCCTATTATTAACACAGCCTCCCCTACCCATCCTCACACCTCTGCTTCCACCCTCTAACCCTTGGATCCCCATACTCATTCTACAATAATAGTTTTAGACAGTATTTGTATTTCTGGTACTAAGTTCACTCATTATAATGCTTTCCAGTCCCTCCCAAGTTAGGTATATAATTTACAAATTTAGGTACAATAATTTACAAATCTTTGCTCCTGTATGCTGCATTGTATTCCATTATGTGAATGTACCATAATTTCTCAATCCATTCTATTGCGATTGGACATCTGGGCTGTTTCCATGTTCTTGTGATGGTGAGTAATGCTGCTATGAACATTGGTGGGCAAGTCTCAGTTTGTGCCTCAGTTCTCATTTTCTCGTGATATATTCCAGGCAGCAGAATAGCTAGGTCATATGGAATTTCTATGTTCAGTTTTTTAAGGAAACTCCAAACTGCATTCCAGAGGGGTTGTACCATTTTACCTACCAAAAACATATGAGAGTTCCTATTTCTCCACATCGTCTCCAACATTTATTACTTGCTGTCCTGTTAAACTTTGCCAGTGCTACAGAAGTAAGATGGTATCTCATTGTGGTTTTGATTTGCATCTATATTATTGCCAGTGATTTTGAACATTTCTTCATGTGTCTTTTGGCCATCTGAATATCTTCCTCTGAAAATCCTTTCCATGTCTTTTGTCAATTCTGTAATTGTGTTATCAATCTTTCTTGTGGAGATCCAGGAGTATTCCTTAGACTTTCATTATGAGACTCTTGAAATCTGAGGTCCCTTTTAGTAGGTAAAAAGATGGATATTGATAGTAAGCCAGATGAATCTGTCACCCCTGAGACTTTGGAGAAGATGATTTGATCAGTGTGTGTGTGTGTGTGTCCAGTTTCTTCATATGTGAGATAAGGATAAAAATTATGACTATTTAAACAATTGGCATAAAGTGTTAGCCCAATATGTACCCTATAATAATTGCACAAGTAATGATTTATTATTATTATACAGGAAAGACAATATAATTTCTATTTATATATATTAAATACATACATAAAAATTATATATAGAGAGTATGACCCATACCGACGCTATGAACAATAGACCTGAGCCTGTCCTATCCTGTGCCATCCTCACACTTCTTGACACATTAGTACCCATGGTCACTGCATCAATCCATCTGATAGAGGGTCTTCCTCTCCTTTTCCGACCATCATGTCCCTCTCCAAGGAATAGACCCTCCTAGCAATATGCCTAAATTATGTGAAGCAAAGCCTCATCATTCTTACCTCCAAAGAGCACTCAGACTTCACTCTTCCAAGATATATTTGTTTGTTTTTTTGGAAGTCCATGTGATATTTAGTGCTCTTCTCCAACACCACAGCTCAGAGATATTATTTATATTTATTATATTTTATCTGTCATCCTTATTCATTGTCCTGTTCTCAGATGCATATTAAGTGATTGGAAAGATAATGGCCTGAATCTGACTCACTTTAGTCCTTAAACTGATATATTACTTCTCAATAATTTGCAGAGGTCCCTAACTGCAAACTTTCCCTGTGCAATATGTCTTCTGATTTCCTGACCGCAGGCACCAAGGGTATTAATTGTGGATTCAGGAAGATAAAATTACTGACAATCTCAATCCTTTCTCTATCAATCATGGTATTGCCTATTGGTTCAGTGCCCAGCACTTTTTTTTTAATGTTCAGATGCAACTCATTTTAAAGGCTGCAGTGTTTAATCTTCTGCAGCAAGTGCTTCAATTTCTCCTCACTTCCAGCAATCAAGATTTTTTTGTGCCATCTACATAATTGATGAGTCTCATTCTGATCCTGATGCCACACTTTTCTTCTTGGAATCCAGATTCTCAAATAATTTTCTCTGCATATTCTAATATATATATATAATTTATATTAATTAATTAATTACATTATTTTATTATATTTATTATATAAACTCACTCTGTATTTCTTAAAAGAACTGAAAAACAAATTTAAGCCTCGTCTTGCAATATTGAAAGATGCTATATGCAATATAATGAATGACTCAGGAAGCATCAAAAGAAGTTGGCGAGAATACACAAAATGACTGTATAAAAAGAGTTGATTGACACTTAAAAATTTCAGAACGTACCATATGAGCAAGAGTAATGGTAACGAAGAGGGCAGTGCAAGCTGCATTCAAGGCATTGGCAAAAAATAAAGCTGTAGGAACTGGAGAGATACCATTTGACCAATCGGTGGAATATCAATGTGCATATGATTCAAGCCATGGTCTTTCAGTCACTCACTTTTAATCTGAAAACTGAACAGTAACTAAGAATGACAGAAGAAGAATTGGTGTTTTTTAATTGTGGTGTTGGAGAAGAGTGCTAAATATCCCATAGATTGCCAAAAGAATAAGCAAATATGTCTTGGAGAAAATGATCCAGAGTGCTGTTTGGAGGCAAAGATTATGAAGCTTCGTCTCTAGGAAAGGTTTTCCTTGGAGAGTGGCATCATGCTTGGGAAGTTGAAGGGATGGCTAAAGAGAGGAAGACCCTTGGCCATGTGGGTTGCAATGGTGATTGTGGCAATGGTCTTGAGTGTGTTAGAGATTGTGAGAGTGGCACGGGATAGGACTGTGTTCAGATCGTTTGTTCATACAGTCGTTGTGAGTCATGCTCAACTAAATGGCACCTAACAAAAACAACTAACAGAGATATAAAGGTATAGATGTTAAGGAATAACTTGAGAACAAGTGGTCCCAGGGTTATTGAAGTTAGTGATGAAGGTCTAATAAATGGCTTCTAACGTTTAAGAGGAATGATGAGTCAGTCACTAGACTTGTGAGTAAATTCACTTGTTGATGTTATGTTATTGTTATATGCTATAGAGTTGAAACTGACATATACTTGATCCTCCAGTACGGTTTTTGAGGCTGTGACTCTGATGGCAGGAGATGACCCATTTTTTTCCCCTTCAGAGCAACTGGTGGATTCCAAACCCTGCCTTTGTCACTAGTGCTGTGAAAGCTGGTAGAGGGAGAAGTCCAATCAATAAGGCTATACATGTGTTTTGTTTACCTTTTACCAAAACAGAAATGATAATTTTGAAGAAATTAAAATTTTGAGTAACTGTAGCCTTAGGTTTCATATATTACTTTAATGCAGAAAGAGTGAAATAAAAAGAATATACCCAACTCATATAAAAAATCATATGAAAAGAATATGTAAAATATAAAAGACAGCCATAGCTACCACTGCATTTCAAATTTTCTTTTAGTTATTAAAGTTATATTTTACATTCTCAACATAAATATAAACTTTGCAATTTAAAAGAAAATAAATTCCAAATGTGTGACAGGCAAGAAAAGGATTTTTCATTCCTACTAAGCCTGCATCATTAGAAACCAAACAGATGATTAATCCTTGTCTAATCAACCTTCAGTTGGCACATTTAAAAACATAATAGTTTCTAAAATACATTTAATTATACAAATCAACCATGCAGTATCTATGGGTACTACATAGAATTGAAATAATTTGTCCAATTTGACTTGTCAGTTATACTGCAGTACTAGGAAAGTTCACATTCTGCATGTTTTCCTATAGAAACAGAATCTCAATGAAATAATAGATGTTGGGATTCATAGTACGAGAATGCTTCTTACGTTTATTTCTATGCCTTTTTTTTGAATTGTTTTTGTTAGATGTCATTAGGTCAGCTATGACTCATAGCAATCTTACAAACAATAGATCTAAACCTTGCTCTATCCTGTGCCATCTTCACAATTGCATGCTTAAGCTCTTGTGGTAGCCCCTGTATCAATCCACTTCATTGAGAGTCTCCTTTCTTGATTTTAAACCATGCAGTGTTTCCGTGTTCAGTTCAGATAACTGCTTCATTGCATAAACATAGATTTTTACATAAGCACAATAAAGTGTTCTGTGATTCCATCCTTCTCAATGTTAGTCCTAATTTGTTATGATCCACACAGTCAAGTGCATAATCAGTAAAAGGCAAGTAAATTTCTTTCTGGTGTTTTCTGATTTCAGTCAAGATCCATTTCTGATGGCCTAGTGGGTTAGGAGTATGCCACCAATCCAAAACCAGGCTTTGTGAATCCATCGGTTGCTCCTCTGGGTGATTTTTAAACTCAAGGGAGATAGAGTTAAGGTCTTATTTTCTCCTTTTTAATGTTATAATTTTCTTTAGCTTCACTCTGAATTTCCGTATGAGTAATTGGTAGTCTGTTCAAGTTCAACCTTTGCCTTTTTATGCTGAATTTGAACCCATTGTTTCATCCATTTAGTCGATCCATCTTTTTGCATGTGTACCTCTTCTTCATAGACCTACTTTACCAAACATACTTTACTTCCCTAGGTGTAAAAATAGAACTACATTTTGTTAGATAATGCCTCTCAATTCTAACCTTATGGAACATTTTGGCTACACTTATTTAAAGAGAAAAATCTTTCTTTTGACAATCCCAAGTATATTCAATATTCTTCATCAGTACCACAGTGCTAGGATTTCTTTGATGGTTTTTTTCCATATTTATTGTCCAACTTATACATACATATGAAATGAATGAAAATACCGTTGTTTGAGTCAGGTGGTCCTTAGTTCTCAAAGTGACATCTTTTCTCTCTCATGCTTTAATTTATTTTTTTGCAGCGAAATTGTCCAAAGCAATATGTTGTTTGATATATTAACTATTGTATTTATGAGTATGGATTGTGGATCCAAGTAAATTAAATTCTTTTTGTCTCCAGTCAGATCTGATTTGACAGTACACTCACACAAAAATAAAAAAAAATTAAAAAACATTAAAAAAAGAAAAAAAAATTCTTTTTGTCTGTCTTTTCTTTTTTTCATAGTGTTGCTTATTAACTTGTTTGTGGGCATTTTATGTACAAACATTTAATTTCTTCATTCATCTTTCAACTTAGTCTTCCATAAAAAAAAATTATTGAGTGAGTACACTGTGTTTTGCTTTGTTTTAAGCCAAGAGTTTACACTGTTAAATAAGATTCAACTTCAAATATTTTTTTCAGGATAATATGAGAAAAAATCTGATGAAAGACAAAAGATCAATTCATTAAAATTAACATTTGAGGATTATCTCTGTAAGGCATTATTTATCACTTTTATTAAGTATAGAATGTTTTATATTTAGAATGTGAGACTAGACTCCAATACAACTCATTGAACAGCTGCTACACTGATTAGCTTCTTACATGAACTAGAAGTAGTGTCGCATAGTTGCTATATTCTTTGGTTCTTTCCTTTCTCACTAGTGATTTTCTGAGCTTTGGGATTTCCTTCAATACCGAGGGCATCAAAGCATATTTATTTAAATGAAGGCAAAGGATAGGATAGAACAAGTGCACATTAAATATTAATAGCTTTGTCACTTTATTGTTGAAGAAACGGCTATGGTATAAATTACAGCTGACACTTGAACAAATAAGTGCTTTTTACCTGGAAAATCTCTGGTGTGAAGGTTTCTGTTTTGAGATTTATAAAGAAATGACATTTTTTCAAATCCACTGTCAATTTTTTTGTTTTTTAATTAATTTTAATGAAAGTTTACAGAGACTTGGGATTTCTATTCATTGATTGTTGTACTTTTCTCCCTGTCTAGCCTCCCCGCCCCCAGTTTGCTCTTTTCTTTGAAAAGTAAAAAAAAAAAATTCTTCCATTGTTATACAATCACTACCCCCAAGTCCACTCCACTATGCAGCTTTCATTCTGGACTCCTGTCATGACAGTAATACCTAATCATATATCCCTTTTAAACACTTCTCTCCCTCATCTGTTTAATGCAGTATACATAATTTATCCCATCTTTCTCAGTTTCCCCCCAGTGCCGATGTCAGCCCTGTTTTACAACAGTGGTACTATGGAGTACTATGCTGCATTGAAAAACAAGGAATTCATGAGATATTATACAAAATGGGTGACCCTGGAGGGCATTATGTTGAGTCAAATATCTCAGTCAAAAAAGGACAAATACCACTGTAAATTTTTAATAGACTGTTTGCTGATAAATAGGTACTCATTCATTCATGATTCTTGAGTTGTAACCAATTCCTAACTGATCCTCCAGAAGATTTTTAGAGGCTATAATAAAGATTCCTGATTATTCTATGGCAGAGTACTTGATGCTACCTTTGGATTGACAATGTAGCTCCCTATCTACTAGATGGTGAGAGCTCTCTAAATAGGTTATATGTATATATAATTGTTATTGTTGTTATGTGCCAACGAGTCACCTGCAACTCATAGCAACTCTATGTGTAATAGCTCTGAACCCTGTACTATTCTGAGCCATTCTCACTGACTCTGGCACACCTAATCCCATTACCTCAGTAACTGTGTCCACCCATCTTATCCAGGGTCTTCCTCTCCTGTGCTGTCTCTCTATCCTTACAAGTATGATGTTTGTATCCAGGACTTGTCCCTCCTGGCCATGTGCCCAAAGAATGTGAGACAGAATTTCAAAATCCTTGCCTCTAAAGAGCAACCTGACTTCACCCTCTCCAACACAGACCTATTTGTTCTCCTAGCAGCCCATGGTATATTCAACACTCTTGTCTAGCACCATAACTCAAAGGAATTAATGCTTTTTTTATCATCTTGAGTCATTGTCCAGCTCTCTGATGAACAGCAAATAATTGTGAAGACCATGGCCTGTATCACACACCCTAGTTTCTAGACTGATATTATTACTCTTTAGCACTTTGGAGAGGTCCCTGACAGCAGACTTCCCCAAGGCAATTTGTCTTTATTTTGTTACTGCTGGTGCCAGTAGTGTTTATTGCGGAGCTGAGCAAGCTGAAATTGTAAAGAACCTCAATCTTTTCTCCATCCATCATGGTGCTGCCAGTTGGCCTAGTGTTGAGAATCTTTGTCTTCTTGATATTAACCTTCAATTCTTATTAAAACTACAGTTCTTGACCTTTCACTGCAAATGCTTCAGGTCCTCCTCAGTTTCAGTAAGCAGGATTGTGTCATCTGCTTGACATAGTTGTTAATGAGCCTTCCTCCAGTCCTGAAGCCACACTCCTCCTTGTAAAGTCCAGCCTCCTGAATGATCTGTTTTGCATACAGATTGAAAAGGTGTGAAGACACAACACATCCCTGACATGCTCCCTTCCTAATTTTGAACTATGTAGTGTTTCCTTGCTCTGTTCTGATAACTGTCTCCAGGTCAAAGTGTAGGTTTTGTGCGAAAACAATCAAGTGTTCTAGGATTCCCATTCTTTCAAGGTTAGCCACAATTTGTTGTCATCTACATAGTCAAATGCCTTTGCATAGTCAATTAAATGCAGATAGATAATTGTTCTGGTATATACTCTTTGATTTCAGCCAACATTCATTTGACATTGGCTGTAATGTCTCTAGTGGCACAGCCTCTTCTAAACCCAATTTGTACTTCTACTAGTTCTCTGTTATTGTACTGTTTCAGTAGTTTTTGGATAATCTTCAGCAGAATTTCGCTTGTGTGTGATATTAGTGATATTGTAAGATAATTTCCACACTCTGTTGAATCATCTTTTTTTGGAATAGGAATAAATATGGATCTCTTGCAGTCAGATATCCTCCAGATTTCTTGGCACAAGCTGGTGAACACATCCAGGGCAGCAGGTGTTTTTTGAGATATGCTAATTGATATTCCATCAATTCCTGGGGCCTTGTTTTTTGCCCATTCCTTCAGAGCAGCTTGAACTTCCTCCTTCAGCCCTATTGTCTCTTGATCCTATGTTGTTTGTTGAAATTCTTCTGTGTCAGCCAAATATGCATGCAATTGCAGTTCCTACATAGTAGGTCTCATCTTAAGAGAACTAATATCTGAGGAAAAAGAACTCTTCACTCAACTGGCTGACACATTCATTTGCTATTTTTTCACTTCCAGAAATTTCTTCTGGGCATAGATCTTACAGAAATAAAAGCCAAGTTTTAAAAGCTTGTGATTCTTGGAAGTCTACCACCTTTTCTGATGTAAATACTGTTAATCCCTTAACTATTTCCTCTACACCAAGAGTAAAATCTAATTGCATTTGTTTTATTTTTAACAACAAATACAATGATATTATAATATTGACAAAAGAATAAAATAAGGTAAAAACGTCAAATTATATGTAACATGTTTGGAATGAAAAAACATAAATAAACTTCTAGCCTTTGAGTTGATCCTGATTCTCATCTCAACATCAAGAAAACAAAAATTCTTAGCACTGGATTGGTAAGATGAAAAAATGATAGAAATAGTAAATGATATCACCTTGCTTGAATTTAAAGTCAACACACTTGGTACCAGTGCTCAACAGAGCAAGAAACATATCACTTTGGAAAAGTCTTCAGTCAGGGAGCTTTCTAAATTACTGAAGAACAATGATGTCAATTTGAGTACTAAGGTGCACCTGATTCAGGCCTTGGTCTTTTTTAATTACCTGCTATGCATCTGAGAGCAGGACAGTGAATAAGAACAACAGAATAAAAACTGATGACTTTGAGCTCAGATGTTGGGGAGGAGTACTGAATATCTCAAGGACAGCCAAAAGAGTAAACCCATATGTCTTGGAAAAAGTACAGTCAGAGCATTCTTTGGAGACAAAAAGGGGGAAACATCGCCTCACATACTTTGAGCGTGTTGTTAAGTGAGGCTATTCCTTTGAAAAGACCAGCAAAAGAGAGGAAGACCTTCAACAAGATGGGTTGACACATCTCCTGTTACTATGGGCTCAAGTATGCCAGAAATTATGAGGCTAGCACAGGATACGATGGGGTTCAGATCTGTTGTTCATATGGTTGCCACGCATAGAACTTGATGGCACTTAAAAATAATGATAACTAAGGACCCTAGAGGACAGACTGGACTTGCTCCACATAGTTTCCAAAACACTATCTTTACTAGAAGCAGACTGCCACAGCTTAATCCTGCAGAGTGGCTGATATTTTTGAATGCTGACACTTCAATTCATAGCCAAGAAGTTAACCCCAACAAGATGGTACTATAAACAGTTGAAATGCATGTATAAAAGGATCCTATTATAGAAGAGCAGTGTTTCCTTGCCCCCTTCTTAGGACATGTTCCCAGTCCAAGTATGGGTTTCACATGGGCACCATCAGGTATTCTGGGATTCCTATTCTTCTCAAGGTGAATCACAATTTATTGTGATATCTCTATCACAGACAAAACTTATCTGTAACAGAGAAGGTGAAACCAAGGCAAGGATTTTGAAGCTCTGTCTCATGTACTTTGGGCATGTGGTCAGAAGGGACCAGTTCTTGGAGAAGGACAATGCACTTGAAAGGGTGGAGGGACAGTGCAGGAGAGGAAGTCCTTGCATAAAATGGTCACATGGAAATTTTGTGTTCAGCTTTATGAGGAAATGCCAAACTGCCTTCCAGAGTGGCTATACTATTTTACGATCCCACCGACAGTGAATAAGAGTTCCTATCCCTCCACATCCTCTCCAACATTTATAATTTGCTTTCCTGTTAAACTGTCACTGCTACAGCAGTGAGATGCTATCTCATTGTGGTTTTGATTTGCATCTCTTTTATTGCCAGTGATTCTGATTGTTTCTTCATGTGTCTGTTGGAAGTTCGAATATCTTCCTCTGTGAAAAATCTTTCCATGTGGCTGTAAGCTTTTGTGTTTTTCCTATCATGGAAAGAAAGCCAAGTAAATAGCATGCTGTAATCTGGAAGCTTTTGAATGTAGACTTCACAAAAGGATGAATGAGCAAATTTTCTGACTTTATTAGTTCTCAGTTAATTTCATATAATTTGTTTCTAGGGTTATAAATAGAGCCATTCCCAGTGTGAATTACTCCAAAGATGACAAAACCAATGTAGGGGTGTAAGTAGAGATGCTAATATAGGCCAGTTGAGCATTTACCTGTTTGTGTTTGAAGAACACAGTGCTTTCTATTTGTGCCCCAAAACTCTGTAACAAGGATTTACTCCCCTCATATTATATGATGAAAAGATGAAATATCAGTCATATTAGATGACAAAAATCTATTGAATGAGGACTTTTAAGAGCATGCTGTCAATTTTTTCCTAATCATAAATGTGTTTCTTGTGTTGTTTGTTTATTCAGAGTCTATTTTGGATTCTAATAGCTGGAAAATATTTTTCCCAGAGATCAATATTTTCCTCTAATATGTTACTGCTGGCGATGCACAGCTCTGACGGCACCATCTAAGGGAAGTTGCACTGCTAACACACAGACAGTTCAAATCCACAAGCAGCTCCTCAGGAGAAGGATAGACAGTGTCCTCCTGTGTAATTTATAGCCTCAGAAGTCCAACAAAGAGTCAGCTATGAGTCAGTTCTGGCTCCACTATAATGTAGTTCTTTGAGTGGTGCATGAGGTAATATTGAATTGTAACTGTTTTCTGTACATCCCTTAGAAAAGAATTTTTTTTTTAAATATGACAAAAATCTTTCTTAAAGTCTAGGTGGAGTTCATGTGGATAACATTTAAAAAAAAGTCTCAATTGAAGGTCATTTACTACTCCTCAGATAATGTTAACCAGATTGAAGACAAACCTGTCACTGAGAGGAATTCAGAAATCCACAGCCACTTGCCAGATGTGACCTTTTATAAAAAGAGGGCTAGCATGGCAGTTGATATGAGTGTTCTGTCACAGTTGAAAGGCTCTTGGTCCCAGAAGATTTATACAAATGTTTAGGTGTTATCAAGCTATCTCCTCATGAATGACTTACTAAATGTCTGGTTTGGCATCAGATAATGACTTCCAAGTTAATCCCCCTTGTTCCTCTTTACACGTTCCGCCACATACACACATACACAGACACACACATTTCCTCCAAAACAGCTTCTAATGTCAGGAGAAAGGCTTTGATTTTAAATTATGTTATTGATAATATCACACAGGCAACCTGTGCACCGTCATCTAGTCAGGCTGGCAGAGTTTACCGTTTTAGAGACATGGAAAGCAGTGCATGTATTAGGAAACAGCTTTCTCAAATAAGGATTACTGTCTTTTTTAACCAATCTATCATTTAATTTGTTCTATTGTTAAATAATATTTGGTAATAGAAAAAATTGAATTTTGAATTAATCTGTTTAGAATAGCTATTAGAATAACCCTGAAGTTCTTAAATGTCAATCTTCCAACTCTCCCATAAATGTTAAAAGGGACCATGGTCAGCAACAAGGAAAAAAAAATCTATGAAAGATTCAAGCATGAAAACATTAAAAAAAAATCTTAAAGGCTGTTTCAAGTCAAAACTATCAGTCATATGTGAGTTCCACCTCTCTGAACATGCACATACATATTCTCATTATTGTTGGAAGGTGATGTTTTCTGAAAGATTGTATTCTATATGCCTTTCTTATGCTCACAGAAGTTTTATAAACCTTTTCACTGTCTGTGAAATAGATATCTGTATTAAAAACATGCTTATTCAACAAAAAATCTTAGGAAAAGATGTTGTGGGAAGTAAATATATATGTACCTAAAAAACTAAAGGTGAAAAGAAGAAATAAACAAAACCCCTGTGTAAATATATGTGAAGTTTTTTAAGAGCTATAGATTAAAATAGTTCCAGTAAGAAATATATTTAACCAGGCCAGATTGCCTTGGTCTCAAGATAATGACCTTTTCCTGATACTGTATACATTAGGTTACTGAGTGATTACCTATCTTCATCATATACACAGAATTTATGTTTCTGTCTGTCTTTTTAACTATTTGCCCAAAAGTTATTTTGAGGTTCAATAACTAGCATAAGACCAAATGTCAATAAAAAAGTATCTTTTTGGGTGTAATTTAATAGTTTGAGTTGCTAAAACTCTTATGGATAACAGCAAAAATTACTATAAGTAAGTCATTATGTTTACCATTATTGAACCTTCTCAAGTTTGTAAGCCAAATCATTCACAAAATGTGTATCACATTATTTCTTAAGTCATCAGATAAATGGTTCATTTGACAGTTATTTCTGATTATTCTGTCTCATTCTCTACTTACTCATTGAATGATAGGCAAAACAAAGCAAGGGGGGGGAATTAGAAATGTTCAGAAATTGCCCTTGAATTTTAAACAATATGTCTTCTATAAATATGCTTGTTTTTATATTATATATCACCTAGGACTTTTAAAAGGTTCTGAATTACAAGGATAGTTTTTCTATTATATTGCTTTAATTCTGATTAGTTAGTTCTGTTCCATACTCATTTAAAAGTGTTGTTATGTACCATCAAGTTGGAACCGACCCACAGCTGACCCACTGGCAGGTTTTCAGAGGTCGTAAGTTGCATGGGAGGAGATTGCTCATCCTTCTCCCATGAAGCAGCTGGTGGTCTCAAACTACATGCCTTTGGGATTGTAACTCAGCTTCTTGCCAGTAGACCACCAAAGCTCTTATTTAATTTTATCATTTTTCTTATCTCAGTAAAAAAGGATTATTTATGCTTTAGACTTATTTTTTTAAAAATGCTGCTTTTCAGCTTCTCTTGAAATCTACAGAACAGTCTACTCTCTTTTTGTCAGAAATTCCAAAAGGCCATATTTTATCTTTGATGGAATCATAGTTAAGTTCTTGGCTGTCCCTGAAAAAGTAGGCAGTTTGAACATAGTAGCCACTCTGTAAAAGACCTAGCATTCTGTTCCTTTAAAGATTAGAAAACAAAACAAAGGTAGAAAAAAATGTTACCTTAAAATTTATTGCCAGTGAGTTAATTCCAATCCATACTAATCCTGTAAAACAGAGTAGAACAAACCCGGGTGGTTTCCAAAGCTGATTTATCTTTAAGGAAGCAGACTGCTATATCGTCTTGTAAAATGTTGATGGGTTGCAACCCTTTGCTTCGAAGCCAAGCATTTCACAACTATACTACCCAGGTTCCTTCTGTTATAGATGAATGCCCAAGAAATCTTATGGGACATGTTTACCTTGTACCCTCAGGTCTTTATAAATGGGAATCAATTTGCTGGCACAGAACAAAACCAACATTATTTCAGTGTTTCCCAAAGCATTTTGTAGTTACTTTCAGTTTAAATACATTTAAAGCTGATATTCTACAAGAAAAAAAAATAACATTTTATATTTGACATCACATACTGTATTTATTATCAGTTTATATTGTCCTAATAAGATACTGCTTTTTCTTTAAATATATTTAATAACTTAAATTTATGAAAAAATCTAAGCATTTATACTTTTTTAAATGCTCATAATTATAAAAATATGATTGAGTAGTCTTATAGACTATGTTTTTGCTGCTGTTTAGTGCCATCAAGTCAACTCTGACTCAATGCTATGAACAACAGTTCTGAACATGCCCCAGACTCACCATCTCTGATATGCTCAAGGCCATTATTAAAATCATTATGTCAGTCCATCTTGTGGAGAATCTTCTTCTCCCCTCTGACTCTTCATCTTTTCCAGTGTGATATCTTTTTTTAAGAACTGGTCCCTCCTGATAACTAGCGTGGAGTGTATTACACTAGGTTTTACCATTCTTGTTTCTAAAGAGCACCCTGTCTGTACTTCCTCCAAGATACACTTTTTACTTCTTTTGACAGTCGATGGGATGTTTGATACTCTTTTCCAACATGTCCCTTGAGTCTTCTTCTTCCACCTTTATTCATTGTTTAACTTTCAGGTGACTAGACAACAACTGAAAAAAAAAAGTGTTTGCATCTTAATCTTTCTCCAGTTTGGAGGCTCATGTGTAAACTGTTTGATCATTTCTTTATTTTGTTCACAATCGTGGGTAAACTGATTGGTCACCTGGATTTAGCTAACAATCAGCTGTGGGCTGGAAACCTCATGTTTAAGTCAACCAGGATGTGATGGGTGAAGCTTTTGTCCTTAAAAGTTGGTTAGGCCTGAGAGCTTGGTGTTAATTGTGTTTGGGAAGAACATACTTCTTTGTGGTACAGCACTTACCTGTCAGTTTGCTGTACAGAGATAACTTGGGTTGCTATGATACTGACAGCTGTGGCACTGGTGAGTCAAGTGCCATAGTAGTTACTCATAGTGGACAGTGTTTGTTAGAGCTCCCAGATTAAGACAGGTTTGGAAGCAGGATTGGCATCTACTTCCTAAATGATATGCCTTTGGAAACTATAAAATGAGAATAGTTATAGAATAGGTTCAGATCTTTTGTTCATAGAGTCACTATGAGTCGTACTTGACTCAATGGCACAACAACAGCAACAAAACCCTTAGCTTTTAAACTAACAATTAGTTATTTTGAGAGCTCTATAACAACAGATTTTGCTAATGCAACATATCTTTTGATATCTTGTCTACTGTTGCCCAGTGGCAAATTTTGATTCCTGTGTGTACGATTTAACCTTCTTTAGTTTTGATTTGAATTTGCATATGAGCAGTTGATGGTCTGTTCCACAAACGGCATCTGGCTTAGTTTTCACAGCTAATTTTGAATTTCTCCAACGCTACCTTCCACAGATGTAATCATCCTGATTCCTGGGCATCCCATCAGGTGAAATCCATGTGTATAACCTGCATTTATGTTTCTTATAAAAAGTATTTGTTATGAATAAATCATTGATTGTACAGAATTCTATAATCCTATCCCCAGCCTCATTTCTGTCACCACGTCCATATTTTCCAACTACCGATCCTTCATCCTGATTCCCAACTTTTGCATTCCAGTCACTCATTTTTATTAATGCATCTTGGTTACATGTTTGAACAATTTTTGACAGCAACAGTTAATAGAAATCATCTATTTCCTCCTCTTTGGTTTTGGTTGTAGGCACATAAATTTGAATGATAGTGGTATTAACAGGTCTTTGTATTTCAAGATGAATCTAGAAATGGCCCTTTTAACTATGAAATGACCCTGGTTTTTCTCACCTTTTCATCTCAAGCATAATTGATCATATGATCAGGGAATTCAAAATGAACTCATGAAATATTATACAAAATGTGTAACCCTGGAGGACATTATATTGAGTGAAATATCTCAGTCACAAAAGGACAAACACTGCATAGTACTATTGTTGTAAAGCAGGACTGTCATCAGGGTTGGGGAAGACTAAGAAAGATAGGATAAATTATGTATATACTCATTGCAACAGATGGGGGAGAGAACTGTTTAAAAGGGGTATGTGATTAGGTATTATTGTCATGACAGGAGTCCAGAATGAAGGCTGCAATGAGTAGTTTTGAGGGGAGGGATTGTATAACAAAAGAATTTTTCTTTTACTTTTCAAAGAAAAGAGTGAACTGTGGAGTAAGGGGTAGGCAGGGAGAAAAGAGCAACAGTGAATGAATAGGAATCCAAAGTCTCTGTAAACTTTCATTAAAATTAATAATAAAAAAAATTAAAAAATCAAAATGTCCCATGCCAATACATCTCATTTCACTGATACCCAATATTGTCAATATTTATGCATTTCATTTCTTTCTTTATAATGTCTAGTTTTCATAAATTCATGCTTCTCACATTCCAAGTACCAATTTTAATTTCTTTTTACAGCTGTTTCTCCTCCAATTTTGTGCTTCCAAATTTGAAGGCTCAACTTCAGTTTCCATATGTGTTAATCTACTCTAGGTGTGCTCTGCTGTACATAAGGTTTTCAAAGGCCAGTTATATTTGAGGATTGGATGCCCAATCTTTCTTAGCCTTTCTTAATTTGGATGTTTACTGTTAGAAGAATATCAGACAGATAAACATTTTACCTACCAGAGGGAAGACACTTTCCTTACAGAAATAACTAATAATCATTCATTGGCTACCCCTCCCCAAAGCACATGTGACTTGTCTCTATCCTTTCCTTGAGACATCCCCATTTTGTTGTAAAATCTAAATGTTGTTTACGTCAGCCTTTTCCATATTGACAAAGAAACATTAATTGTATATCCATTTTAAAAGCTAAGCCTGGTGATTTAAATAGCAGCTTGTCTTAAACAGCATATGATTGTTAAAAAAATAACATTCATTATCAGAGATGGAAGTTGTGTAGATATTCTAAATTGGCTTAGAGGATGTTTCAAGTTGGAGAATTTATTTTTTAAATGTCCTCATGCCCTGTTTATTTCCTATGTAAGTCTTTTATAGACAGAGTTAAAAAAAATTTAAAAAAAAAAAGCCAAACCACAAAAAACTAGCCACTCATTACAAATTAAATTAAATTGATTTGCCTCTCAAATGACTCTTATTGGACCTGCAACACTCTGGGAGATATATTATATGATGCTTGTACCTCCAGAAAAAACACCAGATACTGAAGGCACTTGTTCAGACAACATCATGTACATGTGAGTGATAGCATATTCATATTATAAAATCAGTTATAATTTTGCACAGTTAAGTGTCAAATGAAGTGCTTAAAAATATTGAGTCATTGGAGTTTAAGACTCATTACAGCTAGATGCATGCCTATGCCAAAAAAAAAATGCTAGTTAGGAAACAGATTAAATGCCTGAAGACACTAAACCTGACTAATGACTCACCTTAAATTTGGGAGTAACGTTTATCCTCACTTCTTTGTCTGTCTGAAAGGTTGCCAAAAGCCATTAAGCAGCTGGGAGGGAGGGAAGAGGACTACATGGATGCCTGATAAGAGTTCATGATTGATTTATGACTTTTGGTAATTCTTGGCTAATGTTGTCTGAGTTGAAATATGTAACCTAAAGTTGAAAACCATTATCTTCCATTGAGAAACAGTCTGTAGAAACCAATAATGCTCTCAAAGGCTCCTCGTGATGTATTGGGATCGCTCAGGGTATCTCAGATATGCTCAAGATCAAAGCTTCCCACTTTCATCAGCTTTATTTTCTGTTTTGAAATTGGCTGGTTCCAGGTTACTCCAGGGAGAAGCCAGGCAGGTCACCATCACCCTTGCCTAGGACCTAGTTTCTTGTGCCCTGAGGTTGTCAATTACCCTGAAGCAACACATTAGGTCATCATTGCAGTGCTCAGTTACTCTCTCTTGAACATCACATGATACCTAGAGCCAGACTGAGGAACAAACACTCTTTTTTTTTTTTTTTCAGATTTTGCAGTATATTCTGTTTCATTAGACATCTTTCTCATTTTTCCCCCCTCAAACAAACATTAAAAACAAATAACATGCTAAAAGAAGAAAAACTCAATAGGCTGTGTATGTGGAAAACTTACGAAAAATTTCTACAGGAAGGACATTTTTAAAATGAGCTCAACAAGGTGAGTGGGGCTAACTATGTGATTAGAGAGAATGTCTTACCATGTCGTTTCGCCCAGATCCTTCCCATTTGCTTCCATTGGTGATTAAAATGCTTGTCTGTCAGATAATGTTCTTAATCTGAACATTCAAATAAAGACAACCAGGAAGAAGGATTGGCCATCTACTTCTGAAATAGTAGGCCTTTGAAAACCCTATGTACAATAAAATACACTTAGATTAGCAGATATGACAACTGAGGCTGAGCCCTCAAGAATGGAAACACATAGGAGGAGGAACAGCTGTAAGCAGACACTAATTATTGGAACATGGAATATGAGAACCATGAATGTAGGAAAATTGGATATTGTTAAAGAAATGGAACGCATAAATACTGACATACAAGGTATTGGCAAAATGAAGTGGACTGGCATGGGACATTTTGAGTAAGATGATCGATCATATGATCTATATGCTGGAGATGAAAGGTGAGGAAAAATGGGGTTGCTTTCATAATTAAAAAAGATATTTCTATATCTGTCTTGAAATATAGTGTTGTGAAGGACTACATAATATTCATATACATACAAGGAAGTCCAGTGAATACCACCATCATTCAAATATATGCATCAACAACCAGAGCACAAGAGGAGGAAATAGAAGATATCTACCAACTTTTGCAGTCAGAGATTGATCAAACATGCAATCAAGATGCATTAATAATAACAGGTCACTAGAATGCAAAAGTTGTGAACAGAGAAAGATCAGTAGTTGTAAAACATGGCCTTGGTGACAGAAATGAAGCTGGAGATAGAAAGATAGAATTTTGCACAATCAACAAATTATTCATTGCAAATATATTTTATAAGAAACATAAATGAAGGCTATACACATGGGTAACAACTGATGGTATGCATAGGAATCAGATCAATTACATCTGCGAAAAGAGTCACTGCAGAAGCTCAATATCAGCTGAAATATCAGTGAAAACTATGCCAGGAGGTGATTATAGAATAGACCACCAACAGTTCATATGCCAGTCAAGCTGAAGCTGAGGAAAATCAAATCAAGTCTAAGGGAACCAAAATTGGACATTGAGTCTATCCCGCCTTAATTTAAAAACAACCTCAGGAACAGTTTTGAGGACTTGAACACTGGTGAGCAAAGACCAGATGAATTGTGGGAAGATATCAAGAATATCATCCAAGAAGAATGCAAAAAAGTCACTGCAAAGACAGGAGAAAGAAAAGACCAAGATGGATGTCAGAACAGACTCTGA
Organism: Elephantulus edwardii; assembly: GCF_000299155.1. Classification (NCBI taxonomy): domain Eukaryota; kingdom Metazoa; phylum Chordata; class Mammalia; order Macroscelidea; family Macroscelididae; genus Elephantulus; species Elephantulus edwardii. The sequence continues at coordinate 8,468,192 of NW_006399894.1, forward strand.
ATATTGCATAGGATGAGTAGCCAAAGCCAAAGGAAGAAATCAAGATGTTAAGGAGTTGAAAAGAAACTTCCAAAGGGCAGTGCAGGAAGAAAAAGTAAAATATAATGAAATGTGCAAGGAGCTGGAGTCAGAAAATCAAAAGGGCTGAACTCGCTCATCATTTCTTAAGCTGAAGGAACTGAAGAAAAAATTCAAGCCTTGAGTTGCAGTACTTAATGATGCTTTGGGCAGAATATTAAATGATCCAGGAAGCGTTAAAAGAATATTTAAAGAGTATACAAAGTCATCTTACCAAAAGGAATTGGTGGACACAGAATTTCACGAAACAATGTATGAGCAAGAGCCTGTGATGATGAAGAAGTTCAAGCTGCTATGAAATAGTTGGCAAAAAAAAAATCCCCAGAAATTGATGGTATACCAATTGACATATTTCAACAAACAGAAGCTGCCCTAGACGTGCTCGCCAATTTGTGCCAAGAAATCTGGAGGGCAACACCTGGCAACTTACTGGAAGAGATCTATAATTGTTCCCATTCAAAAGAAAGGTGACCTGACAGAGTGCAGAAATTATTAAAGAAGATCACTGATATCACATGCAAGCAAGATTCTACTGAAGATTATAAAAACAAACAAACAAAACCAACCAACTGGAAAAGCACATCAAAGAACTGTCTGAAGTGCAGGCTGGGTTTAGAAGAGGCCGTGGTACTAGTGATATTATAACTAATGTTAGATTGATTTTGGCTGCAAGCAGAGAGTACCAGAGGAATGTCTATCTGTGTTTCATTGACTATGCTAAGGTGTTTGACTGTGCAGATTACAATAAACTGTGGCTAACTCTGAGAAGAATGGGAATCCCAGAACAATTGATTGTGCTTATATGAAAGTTATACTTCAGGAGACAGTCATCAGAACAGAGCAAGGAAATATAGCATGGTTCAAAATTGGGAAGGCTGTGCATCAAGGATGTGTCCTATCTCCATATCTTTTCAATCTATATGCAGAACATTATCCAGGAGGCTGGGCTATCTGAGTAGAAATGTGGCATCAGCACTGGAGGAAGGCTTATCAACAATCCGTGTTATGCTGATTTCACAAACCTGCTTCCTGAAACTGAGAAAGACCTGAAGTACTTGCTGCAAAAGGTCAAGGACTGCAGCCTTCATTATTGGTTGAAGCTCAACATCAAGAAAACGAAGATTCTCACCACTGGGATGATTGGTAGCATCCATGTTAGATGGTGAAGAGACTGGGATTATTGACAGCTTTAGTTTGCTTGGCTCTACAAACGACATTCTTGGTACCAGCAGCCAGGAAATGAAAATATAAATTGCATTGGGAAAGTCTGCTGACAAGAGACCTCTCCAAAATACTGAAGAGCAATGATGTCATCCTGGTGACAAAGGTATGCCTGATAAAGGCCATGATCTTTTCAATTACTTACTATGCATCAGAGATCTGTACAATGACTAGGGATGATAGAAGGAGAATTGATGCCTTTGAGCTATGGTGCTAGAGAAGAGTATTGAATATACCATGGACTGCTAGGAGAACAAACAAGTTCATCCTGGAGAGGGCAAGGCCAGGCTGCTCCTTGGAGGCAATGATTCTGAAGCTTCATCTGACATACTTTGGTCATGTTGCAAGGTGGAATCCGTCCTTGGAAAGGGACGTCCTGCTTTGGAGGGTGGAGGGACAGTACAAGAGAGGAAGACTCTTGGTGAGGTGGATTAATTCAGTGACTGGGGTAGGTGTATAAGAGACAATAATATTTGCACAGGATAGAGGAGGGTTTAGAGCTGCTGTATATAGGATCACTATGAGTTACAGGCGACTCAAGGACATATAACAACAACAATGTGTGAGAATAATTGTATGAAACACAATATGAATGTAGTGTGAAACACAATGTATGCAAACTTTGTAAGCAAAGTTATAAGAATAAGTATAAGAATGGGAGGGAGGGACTATGTTGAGTAAAAAGATACTTTATAAAATAAAGAGTTTGTATTCTATTTTTAAAATACTTTTTCTAAAATAATAATATACTAAACTCTGTGCTCATTAGTAAAAAACCTGAGTTTATTTAAAAATAGAACAAAAACAAGAGAGAGAAAGACATATGGATGGGAAGTAGGTGATTATTAGCATTTGGCATCCACTTCCTAAACAATATACCTCTGGAAACTATGAACTTAGAGAAATGACAATAATTATAGAACAAAGTTCTGGTCTTTTGTTTATAGAATCTCTATGAGTAATGCTCGACTTCATGGCACTGAACAATAACAACAACAAAGGCACAACACTCCAAAAAAGCTCACAACTGAGGATACTAAGAATGGCAGGAATTGGAAAGAGTTTAGAGTAGATAAAATAGAGTGAGTGAGAGAGAGAAAGGATAGAAACTCAAGATCTAGCTGTTCACTAAGACTTTCTTCCAAAGAGCCATTGGTTGATTTTGATCAGTCAACTTTTAGGTGAGCAGCCAATCACAAACTGCTTGCTTTACCCATCTGAGATCTTATAATCGCTAGTGAGTTTTGGTTTTATATAGCTGTGTAGTTGATGTTGAGCTTGTTATTGTTGTTAAGTTGATTCTGACCCATGTGTGCAGTGTGGCATTGCTCGGTAGTAGGGTTTTCAAAGCTATGACCCAAGAACTATGTTCTGAAGTACCTTTGGGTGGGTTTGAACTAGTAGACTTTTGGCTAGTAATGGAGTGCTTAACTTCTTTCAGTACTCAAAGACTAATATAATATAGCAATATAACTCTGTTTTGTTATGTAGGATTTATAGTCAGATATATTCAAGAAAAAACAAGGAGGAGAAAGTGGAAGACAACATGATGGGTTTGTTTACTATATAATATACAGGTCTTGTTTTAATTGTTTTTGGTCAAACATTCTTCTAAGTGGCACAGCACTGGTCTGGCCATTAGCTATACAGAGGTAACTTGTGATTGATGTGATACTGAACACCGGGACACTGATGTGTTAAATGTGATAATGGTTACCCATTGTGGACAGTGTTTGTTGGAGCTCCCTGATTAAAAGAAGCTTGGAAACAGGAGTGGCATCCACTTCCGAAATAACTTGCCTCCAGAAACCCTTTGAACTTGGAGAAATGATGAAAGTTATACAAGTGTTCAGATCTTAAATAAACTAGTGGGGGGAAAAAAATAAAGGGTATGGGGAAGGAATATAAAAAACAAAACAAGTGTTCAGATCTTTTGTTCTTAACTTCACTATGAACACTTAAAAACAACAGCAATATATATGTCTATAGATAGATATATAGATACAGATATAGATAAATAGATATAGATAAAGATCTATCAAGATACATATACATACATATATTCATTTTCACAATCTAAACATTTTTCAATATTTGCATTCTTGAGTATAAGTTTTATCTACATGGGTTTATGAATATTTAAAGCTTCACTGGAGAATATTGTTAAACAGAATTTATTGTATAGCTGAAATTAATTAAAAATGTCTAAATGCTTATTAATTTAGTCTGCATCTGTTTATCTTCCTTGAATGCTATAAGAAAAAATTGTTATGTGATCTCTGTGAAGCACTTCCTGTTTCTTTGATGGTGCTGATACTGTAAATAGGGAGAGTTGAATTAATAGGCCTTGCCAGACCTAGAGACATTAAGAAATTTGGGGGCAGGAGATGGAATGCTGTGGGTGGGGGTGGGTGGGAAAGTAGCCTATATACTAACTACTAGTGCTGCATTTAACTGGTTATTTCTTGCCAGAGGAATGTTTTTAAATACAGCTTTGAGCCCTCAGAATGGAGAATCTCTTCCCCGCCCCGCTTTACCATTTTTTGGAGTAGGACAAGAGCAGCTTTCTTATGATGGGGCAGCTTCAGACTCTGCTTACCTGTTTCTCTGTACTTATTTAGTGGGGGCTAGGAAAGAGAATTTTGTCAGAAAGCTACTAGAGAGCTAAGTGTAAAAGTTGGCCCCCTCTGTACTTTCAACTCACTAGAGCTCTTAATTT
>NW_006399894.1:8472434-8481647 GCF_000299155.1 Elephantulus edwardii
GCGGACATGTAACTTTGCCATCAGTTTTGATGTGGAAACATTGTGATCTATAATGTTGTTGGACAACAGTAGTTTTAAGAGTAAAATATGAAAGATTTTAAAAATTAAAAAAAGCTAGCTCTGTCCTTTACTTATTGAGACACTTTAACTTTTTCATTTGTATTTCCATTGTATTAGATAAATAAATGTGAATGTAAAATTGTATAAAAAAAAAAAATAGGCCTTGCCAACTTCCAGAGTCATCACTCAAACATTAATGTGGAATCTATTCATTGAAATGAGCTCAAACTCAAGTACCCAGAAACATTTATCTTCATTGATTTCATCAAAAAGCAAATAGTCCTTTTTAAAATTTATATTGATAAGTATGTTATGTAAAACTATGTTTTACTTAAAAGGAATCCATTTTATTTGTGCCTTTATAAATATGTTCTTAACTATTACATCATGTTTACTCATTTGCTGAAGCTCCTCAGATATTCAAAACCTGCTTTAATAATAGATATTTTAGGTACATTTTAGTTAAGTCTTTTAAGTTTACAAATACAATTTCATTCATTATCATTTTCACTGTTGCCTTAGAACAGATTCCAACTCATAGCTGACCCTTGGTTTCAAAGGCTGTTAAAAAAATTAAAAATAGAGGGGGGAACCCACAATATAAATGAATAAAATATAAATGAAGGATTGTAAGGAACACAATGTACACACATGAAACACAAAGTACATGAATAATAAAAATATATGCAGTTGAAAATAAAAATAAATTAGAATAGTAGAAGGGAAAAAGAAAACAAAACAAAACAAAAAACCAAAAACAAGGAAACCTCCCCTCTTTCTCTCCGGGACCCACTGGTGAATTTGAATTGCCAGAGATTGATTGCCAGCCTTTAAGACAACAGTGGAACTCGCTAAGGACTATGCCACCTCATTTCCCTACAATTACAGAGGAAAAGCTACCGTTTTATTTTGACCAAAATAATAATTTATTTTTTTTCTTTAGTAGTCAAACATCAATACTACTTCCCTCTCCTTCAAAATAATTTCTCTTCCCTCAGTAAGTTTTATGCTAAATCACAAAGGAATATTTTTATTTCGGATGCTATTATCTGTGTTTCTTCCTGGAACAAGTGTTAATTAATCTCTTTGGGTTTGTATATGGACTAAGGTGAGGAAAATAGTTGTCTAGGGAGTTAACATCATCTTTATAGAAGGGACAAATGCTCTATGTGAAAAGATGTTGAAAAAGGAAATCATCAGTCTTTTCCCAGGCCTTCACAAATGGTTGTTAGGTGCTATTGAGTCAAGCACAACATATATATATCTCCAAACATAGTATTGTTGTTGATTGCCTTCGAGTCGAGCACAACTCATAGTGGCCCTATGAAAAAAATGCCTGAAGCCTTTCTATAACTAACAACATTTATCGAAGTTCATAGAGATTCCAGAGGGAGGTATACATATATAGTCTGGTGATATATTAATGTAGATAAATCACAACAAGAAAAGTTTGCCTATCTTTTTCTTTCAGAGTCGCTGATGAAATAGAACCATCAAAAGATGTAATTTTGGTTTAGCAGTGCAACACATTAAAATTATTAACTTGAAATTTACTGTTAACTTGTATATTTCTATCTACTAGAAAACATAATCCTTAAAATCATTAACAAGTTACGCAGATGACATAATTCTCGTTGTTGAAACTGAGGAAGATATGAAATGATTTCTGTAAAGGATAAAAGACTGCAGCAATCAATATGAGTTATGTTTCAACATTAAAAAAGCTAAAATCCTCACCACCAGGTAAATCAGCAACATCATGAAAAGATGGAGAAGAGATAGAAATTGTCAGTGACTCCATCTTGCTGGATCCACAACCAGGAGCCAGGAATTCAAAAGACTCCTTTCCTTGGGCAAGTCTGCTGTCAGGGACCTTTCCAAAGTGCTACAAAGCAATGATGTCAGATTGAAGACTCAGTGCATTTGATCCAAACCATAATTTTCTCAATTAGTAACTATGCAATTGAAAGTTGGGCAGATCATAAGGATGCCAAAAGAAGACTTGATGTCCTTGAGTTGGGATGTTGGAGAGGAGTTCCAAACACCCATGGATTGCAAGAAAGATAAATAAATATGTCTCAAAAAAGATGCAGCTGGATGCTTCTTGGAGGCAAGAGGAGTGAAACTTTGATTTGCATAATTTGGGCATGGTGTTAGAAGGGACTAGACCTTAGAAGAAAAGCATGCTTGGAAAGGTGGAGGGTCAGCCAAGCAAGGGAAGAACCTCAGTAAGATGGATTGATACAGTGAGTGTAACTGTGGACTAGTATGTCAGAGATGGAGAAGATGGCACAAAATAGAGCCGGATTCAGATCCCATGGTTTATAGGGTCCCTAGGGTTCGTAGTTGACTCAACGGCACTTAACAACCACAACAACATATATAATATCAAACATGGGAGAATTATTACTGGTGGTGTCAACATTAACTTCTCAACTTCTAACCAAAAAGTCCATGGTGAGAAACCACCAGCACCTATGTGGAGACAATATGTGTCATTCAGATCTTAAGCAACATTCAGCCTAGGCGGCTTTAAGGCATTTTTATTCTATTCCATCTCATAACTGTGAATGGTAATTGACTAGTTGAAATTTAACAACATCATATGAGACGGTGGAGGTTGAGTGGTAGAATTATCAACTATTTAGGCAGCATGGGTTTGATTCCCAGTCGAATATACCTTATACACATGCAGCCATGGAGTCTTGCAGGCTACTATCATGCTGAACAGTTTCTGACAGAACTTCAGCACTAAGATGGGCTGTGGGAAAATGTCTGAGGTATACTTCCAGAAGACAATGAACTGAGAATTCTAGGGATCCATAAGGAAATAAGTAGACTTTTAGGTGGCCTAGTGTGTAAGAAGTTGTGCTGTCAAATCAGGTCATAGTTCGAGTCTACTAGCTACTTGAAGGGAGAAAGAGCAGTCTCCTCCCATGTGGTTTACAGCCTCTAAAAACCTGTGAGAGGGTCAGCTCTGAGTCAGTTTTGACTCAACTGCATATATCAACCACAAAGGGATTGTGGTGATGTTATCTGTTTTGTTTTTTGTTTTTTCTTTTGGTGCATAAGTCTCAGAGGCATCTAAAAGCAATAAAATCATATGATGTTGTTATGTGCTGTCGAGTTACCTACGGCTCATAATGACCCTACATACAACTAAACTCTGCTCTATCTTGAGCCAATTTCATTGTCTCTGACACACCTGCCCTTATTACCTTAGTGACTGAATTAACCCATCTCATCCAGGGTCTTTCTCTCTTATACTCCACAGCATGACGTCCTTCTCCAAGAACTGGTCCCTCTTGGCAACATGCCCAAAGTATGTCAGACAGAGCTTCAAAATCTTTACCTCCAAGGAGCAGCCTGGTTTCACTCTCTACAGGCTGTGAAGATTTATTGACAAAATCTTATACATAGACTTGTATGTAGATGTATATATGTTTTAAACAAAGAACTTGAAATTAGAACACTATAAACTTACTGTAGGGGATTTACAATGTCCTAGAGAGAAAGAATAGAAGAAAGGCACTATTATAGTAATAACTTACATTTTTATTCATTCCGATGGAATCCAGAGACTCATATTGTTTTTTCTGTTATTGAGTCAGATCCTTCATTCATCCAGTTTTCAAAGGCAATCACATAGGTGGCGATTGCCTATCCTTCTCCCACCAAGTGCTATAGATTCAATCCATGTGCCTTTGGGATTGCAGCACAGCTTCTTACCACAAGGCCACGAGAGGCCTAAAGTAGCTACTAAATGGACAAACTATTAAAGTTATTTTCTTTTTATGTAAATTTCAGTGTGTCTCATAAATGTTTTTAAATCATACCATTATAAATGTCACATGACTCATATTTTAAGTATCTTACTGAAATTCTACTAATTCATAAATTCTCCTATAATCCTACATTCTCCTATTTTGTTTTCTTCATGTTGAAATGTAAGACATATTGAAGGCTGTATTCTTTAGTCTGCTTCAGCAAGCACTTCAGGTCCTTCTCACTTTCAGCAAGTAAGATTGTGTCACCTACATCATGTAGGTTGTTGATGACTTTTCCTCTGATTCTGATGCCACATTCTTATTCAAAGTTTCTGGCTTCACGGATTATTCAGTCAGCATACAGATTGAATAGGTATAGAGAAAGGATAAACTTTGATGCACACCTTTCCTAATTTTAAACTTTACAGTGTTCCTAATAACTTCTTCCTAGAGTTCTTTTGAAGCCCCTATTGAGTATTTAACAGTAGTGAATATTCAAAACACATTAGCTACTGTTATCATCAGGCCTACAGTTTCCTTTATAGTCAAGATGTATTCAGTTAAAACATTGCCTATACTCTGACTCATTTTTTGTAAATTTGAAATACCACTCTTCTTTAAAATTTTTTTCATTATTAATTTCAATGAAAATTTACAGACAGTGGATTTCCATTCATTCATTGTTGCACTTTTCTCCCTGCCCACTGCTCCTCCACTCTGAGTACACTCCCATCTTTGAAAAGTAAAAGAAAAATTCTTCCATTGTTTTACAGTCCCTCCTCCCAGGTCCACTCCTCTATGCAGCCTTTGCTCTGGACGCGCTCATGACAGAAATACATAATCACATAACCCTTTTAAACAGTTTTCTCCCTCATCTGTTTCAATGCAGTATGCATTATTTATCCCATCTTTCTCAGTCTCTCCCCAAGCCCCATGTCAGTCCTGTTTTACAATAGGAAATACCCCTCTTTTCTATTATTAAGTGGTTTAACATCTGTGTATCCCTTATTTATTCAAACTACTAAGATACTGTGATACTATTGATAATTGAGACTATAAAGAGAACCATCAACAATAAGAATTTGGAGCTTTTATTTCTTTTTTTGACAAGACATTAATAATGTTGGAACATGTTGGGCTACTCACCTAAATATCAAGTTCAAACCCACTAGAGTCTGTTAGCCTTAAAAACTTGATGGAGGGACTCTGTGAGTTCAAAGTGACTGAACAGGAGTAGAGGCATTTTGTTCCTTAGTTTTTGCAAGGAAGTTAAACCTAAGTGGAATGTCACACAAGTTAGAGTTTGCTATGATCTATGCTCCAGGATTGTTTTTGTTGTTGTTATATGCCGTCAGGTCACCTGTGACACATAGCAACCCTCTAGGTACAATAGCTCTGAAGCCTTCCCTGTCCTAAGCCAGTCTCACTAATTCCAACACACCTACCTCTCACCACAGTTACTATGTATATCCATCTTATCCAGTGTTTTCTTTTCCTTTGCTGTCCCTTCACCCTTCCAAGCATGATGTCCTTATCCAAGTACTGGTCCCTCCTGGCAACATGCCCGAAGTGTGTGAGACAGAGCTTCAAAATCCTTGCCTCCAAGAAGAAACTTGATTTCACCTTCTCTAGGACAGAGCTATTTGTTCTCTTGGCTTTCCATGGAATGTTCAAGACGGTTCTCCAGTATAAAACTCAAAGGCATCTCGAGTCATCATTAGTCATTGTCCAGCTCTCTGATGAATATCTAGTAATTGTGAAGACCATGGCCTAGATCAGGTGCACTTTAGTCTCTAGTCTGACATCATTGCTCTTGCACTTTGGAGAAGAAGTCCATGACAGCAAATATTCCCAATGCAGTTTGTCTTTTGATTTCCTGACTGCTGATGCTAAGAGTGTTGATTATGGAGCCAAGCAAGCTGAAATTGTTAACAAGTTCTAATATGATGCTGCCAATTGGGATAGTATGTTATTTTTTTTTGTTTGTTTCATTGAGGAAAATATATTTTTATTTCAACAACAACCAATAAAAACAACATCTATAAAAAGATATATTCTTTTTTGTTAAGAGAGTCTTTGAAAATTCTTTTCAGTTATTGCCTTTAGATACATTAAAATGATGGTTTTTTAAAATATTATAAGAGTAGCCTTAAGAACTTACTTTTAAAATTCAAATTAGTTTTGACTCATCCTTAAAAATTTTGATTCAGTAGTTGTCTGAGAAAGCTCAAGAATTTGCATTTAAAATAAACACATTTGCAGAATGTTGATGCACTAAAGGGAAAAGCAACAAATTTGCACTACGTTCTTGTGGCACTATCTATACTTCAAAAATGGTATGAAATACTGTGTAAAAAATTTAATATCAAGTAGCATACATTTTTACTTTTTACAACTGTGATATCTTTATGGGACAACAGAGTCACTTTCTGTTTACATTTAAATACTGATTTCAGCTATAAATCATTCAAGGATTTTTAGTTGAAGAAAAACAACCCAATTAAATTTTTCATTAACCCTTGCTTTCCTGTTTTCTCTACTGGTGTATTGTATTCACTTATTTACTTATCTTTTACTTAACATTATATACTAGAGTTTGGAGGAAAAAAAAACCTGTGGAAAATAAAGATAACTATTGTGTAGTTCTCCATCTGCTCTACAGAGTTAACTCGTGGTTGCTGTGATGCTGTGACACTGATGCGATAATGGTTACCAGTGGTTGAGAGTGTTTGGTGGAGCTCCCTGATTAAAACAAGCTTGGAAGTAGGAGTGGCATCCACTTTTGAAATATCTTGCTTCTGAAAAACTATGAACGTGGAGAACTGGTGAAAGTTATATAATTGTTCAGGTCTTTTTTTCATAGGGTCACTATGGGTCATCTATTACTTGATAGCACTTAACAAAAATAACAACTGTAGTTCCTACACCCAGATATGACTCAGAGGAGACATTTACTTATACCAGTAATCTCAAAATGTGGTAATGCTTATTGAAGAAAAAAACACATAGGGTCACCAAATTTCTTTTTAGTTTTTATGTCAGATTAAAATATTTAGGAGAACGTAGGGAGAAGAGAACTTAATTCTCATTAATGTAGTCATGTTGTTGTTGTTGTTATGTGCCATTGAGTCGCCTGTGACTCATAACGACCCTATATATAAGAGCCCTAAACACTGCTTTATCCTGTGCCAATCTCACCATCTCAAACACACTCACTACAACCACCCCAATCACAGAATTGATCCATCTCATCAAGGGTCTTCCTATCCTGCATCATCCCTCCACTCTCCCAAACATGATGTCCCTCTCCAAGGACTGGTCCCTCCTTGCAACATGTCCAAAGTCCGTCAGATGAAGTTTCAGAATCCTTGACTCCAAGGAGTAGCCCAGTTTTACACTCTCCAGAACAAACCTGTTTGCTCTCCTAGCAGTCCATGGTATATTCAACACTCTTCTGTAGCACCACAGCTCAAAGGCATCAATTCTCTTTCTATCATCCCTATTCACTGTACAATCCTCCAATGCATAGCATACAATTGCAAAGACTATAGCCCAGATCAGGTACATCTTAGTCTCCAGCCTGATGTCATTGCTGTACAGTACTCTAGAGACGTCCTTGATAGCTGACTTTCCCAATGCAATTTGTCTCCTGATTTCCTGGCTGCTGGTACCAAGAGTGTTGACTATGAGTCAAGCAAACTAAAACTGTTAACTATCTTAATCACTTCACCATACATGCTGATGCTGCCAATTGGCCCAGTGGTGAGAATCTTTGTATTCTTGATGTTGAGCTTCAATCCATATTGAAGGCTGCAGTCCTTGACCTTCTGCAGCATGTGCTTCTGGTCCTCCTCAATATCAGCAAGCAGGGTTGTGTCATCTGCATAACGCAGGTTGTTGATGAATCTTCCACAAATCCTGATGCCACATTCCTCCTCATACAGCCCAGTGTCCTGTATGATCTGTTCTGCATAAAGATTGAAAAGTTATGGAGATAGAATATATCCCTGGAGGACTTCCTTCCTGATTTTGAAAAATGTAATGTCTCCTTGCTCTGTTCTAATGACTGCCTCTTGGCCCAAGTATAGGTTTCACATAAGCACAATCAGATGTTCTGGGATTCTCATTCTTCTCAGAGTCAGCCGCAGTTGTTGTGATCCACACAGTCAAATGCCTTTGCATAGTCAATGAAGCACAGATAGACATTTGTCTGGTACTCTCTGCTTTCTGCCAAGATCCATATAACATTAGCTATAATATGCCTAGTTCCACAACCTCTTCTAAATCCAGCCTGCACATCTGGCAGCTCTCTGTTGACATATTGCTCTAGTAATTTTTGGATAATTTTCAGCAGAATCTTGCTTGCATGTGATATTAATGATATTGTTCGAAAATTTCCACACTCTGGTGGGTCACCTTTCTTTGGAATGGGAACACATATTGATCTTTTCCAGTCAGTTGGTTGGCCAGCTGTCCTCCAGATTTCTTGGCATAAGTAAGTGAGCACATCCAGGACAACGTCTGTTTGTTGAAATATGTCAATTGGTATGTCATCAACTCCTGGAGAAAACTTATAAAAAAGTTATTTAGTCAGTATTTATGGAGTACCTACTGTGACTCATCTTCTTACTATATTACTGTAATGTCTGAACTAACTGATAGCTGACCTTCCAACAAATTTTTCCAGGTTAAAAATGGCACAGAATTAAATTTTCCACATTTTTCCTGAAGAGCCACTGAGGATTTTAAACCAACAGAAAGTCAAAGCGTGTTAGCAGTGTAACTCAATGTAGTCTCCACCACTAAAGCTCACTCTCCTAAATGAAGGCACTATTTATACTAGGTTCTGAAGAGATGGGAAATTAGTGGTGGAATGTGTTATGAACAATGTCACCTGCACTCGGATCTATGAAAAAGTAGAATAAAAATTCCATCTTTGCTTTGGAAAGGAATTAGTTATAAGAATGAACAAGCTCAGTTCAATGAGCAGATCCCCATACCGCTTCTTTATTTTGTTGTTTTTTCCCCCACTACTGTGTTCATTTCTTTCTGCCATAAACATTTTACATGCAGCTATTTCAAAGTGTTGGTTTAAGTAGAATCATCTCCTTGGTTAGTAAATAAATGTTTGTGCTAATAAAAAAAAATGAAGAGAATAAATTAAGAAGAGGGTCTAGTTTAGTTTTCTAGCATTCTCTCTTTTAATTAACAAATGCACTGGGCCTTTTTTTTTTCTTTCTTTTGGTGGTTGTTGCTCATTCTAGGTTACTCCATTCATCACAGCACAGCATATTGCCTGGTTCTGAGTCATTTTTATAATCATTGGTATGATCAAGTTCATTGTTGAGGTCATTGTGTATTTTGAGTGACTTTCTACTGAGGTAGT
>NW_006399894.1:8481757-8493462 GCF_000299155.1 Elephantulus edwardii
TATATGTATATGTATATATAAGATTTTGAAAGTAGGTCTTGAGTCCTTCTTTTTCTAGTCTTTCTTACTCTGAGGACATCACTAAAGCCTTTCCACTGCTACCTGTTGCGATATCTTCCAGCATCATAGCATACCAGGGTGATAAACTGAAAGGCAGATCTTAGGAGTGAGACCTTAGAAGAAAAGAAGGACAACTTACTAGTCAGCTGAAGCAGTTGATATTACAGAGATGGGTTGTTATCTGTGTTTGTATTTATATGAAGCATTATGTAATGAGCCATTCTCAGAAGTCCTTGTGGGAGGGGACACTTTGTCATTTCTGTTGTTATTGGTAGCTCAGGTTCTAACATAATGCAGTGTAGATTGAACAACTCTTTAGCTGATCAATTATCAGTTTGCTTCTTGTCTCCTTAAGTTTTCACACCTGAGAGTTGTGCTGTGGTATAATTTTAGCATCTTGATTATAGCAAGCACCTGACTCATAGTTCTTTGCTGCTCAGTTAAAAATCAGGTCAGAGAAGTATTTTACAGGTCATGATATAGGCATAAAATTTATAATGACCTTCTTTTTTTTAAAAAAAAAAAAAGGTAAAATATACAGAAATAAGATAGGTCAGACATCTTCCAGAGACCTTTTTGAGAATATATATGTATTTGAAAATATGGCTAAGAAAGAACCATTTTATTTATACTCTTTTCTTTTTAGAAAATAAAGAACTAAAAATACTTAAGGATGCAGAACAGCAACCTGTCCCCAGTGAGCCTCTCTTAATTAATGTGGTGATCAACGTAGAGAAAAGGGACAATTGCAAGAGTCCCTCAATAATTATCTAGCCATGGACTTCAGATAATTACAGCCAGAAGGTTTTTAAGACACAAAACACCCAGAAAAATCTGGCCTTTGCTTTTGATGAAGGCCTTTTCTTTTTAAACCCTTTTCTTTCATATTGATATTTATGCTTGACAAGGTCAAGGTAATGTGAGATACATCCCTGGAACTCAAATTCATGATTGCTCAATTCACAATTGGAATATTTCAGTATAGCAAACCAGACTTTAAAAAAGAAATTTGTAGAGGTAATATTACACAGCTTCAAGAAAACTAATACTCATGGTGATTATATTGATAACAGACTTGAACCTTGTCCCGTGCTGTGCCATTTTTATGATCTCCTCCATGCACAAGCCCATTGTTGTAAGTATGGTGTCACTCACTCTTGTTGTGGATCTTTCTCTTTTTCTGACCTTCCATCTTTCTCAACATGATGTCCTTCCCAAAGACTGACCTGACAGTATACCCAATGTAAAAGTGACAAAGTTTTGCCATCCTTGCCTCTAAGGCGTACCCTGTTTTTAATTCCTCTAAGATACACTCCTTGCTTCATTCAGCAGCCCATGTGATATTCAGTGATCTCAATTCAGATATAACAATTCTCCTTCTGTCATCTTATTCATTGTCCAACTTTTAAATACATAGGAATCAACTGAAAAAGCCAAGGCTTGCATCAGATACACCGTATTCTTTAAACTGACATTGTTGCTCATTAGCACTTTAGAGAGATCCTTGAAAGGATATTTCCCCAATGCAACACATCTTGATCTCTTGATTATTGCTACCATGGGTGTTTATTGTAGATCCAGGTAAAAGGAAAATGTTGACAATTTCAACCCTTTCTCCATTTATCATGATGTTGATAATAGGTCCAATGGTGAGGATTTTTGCTTTATGGATTATTATAAATGTCCCATGTATTAAAGACTGTAGTCTTTGTTCTTCTGCAGGAAGTGCTTCAGATCTTCTTTATTTTCTGCAAGCAGTGTTGTGTCATCTACATGACAAAGGTTACTGATTAGTCTTTCTCCAGTCCTAATGCCATATTCTTCTTCATATAATCCAGCTACTTGGATTATTTGCTCCTCATACAGACTGAATAGGGATAATAGTGAAATAAGAGTTTCAAATGAATAGAAATTCAAGAAATAAATGAGTACATACACATAGAGAAATGTGGATGAGATGAGAATACTAGAGCATATTCAAAATAAATTATAAACAAACAAAAATATAGTATCAATCAATGCTAAATTTCATTTAAGAGGATTATAAATCAGTGGTCATGTTTTAGGAATCACTAGAGAAAAATTGCTGAACCATTGTTATAGAACAACTGCACACAACCCTGTGCTTTTTTTGTTGTTGTTTTATATCTTCATTCTAGTAAATATACTACAGACATTGCTGTAGGCTATGATTTGCTGGCATTATCATTCTCAGATGGTCACTTAAACTATTCAGTATTACGAATTTTTTTGTTCAGAATACTGCCATGCAGGAGGTTGTGATAACTTCTTTTAAAAAAAAAAATATTCCGCTTACTTAAAAACTGATTTATGATGGAGTCATCAAATTGATATCCTATTGTAGGATGACTACCTGTATGACAAACATTCGTGAATCAGCTTGCTTTCATTTTTAATATAACAATTGATAGTTTAAACAATCTACAGATTATCCCCATTGCAGTAAAATTCACCTGTAAAAATACAGGTGAATTTTTGGTTTATAGGTTTAGTCAGTAGGAAACTGCAGATAAATATTTGTATTTGTTAAAAAGTCAGATTGCTTTCATGACACCTGTTTTCAATGTCTTGCGCCAGCCTTATCTCTGACTTGAATTATGGCAGTGTTTGTTTGCAATGGTAAGCTCTATTTCCTGGTTGTGCCCCAAGAGACTGTAAGAATCCTCCATAGAGATTGAGCAATCAATTCTGAATTGCTCTTCTTGATATCCACAAGGAATGTACTTTGCTTCATATTAAGTGAACACAATATTGGTTACAGGTGACACTATTTTCTAGACTCACTCACTATTCTTTTAAAAATTACTAACATCTAAGTTAAATTATAAGTAAACAACAACATCTTTGTTTATGTTGTATTTTTAACTTACTCAGTTTTTTGTCTTGGGATATTTTGGTTTTTGGTTTGTTTTTCTGATCAGTTGTTGTTGGGTTTTGTTTGTTTATTTCTTTGTTTGTTTGGCAGCCTTTCCTTTCAGGTGCCTTATCTTCCACTGCAGAGTGTGTTCACACTAACCCTGACAGTTGTCCCACCTGTCAGAAATAGCTGTGACATTTAAAGAGAAGCCTAGAAGAAAGAGTGGTGATTAACACCTGAGGCTGAATAGAAATTTCTGAAATTTGGGGCATCAGTTATGGAGAGATTTAAGAGTAATGAATGCCCATCCTTAATTTCTTTTATATTCTCAACATGATTAAAATGAACATGTGTCAATATTTCTAAAAATTAATGTATTAATTAATTAATTAACTCAATATATATGTGTGGCATCAGGACTGGTGGAAGATCTATCCACAATCTGCATTATGCAGATGACACAACCGTGCTTGCTGAAACTGAGGAGGACCTGAAGCGCTTGCTGCAGAAGGTTAAGGACTGCAGCCTTCAATATGGATTGAGGCTTAAGATCAAGAAGACAAAGATTCTCACCACTGGACCAATTGGCAGCATCTGGATGGATGATGAAGAGAATGAGATTGTTCACAACTTTAGTTTGCTTGGCTCCACAGTCAACACTCTTGGCAACAGCAGCCAGGAAATTGAAAAGAGTATTGTGATGGGAAAGTCTGCTGATAGGGACCTCTCCAAAGTACTGAAGAGCAATGGTGTCACTCTGGAGATTAAGGAGCATCTGATGCATGCCGTGGTCTTTGCAATCACTGCTTATGCATCAGCGAGTTGGACAATGACTAGGGAGGATTCAAGAAGAATTGATGCCTTTGAGCTATGGTGCTGGAGAAGAGTATTGAGGCTATCATGGACAGCTAGGAAAACAAACAGATTCATCCTGGAAAGGGTTAAACCAGGTGGCTCCCTGGAGGAAGGATTCTGAGGCTTTGTCTAACATACTTTGGACATGTTGTAAGGAGGGCCAGTCCTTGGAGAGGGACATCATGCTTGGGAGAGTGAAACAACGCAGGAGGGGAAGACCTTCTATGAGGTGGATTGATTCAGTGAGTGGGGGGATGGGTGTGTTGGAGACTGCAATTGGTACAGGATAGAGCAGGGTTTAGGGCTGTTGTACATGCAGTCACTATGAGTCGCAAGCGACTCAACAGCACATAACAACAACAACAACATATGTGCTAGACCATGAAGACAATAAAACTGAGCACCTTAGCTTTCAAATCGATGCTCTTACTTACCTATGCTTTGAAGTACCTATTTTGAAGTACAGGGATATTAGGTAACCTGTGGAATGATGATACTATGTCACTATTGCATTGAAAGTACCCTAAGTTTCTTAATGAGTGCTATTATTTGATGACATGCTGTCCTTTCTGATCTAACATATATATATATCTATCCATATATCTATCTATATATCTATCTATATCTATACCTATACCTATATCTATATTTTTCTATCTCTATCTATATCATCTATATCTATATATCTATATCTATCCAATCTATATCTATATCATCTATATCTTTGATAGCAATATTCACTTAAATGATTATGATGGATTTGTTGTTGTTTTGTTGTGTGTTTTTTTCTTTTCACCCTTGCTCCAAGATGTGCTATGAATTTCTTTCATTTGCCCAAGACTGTTGACTCCAAGAGTGATTTATAAATTCAAAGAGTGAAAACTAATCACAGGTGGAAATCACTTTTATCTGTATACACAATTGTATTCTTTTTTTTAATACAATTATATTCTTGAAACATGCTTTGGTTGTCTTTAAGAAGTAGGAGTTTTAAAAATACTTGATGGATACGATACACTGATGAGAATAAAAATATTTAACATATTTGAATTGTTAAACACACTTCTACAATCTGACTTTTGTTTTTTGTTGTTTTTTTTTTATGGGAAGATTGGCTTTCAAATATGTCATTTGCCTTGAAAAAATCAACAAAGGCAAACATTCTTTACCAAGTCAAACTTGCTGAGTTGGCTAGGAAAAGAAATTATGTGCACTGGCTCTTCCGCTCTAGTGAACTTTCTAATAAAATCATCTTTGTGCCGCCTACATCTTGGTTTCCATAGAGATGAGATGCATGGGTACTCCATACCAAATTACAATTGATATATAAATAGTGGGATAAGAAAGCTGTAGCTTAAAAAAAAATGTCAGCACTAGAAATGCTAGTGTTAGAGAAGATTGAATAGTTCTTTAAAATTCATATATTTCCAGTTAAATAAAAAATTGAGAAATAACAATTGAGTGCAAGCCAAACAAGTAAATTTGTATAAAAAGAAGGATATAAAACAAAATAATTTTAAAAAATTGTTTAGTATTCAGTCATTTCTAATCTGCATAATAAATTTCTCCATTTCATTTTCAAACATATTATATGTCCTTTTTTAATATCTATCTTAGTTTTATGTGAAAATGACCAATTTTCCCCCTAAATATCTTCAAATATTCAGTCTCATGATCTAGAAATTTGATTTAAATGTTGGGTTTCATACAAATTTGCTATATTATTTGACTTTAGATTTGGATTTTAGTTGATGTAACATAGCAGGTTACCTGAATTATATATTTACTGACTAGCAGTGAAGAATACAAAGCTACTTTATTGAATAAACTGGTGGCATGGGAATCCCAGAATACTTGATCATGCTAATGTGAAACCTATACTTGGACCAAGAGGCAGTCGTCAGAACAGAGCAAGGAAACACTGCATGGTTCAAAATTGGGAAGGACGTATGCCAGGGATGTGTCCTGTCTCTATACCTTTTCAACCTGTATGCAGAACAGATTATCCGGGAGTCTGGGCTTTATGAGGAGAAGTGTGGTGTCAGGATTGGTGGAAGATTCATCAACAATCTGTGGTATACGATTGACACAACCCTGCTTGCTGAAACTGAGGAAGACCTGAAGCACTTGCTGCAGAGGATCAAGGACTGCAGCCTCCAATATGGATTGACGCTCAATGTCAAGAAGACAAAGATTCTTATCACTGGACCAATTGGGAACATCAGGATGATGAAGAGATTGAGATTGTTCACAGCTTTAGTTTGCTTGTCTCCACAGTCAACACTCTCGGCACCGGTAGCCAGGAAATTAGAAGACGTATTGCCATGGGTAAGTCTGCTGTTAGGGACCTCTCCAAAATACTGAAGAGCAATGGTGTCTCTCTGGAAACTAAGGTGTGTCTGATATAGGCAATGGTCTTTGCAATCACTTGTTATGCATCAGAGAGTTGGAGAATGACCAAGGAGGATAGAAGGAGCATTGATGCCTTTGAGCTGTGGTGCTGGAGAAGAGTATTGAGGATACCATGGACAGCTAGGAAAACAAACAGATTCATCCTGGAAAGAGTTAAACCAGGCGGCTCCCTGGAGGCAAGGATTCTGAGGCTTTGTCTAACATACTTTGGACATGTTGTAAGGAGGGACAGGGCCTTGGAGAGGGACATCATGCTTGGTAGGGTGGAGGGACAGTGTAGGAGGGGAAGGCCCTCTGTGAGGTGGATTAATTCAGTGACTGGAGTAATGGGGATGGGTGTATCGGAGACAGTGCGATTGGCACAGGACAGAGCAGAGTTTAGGGATGTTGTACATAGGGTCGCTATGAGTTGCAAGGGACTCGATGGCACATGACAACAACAACATCTATTGGAAATGATCATGTGATCTCACTCTGGAGTAAGTCTACGGGAAAGATTTGAAATTTAGACTTAATCCTTTGCTAAATAAACATCAGGAAATTGATCTCATTGGTACAACTTAAAGCCAAGAGACCCAGCTCTTATTTGTCGTTCACTGCTATGCCAACCTTATTGTCTCTGATACACTTACCCCCATTATATCAGTCACTGAATCAAATCATCTCATAGAGGATCCTCCTCTCTTGTACTGTCCCACCTACCTCCCAAGCATGATGTCCTTCTCCAAAGACTGGTCCCTCCTTGCAACATACCCAAAGTATGTCACACCTAGCTTTAGAATCTATGCCTCCAAGGAGAAGTCTGGTTTAACCTTCTGCAGGATCAATCTCTTTGTTTTCCTGGCAGTCCATCATATAGTTAATATTCTTCTCCAGCACAACAGCTCAAAGGTGTTAATTCTCTTTATATCATCCCTAGTCATTCTCCAGCTTCCTGAGTGATAGCAAGCAATTGTGAAGACTATGGCCTGGATCAGGTGCACCTTAGTCTCCAGACTGACATCATTGCTCTTCAGTACTCTTGAAAGGTCCTTGACAGCTGAGTTTTCCAACACAATTTGTCTCTTGGTTTCCTGGCTACTGGTGCCAAGGAAATTGATTGTAGAGCCAAGCAAACTAAAGCTGTTAACAATATCAATCTCACCATCTATCATAATGCTGCCAAACAGCCCAGTGGTGAAAATCTTTGCTTTCTTGATGTTGAGCTTCAATTGGTATTGAAGGCTGTACTCTGTGACCTTCTGCAAGAAGCGATTCAGGTCCTCCTCAGTTTCAGCAAGCAAGGTTGTGTTATCTGTATAACTCAGGTTGTTGGTGACTCTTCCTCCAATCCTGATGCCACATTCCTCCTCATACAGCCCAACTTCTTGGATTATCTGTTCCACATCTAGGTTGAAAAGGTATGGAGATAAGACACTTCCCTGGAGTACACCCTTCCCTATTTTTAACCATACAGTGTCTCCTTGCTCTGTTCCAATGACTGCCTCCTGGTCCAACTTTAAGTTCACTTTCTTCTTAGAGTCAGTCACAGTTTGTTGTGATCCACACAGTCAAATACCTTTGCATAGTCAGTGAAACACTGGTAAACATTGCTCTGATATTCCCTGCTTTCAGCTAAGATCCATCTAACATTAGGACCACGGCCTCTTCTAAACCCAGCCTGCACATCTGGGAGTTCTCTGTTGATGTACCATTTCAATTGTTTTGGGATAATTATTTAGCAGAATCTTGCTTCCATGTGATATTAATGATATTATTCGATAATTTCTACACTCTGTCAGGTCACCTTTCTTTTGAATGGGAACAAATATAGATCTCTTCCAGTCAGTTGGCCAGGTGGTTGTCCTCCAGATTTCTTGGAAGAACTTAGTGAGTGCATCCAGGGCGTGTCTGTTTATTGAAATATGTAATTTGGTATGCCACCAATTCCTGGGGCCTTGTTTTTTGCCAATTCTCACAGAGAAGCTTTAACTTCTTCCTTCATCACCACAAGCTCTTGCTCATATGTGGTTTCATGAAATTCTTCTCTGTCAGCCAATTCCTTCTGATATAGTGACTCTGTGTACTCCTTCCATCTCCTTTTAATGCTTCTTGGATCATTTAATATTTTACCCAAAGCATCCTCAAGTATTGCAGCTCGGCAGCTTGAATTTGTTCAATTCCTTCCTTCAGCTTAAGAAATGCTGAGCAAGTTCAGCACTTTTTATTTTCTGGCTTTAACTCTTCGCATATTTCATTTTAATATTTTGCTTTGTCTTCCTGAACTGACCTTTGAACTCCTTAATTTGAAGCTCTTTAATTTCTTCTCTTTACTTTGGCTTCTCAGTGCCCTAGTGCAATATTCAGAGTCTTGTCTGACATTCATCCCACTCTTTTCTTCCTCCTCTGCCTTGGTAATGACCTTTTGAATTCTTAATGGATGATATTCTTGATATCCTCCCACCCCTCATTTGATCTTCGCTCACTGGTTTTTAAGGTCTCAAACCTGTTCCTGAGATGAGTTTGAAATTCAGGTATGATAGACTCAAGATTAAATTTGGTTCCTGTGGATTAGATTTAATTTTCTTCAACTTCAGCTTGAACGTGCATATGTGTTGATGGTCTATTCCAAAATGAGCACCTGGCCTAGTTTTCACAGCTGAAACTGAGTTTCTCTAGCGATTCTTTCCACAGATGTAATCAATATGATTCCTATGCATACTATCAAGTGAAATCCATGTGTATAGCCTGTGTTTGTGTTTCTTATAAAAAGTATTTGCAATGAATAAATCACTGAATGTACAGAATTCTATCATTACATCTCCAGATTCATTTCTGTCACCAAGTCCATGTTTTTCAACTACTGATATTTCTTCCTTGCCCCCAACTTAGTAACTTTCTTTCTTTTATTTTTTTCTTGTTGTATAGCGCCGTTAAGTTTGATCCAACTATCACAGAAGGAGATTGCCCCTCCTTCTCCAGCATAGCATCTGATGGATCTGAACTCATAGTCTTGAAGATTACAGTACAGCTTCTTGTCACTAGGCCACCAGAACTCCATTTCACTTTCTCTAAGACTACAACCTCACCCTACCTCTCACAAAGAAATGCATGGGTTTTGGTGCAAGAATGATGGGGCCTTGAAATCAAATTAACTATTTAACATCTATGGATTTCATGCAAAGAGAGTTCACATCTTAAATTCATTTTTATCCTCAATAAAATACATATTTGTTCCCATTCAAAAAAAAAGGTAACCTGACAGAGTATAGAAATTATCAAACAATATCACTAATATCCCATGCTAGCAAAATTCTGCTGAAGATTGTTCAGAATCCACTGGGTTTAGAATAGGCCATGACATTATCACTGATATCAGATGGATCTTGACAGAAAGCATAGAGTACCAAAGGAATGTCTATCAGTGTTTCATTAATTATGCAAAGAAATTTGTATAGATCACAACAAATTGTGGCTAACCTTGAGGAAAATGGGAATCCCAGAACACTTGTTTGTGCTTATATAAAAACTATACTTGGACCAAGAAACAGTCCTCAGAACAAAGCAGGGAAACACTGCATGATTCAAAATCAGGAAAAGAGTGTGTCAGGGATGCATTCTGTCTCCACACTTTTTCAATCTGTATTCAGAAGAGATCATTGGAGAAGCAGGGCTTTATGAGGAGGAATGTGGCATTAGGATTGGAGGGAGGCTCATCAACAACCTATGTTATGCAGATGACACAACTTTGCTTGCTGAAACTGAAGAGGACCCAAAGCACTTGCTGCAGAAGGTCAAGGGTGTAGTCTTCAATATGGATTGAAGCTCAACATCAAGAAGACAAAGCTTCTCACCACTGGGCCAATGGGCAGCACCATGATAGATGGAGAAGAAATTGAGGTTGTAAAACAACTATGAGATATCATTTCACCCCAGTCAAAATAGCAAAATTTAACAGAACAGCAAGCAACAAATGCTGGCGAGGTTGTGGAGAAACTGGAACCCTGATTCACTGTTGGTGGGAGTGTAAAATGGTGCAACCCCTGTGGAAAGCAGTATGGCGCTTTCTCAAAAAGTTGCAAATAGAGATACCATTTGAACCAGCAGTTCCACTACTGGGAATATACCCTGAAGAGACCATAGCTGACATCCAAGCAGATATATGTACACCCATGTTTATTGCACTTTTGTTCACAATAGCAAGGAGTTGGAAACAACCTAAGTGCCCATCAACAAACGAATGGCTAGAGAAGCTGTAGTGTATTCGCACAATGGAATACTATGCTGCATTAAAAAACAAGGAAGGAACTCATGCAATATTATTCAAAATGGTTGACTCTGGAGAACATTATGCTGAGTGAAATATCCCAGTCACAAAGGGACAAATATTACATGATGCCACTGTTGTAGAATGGGACTGTCCTTGGGGTTGGGGAGAGACTGAGTAAGATGGGTTCAATGATGTGTGCTGCACTGAGGCGGAGGAGGGAGGAAAATGTTTAAAAGAGATATATAACTGGGAAAAAAAAAGAAATTGAGGTTGTTAACAATTACGCCTTGTTTGGATCCACAATCGACACTCTTACCACAAGCAGTCAGGAAATCAAAAGACTAATTACATTGGGAAAATCTGCTTTCTGTGACCTCTCCAGAGTACTGAAAAGCAACTGTATCATCCTAGGGATTAAGGTGCACCTGATCCAGTCCATGGTCTTCACAATTACTTGATATTCATTAGAGAGCTGGACAGTGACTAAAGATGACAGAAGAACTGATACCCTCAAACTGTGATGCTGGATAAGAGTCTTGAATATACGATGGACTGCCAAGAAATCAACTAGGTCTGTCTTGGAGAGGATGAAACCAAGTTTCTCCTTGGAGACTAGGATTTTGAAACTCCACCTCACATACTTTGGGCATGAGACCAGTTCTTGGAGAAGGACATCATGCTCAAAAAGGTGGAGGGACAGCACAGGAGAGAAAAACCCCGGATGAGATCGATTGATGTAGTAACTGGGGCAATGAGAGTTGGTGTGTCAGAATTAGACTGACTCAGGACAGAGCAGGATTCAGAGCTGCTGTATATAAAGGGGGTTATGGGTCATGAAAGTCTTGAGGACATGTAACAGCAACAACAAAATAAATTATAAACTACAAGACTGTTTTTGTTCTTCATGACCTGATTTTTACTTTTACTAAGAAAGTTGTTGTTGTTGTTATGTGCCATTGAGTCGCTTGTGACTCATAGCGACCCTAGGTACAGCAGCCCTAAACTCTGCTCTGTCCTGTGCCGATCGCACTGCCTCTGACATTCCCTTCCCAATTAATCCAGTCACTGAATCGATCCACCTCATAGAGGGCCTTCCCCTCCTGCGCTGTCCCTCCACCCTCCCAAGCGTGAAGTCCTTCTCCAAGGTCCAGTCACTCCTTACAACATGTCCAAAGTATGTCAGACGAAGCCTCAGAATCCTTGCCTCCAAGGAGCCACCCAGTTTAACCCTTTCCAGGATGAATCTGTTTG
>NW_006399894.1:8493707-8508570 GCF_000299155.1 Elephantulus edwardii
TGTGGAGCCAAGCAAACTAAAGCTGTGAACAATCTCAATCTCTTCACCATCCATCCTGATGCTGCCAATTGGTCCAGTGGTGAGAATCTTTGTCTTCTTCACATTGAACCTCAATCCATAGAGACCATATAACACATGCTCTTTATATCTTTCTTCTTTGTATAAGAATACCTTAAGACATTGCTCCTTCTACCACTTGTATTCTTGACCCATATTTCTGTTCTTTCTTTTGGAATTTGTTCCATCAATGAATGATTTTGGCTTCCCTTCCCTTTTTTAAATTTGTTTGCTTACAAAGTTTGTATACGTTGTGTTTTACACTATTCTTCATTAATATTATTTTTCATACAATCATTAACATGCATTGTGTTTCATAAAATTAATCATGTTGGACCTTGCCCATCATTACCCTGTCTTTTCACCCAGATCCTTTCCATTTCCTTCCCCCCTTCTTCCACTCACCAAACTATCTAACCTTGTGGTTTTGCCCCTACTCAGCCTCCACTCCGCTCCCACTCCTACTTCTCTTTACTTCTCATGCATGTTTTACTATTTATGCTTATAATTTTACCATAATGGTCTTATGTAGTATTTGTTCTTTTGAGACTGCATCAGTTCTCTAAGCATGTTGCTGTCTAGTCTCTCTCCCAAGTTATGTAGTATTTTCCAAAATCTTTGCTCCTCAGTGCTGCATAGTATTCCATTGTGTGAATGTATCACAAGGTCTCATAACAAAAGTTTACAGAATTCTACAGGTCCTCCACAAGGAAAAGACTGATAACTCAATTACAAAATGAGCAAAAGACATAGAAAGACTGTTGACAGAGGAAAACATTCAGAGGCCAAGAGACAAATGAAGAAGTGCTCAAAATCACTTGGAAGAAGAGGGATATAAATCAAAACCACTGTGAGGTACCATATTAACCTATAGCAGGGATTTTGGCTTTATACCTTTACTCCTATTAAATTATGAACTCATATCTCCTTTTCTTTAAAAGAAATTACAAAACCAAAATCAATAATGGCTATTCAGATAACCTTAAGTCATGTTACTCTCAGGAGAAGGCTTACAGCACTTCCTAAAGAAGATCAAAGACTACAGCCATCTGTTTGGATTATATATCAACATCAAGAATACAAAGGTCCTCATCTCTGGGCCAATAAGCAACATCATGATAGATGGAGAAAAAATTGCAATGGTCAAAGTTTTTGGTTTGCTTGAATCCGCAATCAACACGTATGGTAAAAGCAGTTAAAAAGCAATACTGACACTGGGTTTTGGGAGGAGAGTAAGATAAAAGTGGATCTATAATGAACACTGCATTGGAACAGATGAAGGGAAGAACTATTTAAAATAAGTATTTGATTAGGCATTATAAGTATGACAATAGCCCAGAATAAGAGGTACATTGCAAAGAGAACTGGGGGAGGAGGTAGGTAATCATGCAACAATGAATGAATATTAAAAAAAAAAGTGAAGTGGCAGAAGGGGAATGGAAGGAGCGGCACAATGAATGAATAAAAACCCCAACTTTTCTGCAAACTTTTGTTAAAATTGCAATTAAAATAAGAAATTTTATAAAAAAACCCACCAAACCAGTCAAAGGACATCTTGCATTAGGCAAATTAGTCGTTAATTGTCTCTTTAAAGTGCTAAAGAACAGTTTAAAACACCAAAACAAAATTTTAAAGATTAAGATTTTTCTGATCCAAGCCAGAGTTTCTTCCTATGCATCTGTAAATTGGACAATGAAGAAGGATGATGAAAGAAGAATTGATGCCTTTAACTGTGTTATTGGAGAAGAGTACTGATATTGACCTCCAGAAGAACAAATGGACTGTATTGCAGGTATTACAACCAGGGTACTCCTGAGAGGCAATGATGGTGAAACTTGACCTCATACATGTTGGGCATGTAAGGAGGAGCTAATCTTTAGAAATGGAAGGTAGAGAAGGTCATCAAAACAGAGGAGGACCCTTAACAAGATAAATTGAGACAGTGACTGCAACAATGGACTTGCACAGACAGATATCGTGATATATAGTACAGGATATGACAAAGTTCCAGTTTATTATTTGTAAAAGTAAGGCATAGTCAACTCAGTGGCATAAAGTTACTATAACAATAACATTATAAAAGAATCTATTTTCCTGAATTTGGAAATCTCTAGAGCTCCACACAAATTATGTAGCTATCTGTCACCTGAATCTTTTTAATTTTGCCCTGAGGGAACCAGCTCAAGAGAATGATGATACCCCGGCTATTGCTATTTCTGTGATTAATAAAATTCCAATTGAGGGTTTTTCTAACTTCAGCAGCCCTTAATGTGAGTCAGGTTGTCTTTTATCTTTCAGCTATGATAAAAATACCCTACCCTTCATAACTTCTAAGCTAAATTCTCTTCATTCAACATCTACAGCAGCATACAAAACTTTTGCTCCATATCCACTTCCAATACTCTAGTCACCTAGTCAATTCTCCTGGGCTTATTACTATCAAATAGCTCCTGTGTGGTCCTTCTCACACTGCTCTTCTCCTTTCAGCCTGTCCTCTACATAATTGCAGAAATGTCTTTTTAAGAAAACATGCACCATATAACTGAACCTCTTAAAATACAAAATGGTATTTGGATGTTTAAATTCTATTGACTACCTTGCACATCTATTCTCTACACTACAATCCAAGCACATCAAATCACTTTCCTGCTGGTATGTATTTTCCCCTGTTGTATCTACCATCAATCAAACCAAAAAGTTCAGCTAGCCAATGCTTCTACTACCCACAAGTAATCTCTCCTCTCTTTGAACATTTAATTTTTACTTCCATTTATCTCATTTGCTAAATGTCTTGTACTACATTGTATTTTATGAACTTCTCTCCTCTCCCCATGGCCCCTCTATGGTTGAATTTCCTTGAAGTGAAAGGACATTGTCTTATACTTGATTGTATATTTTGTAATTCCTGATATATATTGCCTTATCTAAAGTAGCTATATTTACTCCATTTGTGCTACTAATTAATGAATTTTTCACATATGAGCTGCCCACAACAATAATGTGCACTTGCATATAATGTGAATCACACCTGTAAGGAAAAAAAATAACCATTTGAGGAGTTTGAAAAAGCTATACTATATCTATTATTTGTTTGAAAATATGAAACTCTTGATTACTCAAGTGGTCTATTTCTGTTAATGAAATTATATACTCATAAACAGAATAATACCAAGTATACAGATCCCAAACCTCTGAATGAGTCTTGAAAAAGTAAACTTTGGAGATTTTTTGGTGTGTGTGAAGAGTGTTACCAAATTTTCATTATAGGCCAGTCCTTAGTTGTTGTTGTAGATTGTTGTCAAGACAATCACGACTCATAGTGACCCTAAGAACATAAAGTTTATAGTACAGAACATTTTACATTTTTCTACCAAGATTTTATAGCATAAATGTATTATACATTTTTAAACAAATCACACTGAAACAAATTACTGTGAACTATTGTTATGGATAATGATTTGAGAATGTTTATGTTTTCATTTTCTAAGATTCAATATTGATCTTTTTTTACTCTGTTGTGTTCCTTACACCAAAGTTAAAATTGACTGGGTACAACAGACCAGAGGCTTGCAGCTGCAGCTGTAGCTCAAGGTGAGATTGAGACAGGATGTTGTGGAGGAAAGGTTATCAGTTTTATCTACATATTTATGTGTGTGGATGTGGATTAAATATCTCTGATGACCTAGTGAATAAGAAATTGTGCTGCCAATCCAAAAGCAGCTGATTTGCATCTACCAGCTGCTCAGTAGAACAAAGATGGACAATCTCCTTCTGTTTGATTTACAGCCTCTGAAAACTCACCAAAAGGTCAGTTATGAGCGTGTTCAAGGACAAGGGCAACAGAAATATGTGTTTATGCACATACACTGTCTGTGCTCCTGCTATACCTCTGTATACACCAAGAACTATTTGTTCAAACAGAGAAAGAAAACACTGCATGGTAAATCAGAAAAGATGTATGTCAGAGTTGCACCCTTTCCACATATCTATTCTATCTGGAGGCTAAGTCCATGGTCTTTGCAATTACATGCTATGCATCAGGAAGCTGGACAATCAGTAGAGATTATAGAAGGAGAATTGATGTCTTTGAGCTGTGGTGCTGGAGAAAAGTATTGAATATACAATGGACTACTAGGCAATTAAACAGATTGGTCCTAGAGAGAGTGAGACCATGCTACTTCTTGGAGGCAAGGATTCTGAAGCTTCATCTGACCTAATTTAGACATGCTGCAAGGAGGGACCAGTCCTTGGAGAGGAACATCATGCTTTGGAGGGTGGAGGGACAGCACAAAAGAGGGAGACCCTTGATGAGATGGATTGACTCAGTAACTGGGGTAGATGGGGTAGGTGTGTCAGACACAATAGATGTGACATAGGATAGAGCAGGGTTCAGAGCTGTTGTACACAGGATCACTGTGAGTCACAAATGGCTTGATAGCACATAAAAACATTCAATTTGTTTGATGGACAAACTATTAGAGAGACTGAACTAAATGGAGATGACACAACATTGCTAACAAAAGTACAAAATATTTGAAGAACTTACTGCAGAAGATCAAAAGCTACACTTCTCAATATGGGTTAAATCTCAACATCAAGGAAATAAAAATCCTCACCGATTGGACCAGTATGATAGAGAGAGGGGGAGAAAGCTCAAATTGTAAACTATATATTTTTATTTGGATTCACAATTAATACACATAGTAACAGCAATCAGGAAATCTAAGGTTTATTATATCAGGAAATTTTGCTGTCGAGGACAGCAAAGGGCCAGTGCTAAAGGGCAAAGTGTCAGTTTGAAGACCAAGGTGCACTTGATCCAAGCCATGATCTTTTCAACTGGTATCTATGCATCTGAAATTTGGACAATGAATAAAAATGACAGGATAATTGATGCCTTTGAGTTATGGTGCAGAAGAACAGAATAATCCATAGATTGCCAACATAACAAAGAAGTCTGTCTCAGAAGAACTAAAACCAGAGTACTCCTTAGAAGTGCGTGCGCTGAAACGTCATCTCACATACTTTGGGCATGTTGTCAAGAGGGACCAGTCCTTGGAAAAAAATTGGTCAGATTGGCAAAGATAAAAGGTCAGAAAAAGAGAGGAAGATCCTCAACAAGATGAATTGGTACAGTGACTGTAGCAAAGAGCTTGAGCAGGAAGGAAATCTAAGTGTGGAGTAGGATAAGGCAAGCAAGGTTCAGACCTGTTCATACGATCTCTGTGAGCGATAGTTGACATGACTCTACCTAACGTGTGTGTGTGCGTGTGTGTGTGTGTGTGTGTGTGTGTGTGTGTTACAGAGATTGATCAATGTATGTACTACTCTCAATACGGTGGGTAGATGTCACTACTCTCCGTGAGATGCATCGACAAGTTACTGCAGCAGTGGTCTTAAGTATATCAGAGATGATGAAGATAGAGCAGGGTTCAGATCCGTTTTTCACAGAGTCTCTATGCATTATACTCAATTCGATGGCACATAAAAACAACAACATATAGTAGCCTCGTGGTTGGATTGTGCTGGCAATCCGCAGGTACATGGTTTGAGTACACCAGCTGCTCTGCAGAAGAAAGATAGGCAGTCTCCCCCCATGAGATTAAATGCCACTGAAAACCTATTGGAGGGTCAACTATGGATTTGTTCTGACTTGATAGTACACAGCAACAACAAATATAGATATCATGATAAATATATCACTGTAGAGCTATATGTATAGCTCTAGGGTACAGGGTATATGCCAACTTATAGACATAGGGAACTCTGGTGGTCTACTGATGAGGAACTACATTACAAACCCAAAAGCACATGATTTGGATCCAGTAGCTGCTCTACAAGAGAAAGACGAGGAAGCAACGCTCATATGATTAACAGCCTCTAAAACCCCCATGGGGGATGTGCTATGGGTCAGTTTTGCCATGGTGGTACACATATAGATATTTAGAGTAAACTATATATATATATATATATATATATATATATATATTCATATACATATTCATGAGATAGATAGATAATGAATATGTAATGTGAATGGTCAAGAACTGCAGCCTTCAATATGGATTGAAATTCAACATCAAGAAAACAAAGAATCTCAATGCTGGGCTGACTGGCAGCATCATGATAATGGTGGAGTGATTGATATTGTTATTGACAGCTTTAGTTTGCTTGGCTCCACAGTCAACACTCTTGGTACCAGCAGCGAGGAAATTAAAAGATGAATTGCACTGGGAAAGTCTGCTGTCACAGACCTCTCCAAACTACTGAAGAGCAATGATGTCAGTCTGGAGACTGATGAGCACCTAAGATTTCTACCACAGTTCAAACACAAAAATGTGAATAAACGCAAGGAGCCAAAGAAAAAAATCTGTTAAGAAAGCTTATACACCATTCCCACCACCCCAGCCGGAAAGTCAGATTGACAAAGAATTGGCTAGTGGTGAATACTTTTTGAAGGCAAGTCAGAGGAAGCGACAGAAAATGGAAGCTGTAAAGGCAAAACAGGCAGAAGCTCTCAGTAAGAGACAAGAGGAAAGAAACAAAGCTTTTATTCCACCTAAGGAAAAGCCAGTTGTGAAGCCTAAGGAAGCTTCTACTGAAACTAAAATTGATGTGGCTGCCATCAAGGAAAGGTTAAGAAGACAAAGAATAAGAAGCTGGGAGCACTTAGAGCTGAAGAACTTAAGCTTAAGATGGAAACAAAGGAAAAGAAGAAAAAGTAACATCATAAAAACATGCCTGAACTAAAATTTATTAAGGTATATCCTTTTGTAAAGGAGTTTGAGGTGCACTAGGACATTAATTACCCTATCTATGAAAAGGATACTTTGATTTTTTTTCTGAGTTTCTTTTCTTTCTAGAGTACAATTTTTAAAAAGTAAATTATTGTATCCATACCTGTTTTTAAAAATTTTGTACTAGAAACCAGTATATGTGTCTTTATATATGTTAGACCTAATCTGTGCCAGGCAACATTTGCCAACACTGTATTTTAGGAGTAATTCTTTAGGTTGTTTTATATAAAACTTTTTAAAGCAAAGTGTTGCTTAGTAATTGTAATTTTCAATAAAATTTTGTGATGGATGACAAAAAAAAAACGTTAAAGTTACAGAAGTAAGGACCTTTATGACAGGGATGAATGAACAAGATGATAGTATTTTACAAGAACAACAATTTATTCATTGAAAATACCCTTTTTTCCATAACATAAATTGTCAATATACACATGAACCTAGTCAGATATAATATGCAGGAAACAAATCAATTCTCTTTGTGGGAAAAGACAGTGAGAAGCTCAGAACAAGGCCAGAAGCTGACTACTGACCAAATTATTTTGCTCATATGTAAGTCATGTTGAAATTGAAGAAAATTAACACAACTTCCTTTTGCCTGAGTTTCTGAGGCTGTAAATAGGAGACTACACATTTTACCCCGTAAAGCCACTGGAGGCTTTGAACTGCCAGAGACATTACAGCATTTTGGTTAACTGCACAACACACTACAGACCACAAAGTTAGTAATTCTCATTCAATAAGTACTGGAGGGGGATATAAATTAACCAAATTAAAGGAGAAGGTCATTAAAAAAAACTATTCCATTAAATGCACAACTGAGTATTGATCTATTGAAAATTCAATAATGTAATCTAGAAATAATGAATGTTTTAATAGTAATTAAAAAGAGTATAACAAATAAACATTTATTACCTAAGTAAAGATAGAAAAGACAACATTAGACAAAGATGTTTGTTTATTTTCATAGTGAAATAATCTTTTATTCTTCTGTAAATTCTCTGTGGAACAAGGCAGAGATAAAAAGTAAAATAAATACCATGACTACGTGTAACATCTGCTCCATCAAGTTAATAGATTATTATGGTGGTTGTATTTTTTTAATAAAAAATTTGTTAAAGAGGATTGGAAGATATTACCATGTCTAATATAAAGAGGGAGTTCTGGTGGCCTAGAAATAAGAAGCTGCACAGTAATCCCAAAGGCAAATAGTTCTAATCCACAGCAGCTGTGTTGGAGAAGGATGATCCATGTCCTTCGGTGAAAATAACTGCCTCATAAAACATTCTGGAGGGTCAGCTATGGGTCCATTCTGACTCAATGGCACAGGACAACAACAACAACATTGTAAAACTAATAAATGAGAAAGCCAAAAGAAGATGAACAGATTGGCCAAAAGGAGTTACATAACAAATCTGAGCAATAGAATTTCTAAATATTCTAAAAAACTAGTACTTGTTTCATACATTTAGAAACAAAATGACAATTTTAATTATTTTGATTCTATTTGACACATATATATATATACTCTAATGGAAAGATATAAACTAATCATAAAGTGCTGTTCTTGTTGTTCATGTTACACACCATTTATTTGAGTAAGACTCAGAGTGACCCTATGAACAAAAGATCTGAACCCTGTCCTATCCTGCACCATCCTCACACTTGCTGACACACAGAGCTGATTGCAGCAGTCACTTTGCCAATCCACCTGGTTGAGGGCCTTCCTCTTCATCACTGGCCCTACCTCTTCCTAGAATCATGCCCCTCTCCAAGGAATAGTCCCTTCTAGCAACATACCCAAAGTATATGAGGCGAAACCTCAACATCCTTGCCTCCAACGAGAACTCCAGCTGCACCTTTACGAAGACATATCTGTTTGTTCTTTGGGCTGTTCATGGGATTTCAGTGCTCTTCTCCAATATCACAGCTCAAAGCCATCATTTCTTCTTCTGTCATCCTTATTTACTATCCGGCTCTCAGATCCATAATGATTGGAAAGAACATGGTCTGAATCAGACTCACCTTAGTCCTCAAACTGATGTCATTACTCCTCAATTATTTGGAGAGTTTCATAGCTGAAGATTTTCCCAGGGCAATGCATCTTGTATTTTCTGACTGCTAGTACCAATGGTGTTAATTGTGGATCCAAGCAAGATGAAGCTGTTGACAGTTTTATTCTCCTCTCCATCTATTGATGGTGCTTATTGGTAAGAATCTTTGTTTTCTTCACATTGAAATGCAATCCAAATGGAAAGATGCATTCTTTGATCTTCTGCCACAAGTGTTTCAAGTCCTTCTCACTTTTAGCAAGGAAGATTGTGTCATCTGCATAACACAGGTTATTGTGAGTCTCTCCCTCCAACCCTGATGTAGTAACATATTTTTCCTTGTAGCAAAAACTTTACCAACTTAATGTGTTTGCAGAGTTAATTACTTCATGATAAATAAGTAAATTGTGTTGATTGTTCCCCTGGCAACCCTCCCTTTTTTTGATACAGGGGAAAGCACGCGCACGCGCACACACACACATGCACACACATACACACAATTTCTTTCATCTCTTATTTTTCTAATAAATATCATGCTCTAAGTAATACTAGAGATAATATAAATATTTACTCATAATATATTTTGTATTGTAGGTGTTTGTTGTTGTTGCTGTCTATTCATATATGACTCATAAAGAACAACATATTGGAAACTTTCCCTGTCTCATGATCTCTGATATGCTCAAGTTCATTATTACAGACACCAACTTGTTGAGGGTCTTCCTCTTTTTATCTGACCTTCCAACCTTTCCCAGCATGATACCTTTTCCCAAGAATTGGCTTCTCCTGAAATCATGTCCAAAGTATGTGAGACAAAGTTTCATCATCCTTGCTTCTCAGGAACACTTTGGTAACACTTCCTCCAGTGAGGTCTGTTTGTTCTGTTAAGTAGTCCATAGGAGGGAGCAGGGTCCTCACCTATGGGATAAGGAGTTTCACTGACAACCCAGAGGCAGGTGATTTGAATCCACAAGTTGTTCCAAAGAAGAAAGATAGTCTCCTTTCAGTGCAATCATAACCACTGAAAATCTACTGGAGGGTCAGCTATGTGTTGGATCCAGCTCAATGGCAAGTTAAGTCTGCTGCAAAAGACCTCTTTAGAGTTGTAAAATGCAAAAATGAAAACAGTCAAATGTACTGGACAATGAATAAGGAACAACAAAGAAGACTTCGTGCTTTTAAATCATGGTTTGGGCAAACTGTTGATTATCAGTAATAGACACTTGTTAACACAGGTAAATGGAAAAGCAGTATACATTAAGGGATGAATGTTATAAAACAAAATGTTTATGAATGAATTAACTAAAAACCAACATACTTTGTGTGCTTTCACTCATCACTATTAAAGTGTTTTTTGTATTTTTAGTTTATTTTCATTTTTAGTTTTATCAATAATTTTTATAATTGAAAAAATAATTTTGTTAATTTGTTTTACTAGTTCACAGAATTCACATGTATCTATTGTTGTTGTCTGGAGACTAAGGTTTGCCTGATACAGGCCATACTCTTTGTAATCACTTGCTATGCATCAAAGAGCTGGGCAATGACTAGGGATAATAGATTTGATGCCTTTGAGCTGTGGTATTGGAGAAGAGTACTTAATATAACCTGGACTGCTAAGAGAATGAACAGATTTATCCTGGAGAGGGTGAAGCCAGGCTGCTCCTTGGTGGCAAGTATTCTGAAGCTTTGTCTGACATACTTTTGGCATGTTGCAAGAAGGGAAAGCCCTTGGAGAGGGACATCGTGCTTGGGAGGGTGGAGGGACAGCGCAGGAGAGGAAGATCCTTGATGAGATTAATTGATTCAGTGATTTAAGTAATGGGGGTAGGTGTGTCTGAGACAGTAAGATTGGCCCAGGATTTAGAGCAGAGTTTAGGGCTGTTGTTGTACATAGGGCCGCTATGAGTCACAGGTACAGCACATAACAACTGCTGCTGTGTAACCTTGAGTTTATTCTGACACTTTGTAACTCTACAGGATGGATTAGAAGCTCCCTGTAGGGTTTCAAAGACTGTTTTCTCTCCCCCTCCCTACATCTACTATAAGGGTTTTTTGGTAACATTGAAAATGTTTTAATTATTTTTTTTTATTGCTGCATATTTTCTTTCCTCCTCTCTTACCCCTTTATCCCAACCATTCCTGCAATGCATCCCTTGTTCCACATTATTGTCATATAAATAATGCCTAATCATATATTCCTTTTGGACAGTTCATCCACTCAGCTGATGTAATGCAGTCTTCATTATCTATCCACTCTTTTCTCTTTCTCTTCCCACCCTCCCCCTTGTCTGCCCTATTTTATAACAAAGTTGTTATTCAGTGTTTGTCCTTTCATGACAGAGATATTTAACTCAGAATAATGACCCCAGGGCTCCCCTATGTTGAGTAATACTATATGAGTTCATGGTTTTTCAATGCTGCCTAGTATTGCATTGTGTGAATGTGTCATGGTGTTTCTACCCACTCATCTGTTGACAGGCACTTGGGTTACTTCCATCTTTTTGCTATTGTGAATAACCTATCAATAAACATGGGTGGTGCATACATGTGTTTGAGTCTTGGCTCTGGTTCCTTTAGGATATATTCCCAGTAGTGGAATTACTGGGTCAAACGGCATTTCTATTTGAAACTTTTTGAGAAAGATCCAGACCCCCTTCCATAGTGGCTGTACTATTTTACATTCCCAAAAGCAAATAAGAGTTCTAATTTCTCCATGACCTCACCAGCATTTGTTGTTTTCTACCCTGTGGAACTTTGCTGTTACATTGTTGCTTGGGTGAAACGGTATCTCATGGTTGTCTTGATTTGCATCTCTCTGAGGGCTAGGGACTTTGAACGTTCCTTCATGTGTTTGTTTGCTATATGAATGTCTTCTTTGGTGAAGTGTTTATTCATATTCTGTGCCCATTTTGTTATTGGGTTGTATACCTTGCTCTTATTGAAGTGCTGGAGTATTCTATGAATTTTAGATATGAGTCCCTTATCAGCTATGTCATTGCCAAATATATTTTCCCAGTCTATTGGGTTCCTTCTTACTCAGATGGAGAAGTTCTTGATTTGCACAGGGATTTGATTCTTAAAAGGTCTAATTTATCTGTTTTATGAAATATACACATATTTTTTTTCTGCATTTCTTTTTCTGTTGTTTCTGGTTACTATGCTCCATTAATTGTCCTTTGGTGTCTCCATGTGAAAGACTTCACTTAAAATTTCTTGTATGTTTGGTCTTGTTTTCACAAATTCCTGAAGTTCCTTCTCTTCTGCAAGGGATCTAATTTCCCCTGAATATTTTATAGAGCTCTTTGGTAGGTATAGGATCCTTGGCTGGCCATTGTTGTCTTTAAACTTTCTGTATATATCATCTCATTCTTTTCTAGTTCACATGGTTTCTACTAAGAAACAAAAACGTAATCTGATTATTTCCACTTTGTAGGTGGCCCTGTTTTTCTTGTGCTGCTTTTAGATTCCATCCTTATCTTTTAATTTGGAGAATTTCACTATGATATGTCATGATGTTTTTCTTTTTGGGTCTAGTCTATTGGATGTTCACTGTGCGTCTTCAATGTGGGTTTTCTCATTCTTCAAAACACCAGGGAAGCTTTCTTCTAGTCCTTCTTCTATAATTTTTACCATGACTACTCTGTCACTCCCCTTTTCTGGAATTCCAGTCATACATATGTTATTTCTTTTGATGTCATCTGACACGATTAAAATGTTTTCTTCATTTTCTTTACACCTCACCTCTAATTAGTCTTCTACTATGTTTCTAGTGAGGCTCTTGTCTTCCAACTCCCTGACTCTGTTCCATTTCTTCAGTTCTACTTTTTGTCCCAGCAATGTTTTGGACACTTCTGCCATTTCTGTCTTAATATC
Source organism: Elephantulus edwardii (assembly GCF_000299155.1). Classification (NCBI taxonomy): domain Eukaryota; kingdom Metazoa; phylum Chordata; class Mammalia; order Macroscelidea; family Macroscelididae; genus Elephantulus; species Elephantulus edwardii. The sequence continues at coordinate 8,506,486 of NW_006399894.1, forward strand.
CCAGAATGCTTTTCCATGCTTTGCTGTTATTTCCAGTACTGTGTTGGCTGTACCCTGTACCCTCTCTGTCTAGGTATGATTTTTTTAAAATTCATGTACCTCTTTATCTACGCTATCAACTTTTCTTCCATTTTCTTCTGTAGCTGTTCAAGTTGCTTTTCATCAATATGTTCTTTTTGGATTACTGTGTCTGAGGTATTTACTCTTTTAATGATTTCCATTGTTCCTTCCATCATTTGCTTCTTCTTCTGTAGGTGTTCAGATAACTCCACATCAACATATTTCTTCTAGTTCTCTTATCTGGAGTAGTCATTGGGCCTTTTTAGAAGAAGGTTTATTTTGTTTTTTCATGACAGCTCCTTTCTTGACATAACGTAAGTCTTTTCTTAGTAGACACTACGTTATTGTAACTGTATAATATCCCAGGGTATGGTAATATTTTGTGAAGGATCTGTCTATTGGTGCTCCTCTCTTGGGAAGAACAGTCAACCAGGAGCAGGATGACTGTTGTCCTCCTGAAAACTGCACCTGTTCTGCTTGAGCTTAAGAAATCCTACCTGATGGTAGTTAGACAGCAGTGTTTCACCCAGAGTACCTATGATATTGGTGCTCCTGGGTGCTGGAAAGCTGAGGTGGCAGCTGGGCAGGTTTCAGGCAGCAGGAAAGTGAGGTTTCCAGTCAGTGGGGCAGTGGTCTAGTGCTCAAGGCAGGAATGTGGTTTAAAACTACATCCCCTTAACATGGCAGTCAGTGGTTGCTGGCCAGGGTGTGAGTACTCCTGGGCTTAGCTGCAGCCTTTAGCACATGCTGAGGAAGTGGTGGCTGGAAGATGCTCCTGGACCAGCGATGTCACACAGGCCTTGGTGTTCTGCAGCAGAGCAAAGGTAAGGTCTTCCAAGAACGGGTCTCATGAGAGGCATGGGTCACACCTTGAATTATATTTTGTGTATGGTGTGAGGTATGGATCTTATTTAAATTTTCTGCAGATGGTTCTACAATTTTACCAACACCATCTTTAAAGAGACTGCCATTTCCCTACTTAAACTGATTTCATCTCCTGTCAAAGATAAGTTGATCATAGGTAAATAAGATTATTTCTGGATTCTCAATTCTATTCCATGGATCCATGGATCCATGGATCTGTTACTTTATCAGTAGCATGCTGTCTTGACTACCATGTTTGTTTAGTAGGATTTGAGATCAGGGAGTGTGTTGCCCTGTACCTTGTTTCTGTTTTTCAGTAGTGCTTTGCTTTTTTTTGGAGCCTCTTTCCATTCCAAGTAAAATTGGAAATTGCCTTTTCCATCTTGTTGAAGAATCAAATTGGTATCTGTATTGAGATTGGATTGAATTTGTAGATTGCCTTTGGTAGAATTTTCATTTCCACAATATTGAGACTTCCTATCCTTTACCATGATATATTCTTTCATTTCTCCAGGTGTCTTGGTTTCTTCTTTTGTCGTTTTCTTTGTATAGGTCATTTATGTTTTTGTTTTTGTTATTGTTATGTGCTGTCAAGTTGCCTTTGACTCACAGTGGCCCTATGTACAACCACTCTGAACTGTGCTCTCTCTTGAGCCAACCTTATTGTTGCTGACATACCTACCCCCATTACCTCAGTTACTGAATCAATCCATCTCATTGAGGGTCTTCCTCTCTTGTCCTATCCCTCCACCCTCCCAAACATGACATTCCTCTCCAAAGGCTAGTGCAACATGCCCAAAGCTTGTCAGATGAAGTTTCAGAAAACTTGCCTCTAGAGAGCAGGCTGGTCTCACCCTCTCTAGGACTAACCTGTTTGATTTTCTAGTAGTCCACGGTATACTCGATACTCTTCTCTAGCTTCACAACTCAAAGGCATCAATTCTTTTTCTATCATCCCTAATCATTGTCCAGTTTTCTGATGCATAGCAAAGAATTGCAAAGACTATGTCCTGAATCAGGGCACCTTCATCTCCAGACTGACATTGTTGCTCTTCATTACTTTGGAGAAATCTCTGACAGCAGACTTTCCCAATGTAATTCATCTTTGTTTCTTTAGTTAGATTTATTCCCAAGTATTTAATCTTGTGATTAGCTATTAAT
>NW_006399894.1:8508679-8556965 GCF_000299155.1 Elephantulus edwardii
ATATATATATGAATTTTTTTAAAAAAATCCCATGGAATACCAGAAATCTTTGAATAAGTACAGTGACAGTTCCCCCTTGAAATGAGCACATGAAACTTGGCTTCACATTGCTTTGGATAGATTATTAGAAGGAATCTGCTGTGGATAAGGACATAATGTTTAGTAAAGTAGAAAGTCATTGAAAAAGAGGAAGATACTCAGTGAGGTAGATTGGAACAGTGACTGCAACAATAAATTCAAGTTTAGCAGTGATTGAGATCATGACACCAGGCAGCCAGTGTTTGTTTTATTTACATAGATAGGGTCTATATGAGTCAGAACTGAACAGCAACCACAGAGAAGAATTCTGATAAAGATTCACAAATGTTTTCCAAAATAGAGCAACCAATCACCTCTAAATTTTTACTTTTTCAAAATTTACATTTTTTTCTAATTCTCCACAAAGATACAGTTATTTAAAACCTACCTTCAGATTTCAATAAATTGAAGTGATTAATAAATTGTGATTAATAAATTTGCAGTGATAAAGCAACTGGCTAAAGGCAGAAAAGGAGCTTTCTCAGATCAAGTAGTTTTCTCTCTGTTATTTTTATTCATGTCTTCTTTAATCACAATCCATGGGAATGGCATTCAGTGTCAAAGAGGAAGACCTTCAACAAGAGAGATTGACACAGTGATTGTCAAAAGTATATTAGAGTACTGTAAAAAGTATATCAGATGAGGATGGCACAAGATAGGACAAGGTTCAGATCTGTTGCTCATAAAGTCTCTGTAAGTTGTAGTTGACTTGACAGCACATAATGACAACAACCATATCCATGTAAGCATTAAATGACAAATTTCATGATGTTTCTATTTTTTTCCACTGAAGAGAGAACTCATTTCTTAGATTATAAAGATTCTCAGTAGCTCATTTCCAGCTTCCCCACTATGAATTAGTGTTCATTTGCACCTAGGTCTATATTCAAGTAATAGGGAGGGGAAACTCACAATTGTTACTCTGCTGTAAAGTCTTCCTAGATGAGTCAGCTAATTACATGGCACTGTCAAAAATGGGGCAGACCCTAAGCTGCTCGCTATGCTCACTAAAGAGGATGAGGCTTTTACAAATTGGATGCTATGTCCTTGCTAAATAATGAAAATATCTTTAGAAAATATTTCACACTGATTGCTGATTTCTGGAACCATTATTTTATAATTTATAACTGATTATATAAAAAATTTTATTCAGAGATAATATAGTCAATATTATTGTATCCACAAATAACCCTATATATTTTTAATGTACTAATTTTACTCTCTCAAGTTTCAATTTTTTTCCAAGTTTCAAATTTAATTAAGAAATTATTTCATTTTACTTATGTGTATAATCAATGTCCATGATAATAGCTGTCAGGAGGGGAGTGATGATGTATACTGAATTGAGGCAGATGAGGGAGAGAACTGTTTAGGAGGGATTGGGTATTATTGTCACTACAGGAGTCCAGAATGAAGGCTGCACAGTGGAGTGGACTTCAGGGGAGGGACTGCATAACAAAAGTGCAACAATGAATGATTGAAAACCCTAAATCTCTGTAAACATTCATTAAAATTAATTTTTTAAAAAGCATATTGCCTTAAGCAACTCTGCTGTTAAGGACCTCATTTTTTAAATTTTTAAAATTTTTTTTTCATTTCCATTCATTCATTGTCACCTTTTTCTCCCTGTCCATCCTCCTCCCTATTTCGCTCTTCTCTTTGAAAAGTAAAAGAAATATTCTTTCTGTACAATCCCTGTATTTATTCTATACAATCCCAAGTCTGCTCCACTATGCAGCCTTCATTCTGGACTCCTGTCATGACAATAATACCTAGTCATATATCCCTTTTTAAACAGTTCTCTCCCTCATCTCTTTCAATGCAGTTTACATAATTTATCCCATCTTTCCTCTTAAAGTACTAAAGAATAAGGATGTCAGTTTGAAGACTAAGTTGTGGTTTGGTCAAGACATCGTATTTTCTGTTGTTTTGTGTACATTTTCAGGTTGGACAATGACTAAGGAAGAGCTAAAAGAATTGATGGCTTTGAATTGTGATATTAGTGAAAGACATTGAATATACTATGGACTGACAAAATAGTAAATAAATCTGGCCTGGAGGAAGTGCAGCCAAGGTATCCCTTAGAGGCAGGAATGGTCAAACTTTATCTCCCATACTCTGAGCATATTACCAGGAGGAAACAGTCCTGGGAAGAAGATAACATGTTGGGAAAGACAGAGAGTCAGAAAAGGAGAGAAAAGTCCTCAGTGTGACTGATGTACACAGTTACTGTAACACTTGACTTTGTTACAGTGGAGATTGTGAAGATGGTGCAGAACGGTATCTGACAACAGCTTCCAGTATCTTATTTGAATTTCATCTTTTCTATTTATCATTTTCACTTTCTGAGGGTATTGCCAAACTAAAGAAATTCCAACAAGACAAGAAAATTGTAGTGTAGTACTTGGCAAATATAGTTTCCAAATTAGGCTGTGAGTAATTTCTAAGCACATATTTCTCTGTTAGACTGATTTTTCTGAAATTATGATTTAATTTGAATAGATTCATACAGAATCTAGATTTACATTTTACAAGCAAAAAAAAAAGTTTGTATGATGTACTTAACTGTTTAACCTGACCTATGGGTAATTTTGTTTGCTGTAGGACTTTGTGTTCAGCATATCACTGATTCCCAACTGACCCAAAAGTCTGATGACAGGGTAATTTGTGATTACGCTGGTACAAAATCTGAATAGATGTGTAATGACTTTGATTATGGGGAATACGTTTATTACTTTAATGCTAAGCAAATAATTCTAGATCCACATCTCACACATCCTTAATGATAGTTAGAATTTGCTTAGTTAAATTTGCATAGTCAAATGAAGATGAAATTCATATGCTATCATTGTATAAATTTTACAAATTAATATATTTATTGGTCCACATATTAATGGTCCTGAGACCTAGTTACTAACAACACATTCAGTATTTTATAGTGAAGAGTATTTTATAGTAATTATGCCTCCTATTAATTCTCCTATATGTGCTCATATAAAATATAATGAAAATAATAAATATTTATAGATATAGTGAAAAGGACTACAATAAAGTTCCTGCACAGGATTGGCAGATATTTCTAAATTATTATTTGTGAATATTGCAAATATATCCAAATGTAATTTGATGCCTTTGAGCTGTGGTGTTGGAGAAGAGCACTGAATACCCCATGGACTGTCAACAGAACAAACAGATATATCTTGGGAAAAATGCAGCCAGAGAGTGATGCTTAGAGGCAAAGATAGTGAAACTGCATCTCATATTTTAGGCATGTTGTCAGGAGAGGCTATTCCTTGGGAAGAGACACTATTTTAAGAAAGATAGAGGGTCAACAAAAGAGAGTAAGAACCTCAAAGAGATAAATTGACATACTGACTGTATCAATGGCCACAAATATTTCAGAGGTAATGAGGATGGCACAGAACAGGACAGGTTTCCAATCTGTTGTTCATAGGATTGCAATAAATTGTGCAAAACTTGATGTCACCTAACAATAACAACTGTCAGTTTTAATTGTTAGACTCAAGATTATTTTATGAGGCAAAGATAATAACAAAGGTATTGTATAAATTCTGTATAAGTGTATATGTTTGTACTCTATGTAAGTGCGCATGTTTGTGCTTTCTCACACCCTGCATGATGTTATTAATATCACATGCAAGGAAAATCTTGGTAAGGATTGGTAAAAAGGGCTGGAATTGACATGGACCTGCCAGAAATTCAAGCTGGGTTCAGAAAAGGCTGTGGACAGAGGGATATCATTGTTAATGTCAAATGGATCTTGGCAGAAAGCAGAGAATACCAGAAAGATGTTTACTACTTGTGTTTTATTGATTATGAAAAAGGATTTAAATTCTGTAGATTTTTTGCACATTTGAATCTGTGAAATTATGGGTAATATTGGGAAGAATGAAAATCCCTGTGCTCATAAAAAACCTATATAAACCAAGAAGCAGATGTCTAAAAAGAACAAGGGAGTACTGCATGGTTTAAAATCAAGAAAAGTATACATTGCAGCTATATTCTTTCTCCATAACTTATTCATCTGTTCACTGAGCAAATAATTTGTGAAACTAGAGTGTATGAAGAAGAAATATTTTCAGGATTGGAGCAAGACTGATCAACAGCCTCCGTTATGCAAATGATACAGCCTTGCCTTCAAAAATTGAAGAAGATGAAGAATTTACTGCAGGAGTTTGGGGTACTTCTTAATATCAAGAGAACAAAAATCCTCACTACCCCACCAATAGGCAACATCATGATAGCAAGAAGAAAGATTGAAGTTGTCAGTGATTTCACCTTACTTAGATTCACAATCAACACCTATGGTAGCAGGAGAGAGGGAGAGAGAGAGAGAGAGAGAGAGAGAGAGCAAGCTGACTGCAATATATGGAGAAGGCGTAGGATTTCTTAAGCCAAAGATGAACTGGTATAGACCAGCCATGGTTTCCAGAGAATAATGCAATCCTGTGCTCTATCACCCAGGTATGCTATCTTTGAATTGTCCTGACTGCAGCATTCAGAGGCTGCTTGGCATTTTTTAAAGTGAAGAAGAGGTTTGGGCCAGTCACAGTTTCTGGAGAAGAATATATTGATGGACTTTATCATCTAGGTACTCTGTCCTTGAATCTTCCTAATTGCAGCATGCAGAAGCTGCTTGGGAATAAGCCAAAAGGAAATAGGTATGGACCAGCCATGGTTTCTAGAAATCAACAATCACTCTACTTCAATCTATTAAGCCAAAAAGGGAGCACGGATATACGTGTTCTTCACAGAACATCACTGTCAGGACATTATGCATTTATAACACCCTAACAGCTACCAAGAAAAGATTCACTTGTCAAGAAAGCTACCTCAAACAGCATGTTGTTGTTGTTAAGTACCGTCGAGTCGCAGGCGACTCATAGCAAAAAACAAAACTCCTGGACATTTCCTGTATAACTTTCATCCTTTTTCCAGGTTCTTAGGGTTTCCAGAGGCAAGCTATTGTGGAAGTGGATGCCACTCCTGCTTCCAAGCTTGTTTTAATTGGGGAGCTTCACTGAACACTGTCCACTGTGATTAACAATATTCGGCTTCACAGCAACCACAAATAACCTTTGTACAGCAAGTGTACATACAAGGGTTACATGATCTAGAAGAATGTTTCACCAAAAACAATTAAAGGCTGGCCCGAGGGCCAAAAAGGACAGTAACACACAATTCAAAAAACCCCAGAAACTTCCCTTGCCTGACTGCCACCAAGAGGAGCTGCCATGGAGACACCAGCCATCCCACCCACTTAGCCGGCTGACTTCCAGAGACGAGGGAGACTCCCAAACAACATGAAAAAAATTAAAAAACCCAAAACCCAGGATGAAAAAAATAAAATAACCCTTCTCCTAAAAAAAGCAGACCAAATGAACATCCTACACATAGAAAACAAGGAAAAAAATGTTGATATAGAGTTATTTGAACAGATACAGAAGAAGATGCAAATGATGAAAGAAACAGTATAAGACATTAAGAAAGTGATTAACCTAGATACAGGAAACAAGAAGAAATGTATTGATTAGGAGCATGGAAGAAAGAATTAATACTATAGTTAAAGAGGCACAAAGACTTAAAAAAATCATCACAAGACAGAGAGGGTACAGCCAACATAGTATTGGACATAACTGAAAAACATGAAAATGCAATCCAGAATATTAAGACCAAAAGGGTAGAAGTATCCAACACACTGTTGGACAAAAGAGTAGAAGAGAAGAGATGAAACAAGGAGTCAATGAGCTGGAAGATAAGAGCCTCAATGGAAACATACTAGAAGGAAAATTAAAGATGAAACATGAGGAAATCATTAGAATTATATGGGATAACATCAAAAGGAATAAGATAAATATGATTGTAATTCCAGAACACTAGAGGGACAGGGAAGTCATTGGGAAAAATTTGGGAGAGGTCCTAGAGGAAAATATCCAAGATAGTATAAAGAAAGGAGAAATCCACATTTCAGAAGCTCAGCAAAAACCAAATAGTATAGACTTAAAAAGAAAAACATTAAAACATGTCATAGTTAAATTCTCCAAATTAAAAGATAAGAATAGAATATTAAAGGCAACACAAGAAAAAGAGTTACCTAAAGAGGAGAAGAAATTAGATTAAATTCTGAATGCTCAGTAGAAAACATGAAAGCTAGAAGACAATGTGATGACATATACAAAAAGACGAAGTCAAACAAGTCATCCAAGGATCCTATACCCAACAAAGTTGTCCATCAGATATGAAGGAGAAATTAGGTTCCTTGCAGAAAAGAAGGAACTTAAGGAATTTGTGAAAACAAAACCAAAACAACAAGAACTTTCAAGAAAAATCCTTCCCTCAGAGACACCAAAAGAGAATGGATAGACCATAGTAAGTAGAAACAACAGGAAAAACAACAATAACAACAACAAAAAAAATCCCAAAACAAAACCACAGCAAATTGGCAGCAATAAAACCCAACCTTTCAATAATCATATGTAATGGGAATGGACTAAACACACCAATTAAGTGAAAAAGAGTAACAGAATGGATTGAAAAAACAAAGACCATCAATATGTTGCCTATAAGAGAAATATTTAAGAAATGAGAAGAGACAGATTAAAAAACAAAGCCTGGGGGGAAAAAAATATACCAAGCAAATGACATCCACAAAAAGCAGGAGTAAATAGACTTCAGAATGAAAACCATCATAAAAGATAAGGAAGAACACTCTATAATGATTAAAGGCACAATAGACCAAGAAGACCTACATTGGTCAGCATTTATGAACCAAATGATAGGCCTGAAAAATATGTAACACCATTAAATAGTACCACAATAGTAAGAGAAGATTTTAACACACAATTCTCACCAAAGGATAGGTCAACTCAAAAGAAACTTAACAAAGATGCCAAAACTATACCATCGGGCAACTCAACCTTGTGGACATTTTCAGGGTATTACACCCAACTAAAACTCAATTCACTTTCTTCTCAAGTGCACATGATACATTCTCCAGAATTGATCATATGTTAGGGGGGAAAAAAGCAATCCTCAGGAAAAAAAAAAAGCAAAACAACAACAAAAACCACAAAACATTGAAATAATACAAAGTATCTCCTTAGACCACATTGTCATAAAACTAGACATAACCACATGAAGGTAAAGCATACAAAACTACCCATTTGGAAGCTAAATAACACCAGCTAGGACATGATTGGGTTATAGAAGGAATAAATAATTAGATTAAAAATTTCCTTGAGACAAGTGATAATTAAAACACAACATAATAAAACCTCTGGGATGCAGCTAAGGCAGACCTCAGAGGGTAGTTCATAGCATTAGGCACATAAATAAAAGCAAAATTAATGATCTAACTCAACACCTCCATCAAATAAAAAAAGAGCAATAATCTAATTTCACAGTTTCTAGAAGAAAGGAAATTATAAGTACCAAAGCTGAAAGCAGTGAGATCAAAAACAACAAAAAAAAAAAACAGTCAAAACCATCCAAAAGACCAAAGCTGGTTTTATGAAAGAGTTAATAAAATTGACAAATGATTGACACACTTAACAGAACTAAAAAAAGAGATAACTCAATTAAGAAATCATAGAGGTGACATCACAACAGAACTAGAACTGGATAAAATTAAATTGATAATATCCGAATACATTTATTACAATTCAAAAAAGGTGACCCAACAGAGTATAAAAATTATCCAACATTATCACTAATATCATATACAAGTAAGATCCTGATGAAGATAATAAAAATATGGCTAGAAGAGTACATCAACAGAGAACTGCTAGATGAGCAACCTGGGTTTAGAAAAGAAGTTGGCACTAGGTACATCATAGCCATTGTTAGGAGGATCTTGGCCGAAAGCAGAGAGTATCAGAGGAATGTCTATCTATGTTTCATTTACCAAGCAAAGGCATTTGACCGTGTGGATCACAACCTGTGGCTAACCTTGAGAAGAATAGGAATCCCAGAGCACTTAATTGTGCTCATGTAAAATCTTTGGTTGGACCAGGAAGCGTAATGATAGACAGAGAAGAAATTGAACTTTTAACAACTTCAGTTTGCTTGGTTCAACAGTCTCTTGGCACCAACAATCAGGAAATCAAAAGATTAATTGCACTGGGAAAGTCTGCTGTCAAGGACCTCTCTAGAATACTGAGAAGCAAGGATGTCAGTCTGGAGACTAAGACACACCTGATACAGGCCATGGTCTTCACAATTACTTGCATCAGAGAGCTGGAGAATGACTAAGGACAATAGAAGAAGGATCAATTCCTATGAGTTGTGATGCTAGAGGTAGTGTTGAGCACATCGTGGATGGCCAGGAGAATAAATAGGCCAAGCCTGGTGAGGATGAAATTAAGCTGCTCCTTGGAGGGAAGGATTTTGAAGCTTGATCTCATATACTTTGGACATATTGCCAGTAGGGACCAATCCTTGAAGAAGAAAATCATACTTGGAAGGGCTGAAGGATGGAGTAAGAGGAAAACCCCAGATGAGATGGATTGACTCAGAAGCTAGAAAAGTGGGTTTAGGTTTGCCCAGAGATGATGAAATTGGCTCAGGATAGGGTTCAAAGCTGTTGTACATAGGGTCATTGTGAGTTGCCACCAACTCAATAGCAAATAACAACAACATACTCTGATAATTTTGAATACCTAGAGGAAGTGGACCCTATAAACCTGGAGAAAGGATGAAAGTTATACAAGTGTCCAGCTCTTTCATTCATAAGGTCTCTATGAGTCACCTATGATTTGATGGCACTTAACAAAAGCAACAGCATGGAGAGATCAGTTAGCCTAATAGACAGAAAGTCATGCTGCTAAGCCAAAGGTGGATAACTCTACTCTGCAGCCCTCAGGCCTGCCTTTAATTGTTTTTGGTGAAACATTCTTCTAGGTCGTATAACTCCGGTATGTCCACTTGCTGTACAGAGGTAACTCATGGTTGCTGTGAAGCCAAAGACTATGACACCGATGAGTCAAACTCGAGAATGTTTACCCATAGTGGACAGTGTTTGGTGGAGCTCCCCGACTAAAATAAGCTTGGAAGCAGGAGTGGCATCCACTTCTGTAATAGTTTGCCTCTGGAAATCCTATGAAGCCGGAGAAAGGACAAAAGTTATACAGGTGTCCAGGTCTTCTTTCATATGGTCGCTATGAGTTGCCTACAACTTGACAGCACTTAACAACAGAGAAAGTGTACAAATTCCTTTAAATTCATTCCCTACCCAAATTGGCATGGAGAGATATAGCAGCCAGAAAATTAAAAGACAAATTGCATTGGGAAAGTCTGCTATCAGAGACCTCTCCAAAGTACTGAAGAGCAACAATGTCAGTCTAGAGACTAAAGTGTGCCTGATACAGGCCATGGTCTTTGCAATCACTTGCTATGTATCAGAAAGCTGGACAGTGACTGCCGATGATAGAAGGAGAATTGATTTTTGAGCTGTGGTGCTGGAGAATAGTATTGAATATGCCATGGTTAGCTAGGAGAACAAACAAGTTCATCCTGGAGAAGGTAAAGCCAGGATGCTTCTTGGAGGCAAGGATTCTCAAGCTCAGTCTAACATACTTTGGACATGTTTCAAGGTGAGAACAGTCCTTGAAGAGGGACGTCATGCTTGGGAGAGTGGAGGGACAGTGCAAGAGAGGACAACCCTCTATGAGATGGATTGACTCAGTGACTGGGGTAAAGGGCGTAGGGGTATCAGAGACAATAAGATTGGATAGAGCAGGGTTTAGGGCTGTTGTACATAGGGTCACTGTGAGTCATAGGCAACTCGACAGCACAAAACAACATGCAAGGATGGTTCAACATAAGAAAAACAATTAAAAAAATTAAAAACAATAAAAACAATGTAATTTGTCATATCAACAAAGCAAATAGTAAGAACCACTTGATTCTTGAAATTTAGGCAGTAAAGGCATTTGGCAGAATCTAACAGCCTTTTCTGATTAAAGACTCAGAATAATTGGAACGGAATGGTATAGAATTTCCTCAGCATAGTTAAAATTACGTATGCAAAACAAAAGCCAATATCATTCTCAATGGAGAAAGAATAAAAGCATTCTCCTGCTGAACAAGGACCATACAAGGATGTCCACTATCACCACTCCTCTTCAGTATTACATTAGAAGTATGTGTTAGGACAGTACGACAAAATATAGAAATAAGAGGCATCTGGATTGACAAAGAGATGGTGAAACTATTGTTACATGCAGATAATACAATAATATACATAGAAAACCTCCAGGACTCAACAACAACAAAAAATCTATAAGAGATACTAAAACAATTTAGTAGAATGATAGGATCACTATACATAAGTCTGTGGGATCTTCTACAGTAACAAAGAAAACACAGAGAAGGAAAATAAGAAAATAATACCATTTATAATAGCCATCCACAAATTGAGATACTTAGAAATAAATCTTAATAGAGACATAAAAGACCTGCTTTTTAAAACAAACAAACAGAAAAAAAACCCACAAATTGACAAAACATTTCTATGACAAACAATAAAAGACCCAAATAAATGGGAAAACATTCCCTGTTCATGGATAGGAAACCTAAGTATATAGTGAAAATGACAGTCATGCCAAAAGCAATCTACATGTTTAATGCAATCCCTATACAATGGACAGTGTTTGCTGGAGCTTTCTAACTAAAACAAGCCTGGAAGCAGGAGCGACATCCACTTCTGAAATGACTTGCCTCCAGAAACTCTATGTGCAAACAGTGCTCAGGCCTTTTGTTCACAGGGTTGCTATGAGTCATCCAGGACTCAACAGCACCTAACAACAATAACAACGATGACAGAGGGAGATCTACTTTGGCCTAGTAGAAAGAAAGCTATGCCACCAAGACCAAGGTGGGTGATTTAAATCTGGGGCCCTCAAGCCGGGTTCAAATTGTTTTCCTGTCAAACATTCTTCTAGGTGGTATAGCACTAGTCTGTGCTTTGCTATACAGAGGTCGCTGTGATGCTGAACACTGGGACACTGATGTGCCAAACGTGGTAATGGTTACCAATGGTGGACAGTGTTTGCTGGAGCTTCCAGACTAAAACAAGCCTGGAAGCAGGAGCGGCATCCACTTCCAAAATGGCTTGCCTCTGGAAACTCTTTGTACGAACAGGCCTTTTGTTCATAGGGTTGCTATGAGTTGTCTACGACTCGACAGCACCTAACAACAACAACAAATATAGATACCAAATTAATTTTTCAAGGAGATCAAAAAGGCAATTCTTTAATTTATTTGGAGAATAAAAACAACCTGAATAAGCAAAGTCTTCTGAAAAACAAGAATGAAGTGTGAGGGATAATGGTACAAGAACAGGCACATTGACCAGTTAAACTGAATGAAGAACCCAGAAACGGACCCAGCAAAACCTATCAATTGGGGAAATGGCACCCTCCTCAACATTTGTTGAAACGGTGCTGGCACAACTAAACTGCTACCTGTAGAAAGCTGAAGCAAGATCCACTCCTCTCACCATACACAAAAATCAACTCAAGGTAGATTAGAGACCTGGAGGTAAAGCCCAAATCATAAAGATCAGAAGAGAAAAAGTGGGATCAAGATTACAAGGCCTCACCTATGGTGCATATTGTTGTTGATTGCTGTCAAGTTGAACTCAATTCATAGCGACCCTACAAAAAAAAAAAAAGAAAGACCTGAAGCCTTTCTGTACCATCATTTCTCCAAGTTCACAGAGTTTCCAGAGGAAATGGATGCCACTCCTGCTTCCAAACCTGTCCTAAACTGGGAGCCCCCCAAACACAGTCCACCATGGGCAACTGATACAGCATTTGACATCCTAATGGCACAAGGTTCAGCATCATAGGAAACCCAAATTGCCTCACTACAGCAAATTAACAAAAGAGTGTTGTATGACTTAGAAGAATGTTCCTCCAAGATATAATAACAGGATGCCTGAGGGAGGTCTTGTTGAGACTAAATAAGAGACTGAAAAAAACCCAAAAATTAAAAAAAAAAAACCAACAAGTAAATACAACATTCCATCAAGACCACCCATGTTACAGTGTCCTGCTGTGTCACCCATTTCTAAAATGGAGATGAAGGGCTCTCCTTAACTGCAAAGACCCTCCATGAGGTCTTGTTGACACTAAACAAGAGGCTAAAATTAAAAAGAAAATAACTCAACATTCCATATGACCAACAGCCCAGAGCACGAGGACCCATCTTAAAGTGTCCTGCCATGTCACCCATTCTAAAATGGATAAGAGGGGCTTGCCTTAAATACAAGGCGATATCTGTTGATAGCCAGAAATACACAACCAAACCAAACAAAACAAAACACAATGTGTGGGAATGATTATATTAAACACAATATGAATGAAGGATAGTGTGAAACACAATGTATAAAAACTTGATATGCAAACCAATGTAAATTTTTTAAAAAAATTAAAAAGAAATATATAAAATACACACACACACACATGAAAACAAAGGCATATTGTATGGGGGAAATCTGCTCTCAAGGATTTTCTTAGAAAGTACTAAAAATCAAGGATGTCAGTTTAAAGACTAAGATTCAACTGAAGCAGGATATAGTCTCTTCATTTGGTTACTATACATCTTAAAGTTAGACAATGAATTAAACAGACTGAAGAAGTAGCAATGCCTTTGAATTGTGGTATTGGGGGAAAAAAGTACTGAACATACCGTGTAATGCCAAAGAACCAATTAGTTTTCAAGAAATGCTACCAGAGTGCTCTTTAGTGGTGTGTTAAGTGCTCATTTATTTTGGGAAAACTTTTAGAAGAAAGCAGTCCTTGGACAGAGATATCATGGTTGGAAAAGCAGAAGGTCAGCAAAACAGAAGACACTCAATGGGCTGGATTGACACAGTGACAACCACAGTAGTCTTTACCATGGCAGAAAGCATGGCAGAGGAAGGTATAATATGGAGCAAGGTTCAGCTCTATTGCTCAGTTTTACTGTGAGTCATTGTTGGCTTAATGGAACTTCACAACAACACACTCTATCTTGGACAAGTGAGTAATAAATGTTGAAAGAAAATTATGTTATCTAAAATTTGAAAAGCCACTACATTACTGAAACTTGAAAAATATTCTTTTTTTTAAAAGTTTTATCAACAAAAATTGAAATAAGAGTATGTTGAAACAACAGAACCAAATATTCTTAATCCTCTAACCATTGACATCTATTACTATTCCAGGTCTGTCACACTGTAATTTCTTTTTTCTCTTTTATTTGTCTTTTGCTTTTCCCTTCTGTTTGCCTTGAAAAATCATGTTTCAGCTCCTTGACCTTGACACTGTAAATGCTTTCAAGGATAATCCAATGATAGCGGGCTTATGGATAAAGTACTTCATTGCCAATTCAAAGTAAAGCGATTCTAATCCACTGACTGCTCTGAGGGAGAACGGTGAGCAGTCTTCCTCCTGTGTAATTTAGATCCTCAAAATACTACTAGAGCGTCCTGTATGAGTAGATTCCAACGTGCTGAAAGTGAGAGAGAGGAGATTGACTAGTCCAGTGGGTCTTAATCACATCACCTTCTGGTTTGGCCAGTTTGGATGGGCTCTTAAAGGTTTAAACATGAAATAGACCAAATCCATTGATCATTCAGCTTCATCTTAGTTATAAACCAAAAATAGACTTTTCTCAAGATGAAAATGGAATCTTAGTTTATCACTCACTGTTGCCAAGTTGGTTCTAACTCAAAATGACCGTTCATTTGCTTTTTCTTAGGCTGTGGAATGAGGGAAGAATGCCCATTTTTTTTTTCAATAGAATGGTAAATTTGAATAATTGAGGAGGTACCATATCACAACCTGCTATAGACTATACCAGCAGAGCTCTCTAATTTTACCAGTGTTGTTGTTATGTGTCATCAAACTTGAATCGACTCATAACTGACCCTCCAGTGGGTTTTTAGGGGCTGTTGATTGCATGAAGGGACACTTCCTATTTTTCTTCTGCTGAGCAGCTGGTGAATTCAAACTGATGCCTTTGGATTGGCAGCCCAACTCCTTACTACTCAGCCACCAGATCTCCCTAACTTGCCAATAGATATTTACAGGGAGCTCTAGCGGCCTTATGGTAAGAACCTGCAGTGCAATCCCAGTGGTATGAAGTTTGATTTTACCAGCTACTTCAAGGAAGAAGAATGTGGTTTACTGCCTCAGAAAACTCTGAAAGGTTAGCTATGAGTTGAGTCTAACTCAATGGCACACAAAAGCATTTGCAAAAATGAGGCAGAGTTCATTAAGTGCCTCTCCAGCATTCTTTATTATTCTTTGGATGTTGTTTACTCTAGAACGTTTAATTTCATGATTTCTCATGTGTGAAAGAAGAACTATGACCTTTTGGAAGCTGACCTCCATTGTTCTCTCCCAATGGCCTTGAGCATGGCAGATGTGGTGCAGAATAGGACAGGTTAAGATCTATTCTTCATAGGGCGCTACAAATCATAGTCAACTAGATGGTACCTAGCAACAAGAATGCTCTCGTGACAGAGTCAGCAGGAATGAGTTAACCCAGAGATGACACATTTCTGGAAGTTCAAATCCAATAGCATTTTCAGCAAGAAAATGGTCTAATTCTTCTCATATGATTTACACTCTCTGAGGGTTAGCTATGAGTTGGTTCAAACTCAACCAGAATGAGTTTGAGATTGTCAGCACATGGGTGCAGTAGAAAGAGATTGAGTCCATATCTTCTACATGAAATATGAAACTTCTACTGCTGAAATCCAGTTGCTGTCTTAACAACTGATATTGCTTCCCATCACTCCTCATCTCTCTTCTCTTTCCCTCACTCCCATTTTCTTTGGAATTGTACTTCCTAAGAAAACATTAGCAGCCTCACCTTCCCTAATGGTTAATTATAGAAAACATCAGTTTGTATTGCTTATGTTTCATCTAATTGATATGACAGATTTATTTAAAAATAACTTGTGATGTAACTTAAATGTTGCTACCTTCCGTATTAGTAATTGGGGGGGGGTATTCTACTAAACATTTTTTGATAACTACTTTTATTTCCAAAGTATGTAATGCAGATACAAGGTTCTGAAATGATTCTATTTCATTGTTCTTAAAATCTTTTTAAAAGTAGTCAAAAAATAATCCAAAATGTGTAACACTGCTAGTCACATCAGTAGTGACTCATTGTTATCCTTTAGGGAAGAATAGAACTTCCCATAGGGTTTCTCAGGCTGTGTATCTTACTGGGAACCTACTGTCTGATATTTCTCCCACAGAGCAGTTGGTGGGTTCTAACCACCATGTTTTGACTAGCAGCTTAATGCTTAATCCACTTCATCAAAGATATTCCATTACTAAGTCTATGTACTCTATATATAATTTTCCCACTCTTCTCCTCTTCACATGCAGGACATATGCCAGAAGGCAAATTTTTAAAGTCATTATTTTATTTCTTACTAGGTGGCTTGAAGGCAGAGGGTTTTCCATCTCTTCCCCTTTCATAGCTTCCCTGCCTATGGACCCTCAAGTTTTTCTGATATGTCAAATGAGTTAATGGTCGGTTACCCAATGTAGACAGAGAGTGGGGTGGAGCTCCCCGATTAAAACAAGCTTGGAAGCAGGAGTGTCATCCAATTCCATAATAGCTTGCCTCTGGAAAGCCTATGGACCTGGAGAGAGGATGAAAGACACCCAGTCATTGAGGACTCTCCTTCATAGGGTCGCTATGAGTCGCCTGCGACTCAATGGCACTTAACAACAACAACAGCTTAGTAGAGTAACATAAGAAAAACATGAGAACAAAATAACTCTTTCTAAAACATGAGAACAAAATAACTTTTTCAAGAACATTTAATAGTTATTATAATGGAAACTTTTTGTTCCAAGACAGAAGTTTTTATATTACATTATTTTTTTACTGTTTTTTACAAAATTTATACTAGTTTATTTACAAAATTTCAATACATTGTTTTTCAGACCAGATCCTTCCAATTTCCCTCACCTCCCCATCAAATTGTATAACCCCATAATTAATCTCTCTTCCCCTGCACATCCTCATCCCTTTGCTTCTCTTCCACCCCCTCCCCCTTGGATCTTGATACTCATTCTACAATAATGGTTTTATATAATATTTGTCCTTGTGGAATTGAGTTCTTTCACTCAGCATAATTCTCTCCAGTCCCTCCCACGTTAGGTAATAATTTACAGAATCATTGCTCTTGTTTAGTACGTAGTATTCCATTGTATGAATGTACCCTAGTTTCTCAATGCATTTGATTGTGGTTGGACATCTGGGCTGTTCCCATGTTCCTGCAATGGTGACTAACACTGCTATGAATATTAGTGTACAAGTCTCCATTTCTGCTTCAATTCTCATTTATCAGTATATATTACAAGCAGTGGAATAGCTGGGTCATGTGGAACTTCTATGTTGAACTATTTGAGGAAGCACCAAACTGCCTTCCAGAATTGTACCATTTTACAGTCCCACCAACAATGTATAAGAGTTCCTATCTTGTCACATATTATTTGTTGTCCTGTTAAGCTTTGTCACTGTTACTGGATTAAGATAGTATCTCATTGTGGTGACCATATTTTGTGGTAAAATGAATAAAATTGCAGGTCATGTTGTTTGTGTGTTAGCGGAGTCGAGAGAAGACCAGTGAGAAGAAATGTGGGTTTTCACAGAGTGTCATCGCTCTCTCAGGCAAATGATGCTGAGAGATTGTGAAGCCCCTGCTTTTATTTTCAGAAAATCAAAGCTTACAGAAAAACATGATTCGTAGGGTGGGGAAATGTTTAAACATATGGAATAAAGCATAAATAGGCATGAACAGTTTTCAAGAAAACATCTTTGTATTCATGAACAAGGTACTGCACTCTTAACAACCTTGTCAAGAACTTTAGAAAATAGTCTGTGTTTTACAGAGAACTTCTCGATCCCTTTCATAATGGTACATGCTCCATGAAGTCTGAGACTGCTTTCAGTCCCATCTATTCTTGGTATTGTTTGCCTGCTTTCAGGAATCATAGCCAAGTCCTTTTGCATGTATTTCATAGTCACTAGTACCATAGCCACTATTAACCCTGTGTATTCCAGAAGGACTCTATAGTTCATATATTAAATATGATTATATATAGAAAGCAAGTTCTTAACATCTGTGAAATAGAATTTTGTTGTCTATGTGTAACATCCAAAGCATCATTAGGTATAGTCTAAATGGAATTAGAAATTAAAATGGTTTAAAATAGAACTTTACAGATAACAATCAAATAATGTTCTTAGAACAAATTTATAAAACAATAAATATACAGGGTTAGAAATAAAATTATATCCAGTGATTATAAATTTCTTCATATTATGTATAATTAGATTAACACTTTGTTTTCTATTGTGATAGAAGCCAAATATTTATATATATTTATACATATATTGTTATAAGGGAGGCCAAAAGTATAGATCATATCTTGACATTCAGAAAAGCATATTAAAGTTGTAGAAATTACTCTTAAAATAAGTTATACACTTTTAAAAACTTTTTTATGAAAAATTACAGGCATAAACAACTAATTATCAATTCATAACACTCTCCTTCTTTTCTCATTTCTGAACACCCTTGAGCTGCTTCAAAGCAAATATTTATACATCATTTTTTTCCTTTTGATCTTAAGTTACTTAATTTGTATGAGTTAAGGACTTATTTGTAAATCAAAACTACAATATATTATGATACCTACAAAAATTTGACAATTCTCATTACTATCTCATAATTCCTTTTCATCTGCTTAAGTCAAGGTCCAAATAAGAATACTGTAAGCCAGTCCTATATAATTCTATTTTGCTGAAATTCTCTCAAGTCTACTTTTACCTACCACCAGGAAAATAAAAACAAAACAAGAAAAAGTAGTGGTCTTCTAGTTGATTACATCTCTTGGAGATCCCCATAAACTTTTGAGTAGAACTACATAAGGTTTTCAGTGACTGTGATCTTTCAGAACAAGATCTGTAGACCAAGGTGCTTCTGGGTGGATTTGAACCACTACAATAGAAAGTCAACCACATTACTGTAGAGTTTCTTCTGATTATCATTTGCTAATTTTATCCAACTATATGAACATATTTTCAGCCCCCTTTATTTGTTGCCCTGGGAGGGAGCCCTGGTGGCCTAGTGGCAAGAAGTTGCACTGCTATCCCAAATGCAGTTCATATCCACTCGCTGCTCTGCAGAAGAAGGATGGCAATGTCCTCCAATGCTATTAAATGCCTCTGAAAACCCATTGAAGGGTCAGCTATGGGTCATTTCCCTCTCTACAGTACACATGACAGAAACATATTTGTTGCAAATTGTTAGATGTAGCGACCCTATGTAGAACTGATCAAAATGTTACCCCTCCCTGTGCCCTATGCAAAGTCTACACTGCTTACGCCAACTGTTGCTCTCACTGTGTCAATCCATTTTGTTGGGGATCTACCTCTTTTTAATTGACCTCTGATCTCACAAGAATTATATCCTTTTCCATTAACTACTCCCTCTGATAATATGTCCAAAGTATGTGAGATAGTCTCGCCATCCTTAACTCTAAGGAGCCTAACATGTGAAACAGAAATCTTGCCCTCCTTAACCCTAAGAAACACCCTGAATTTTCTTCTTCAAAGAAAGATCTGTTTGTTATTCAATACTCTTCATTAATACTACAATTCAAAGGCATCAATTCTACTTTGATCTTCCTTGTTCATTGTCCCACTTTCTGATGTAAAAGAAACAATTGAAAATTCTATAGTTTGCATCAAACATCCGTTGGTTCTTAAAACGATATCGTTACTTTTTAGGAACAAAGTAGGTTATTGGTGAATCTTCTAGTCTTACTTAAGACTATAGATTTCAAATATTTGCTGAATGTTTAATTAATTGATCAAAATTTTCTAAATGTTTATTGTTAATAATTTGTGTTTTTACAATATAACATGTTTTACAAGGGCATTACATAATTTAAATTAAAGTGTCTGCAGGAGTGGCATCTACTTCCAAAATAGCTTGCATCCAGAAACTCTATGAACTTGGAGAAACGATGAAAGTTATACAAATGTTCAGATATTTCATTCATAGGGTCGCTAATGAGTTGTCTTTGACTCTACAGCACTTAACAACAACAACAATATTTAGGATTACCAATTTCTTTCTTCTTGTTGTTTTTGTGTACAACCAAGTAGGAACGGACTCATAGCTGACCTTTCGGCTAGTTTTAAGAGACTGTAAATAGAACTGGGGGAGATTGCTCATCTTTCTTCTGTAGAGCAGCTAGTGAATTAGAACTGTGTACTTTTCCTTACTGCCAAATATTATATAGTTTTTTAAAAAAACAAAATTGGGATTTTTAGTAAGTCAAAACTAATACTTCATTATGTTCTTGTCTGCTTTTAATATTAGGGTGAAGAAGGAGTCTCACAGGAAGGAATTCTTGAAGACATGCCTGTGGATCCTGATAATGAAACTTATGAAATGCCTTCTGAGGTAAAAGTGTTAATAGATAGATAGACAGATAGATAGATGATAAATATCTCTCTATATATTTATATGAAACTGTTGTTATTGTTTACTGTATATTGTTACATCAAGTCAGAAACAACCCATAGCTGATCCTCTAGCAGGTTTTCAGAGGCATTTAATTTCATGGGAGGAGATTGTCCATCCTTCTCCAGCAGAGCAGTTGGTGGCCTCAAACCGTGTGCCTTCAGGATTGCAGTGCAACTTGTTGCTACTAGATCACTAGTGCTCTCTTTCATTTAAAATATCAGTATTTAATTGTAACTTTTAACTTGAAAATAAAACCTTTAGTAGAAAATATATCACAAGAGAAATCAGAAAATACTCTTAAATACATGAAAATGAAAACACATCATGCAAACATACAGTATGCACGTAAAGGAGTGTTTAGGGAGAAGTTTATAATAATAACTATCTATATTAAAAAAGAAGAAACATGTCAAGCCTAAAACCTAATTTTCTGCCTGAAGAAACTAGGCAAAGAAGACTAAATTAAACCTAAAACAATGAGAAGGGAAAAAAATAATAATTAACTAAAATGGAATTCAGAAAATAGATATCCTAAAACAAGAGAATATCAATATTCTAAAATTTGATGCTTTAAAGTATCTAAGTCACAAACCTTTTGTTATACTGATGAGTTTTAAAAGGCAAATGTTTGAAATTATGAGTGAAAGAAGAAATGTCACTGCTGGTCTTGTGGAAATAATAATGATTATAAGGAAATTATGCTAAACAATACATTAACTAGACAACCTAGACACAGTGGAAAAACACTTAGAAACAAGTTATATCATTGACTCAAGAAGGAATAGAAAAATATGAATAGGTAGATAACAAAGTAAAGAAATAAAATTTATCATAGCAAACCTTCCCACAAGGTACTAAATCCCAGGTCTAAATTACTTTACTGATGATTTCAACTAAATATTTAATTAAAGAATTAATACCAAGACCCTCAACTAGATGGATTGAGATAGTAACTCTTAACAATGGGCTTCAATATGCCAGAGATGATCAGGATGGCACAAATAGAGCAAGATTCAAATCCATTGTTCATAAGGTCACTATGAGTGGTAGTCAATTTGATGGCACTTAACAACAATTGCAATTAAGGGAGCTTTAGTGGCTATGGTGGGTAAGTAATTTCAATTCATTGAGTTAGTGGTGATAAGGTGAGGTCTAGTGTAGTTCATAGCAATTTGTACTGCTAACTCAAAAGCATTCAAATCAAAAGGAGATTATTTTAATTCAGTAACTACTCAATGAAAAAAATAGATAAATTCTTCCCATGTGATTTATAGCTTCTGAAAACTAGAGTGTCAACTATGAGTTGGTACATCTGAGAGCTGGAAAATGATTAGGGATGACAGAGAAAAATTAATGTATTTGAGCTGTGGTGTTAGAGAAGAGTATTGAACAGCCTGTGGATTACAGAAAGAATGAACAGATAGGTTTGGAGAGGGTGCAGCTAGAGTGCTTTGGAGGAAGAACAACGAGACTTTGCCTCACATACTTTGGGCATGTTGCTAGGAGGCTCTGTTCCTTGGAGAGGAGCACGATGCTAGGAAGATTGGAGGGTCAGCAAAGGAGAGGAAGACGCTCAACCAGGTAGATTGATACAGTGATTCTGGCAATGGGCTCTACTGTGTCAGAAAGCATGAAGATGTCACAGGATAGGACACAGTTCAGATCTGTTGTTCATTGGGTCACTATGAGTCATACTTGACTTAATAGCACCTAGCAACAACAGCAGAAATGAGAGGGTTTGGGTTCGGTTTTGGTTTTGATTTTTTGTTTGTTTGTTTTTTCTCTCTCTTTTTTTTTTTTAGAATTCCAAGAGAGACACCACTTAAAATTCATTCTATATTGTCAGTATTATCTTAAAATCAAAACCAGAATAAAATATCACAAGAAAGAAATGTAGATCACCTCTACAGAAAAAATTATTTGTAAGATGTTGCAATTTAAGTATTAGTCTTCCGTCCCCACTAAAAACCACATTAATAATCTTCTTTACAAAAACTGAAATTCATTAAACTGGTTAAATTTTACAAATATTGTTGTTGTTATGTGCCATTATGTCTTCTGCAACTCATAGTGACCTATGTAGAATAGCTCTGAAGCCTATGCTTTCCTGAGCCAGTCTCACTGACTCCAGTATTCTTACCTGTATTGCCCTACTTACTGTATCAGTCCATCCCATCCTCGGTCTTCCTCTCCTGCACTGTCCCTCCACCCTTCTGAGCATGATGTCCTTCTCTAAAGATTGGTCCCTCCCGGTCACATGTACAAAGTATGTAAGACCTTCAAAATCCTAGCCTCCAAGGAAAGTGTGGTTTCACCCTCTCCAAGACAGACCTATTTGTTTTTTTGGTGGTTGGTGGTATGTTCAAGACTGTTCTCCAGCACCACCACTCAAAGGCATCTTTTATTCTATCACTCTTGGTCATTATCTCTGATTCATAGCAAGTAATTACGAAGACCGTGGACTGGATCAGATGCACCTTAGTTTGTAGACTGACATCATTGTTCTCAGTACTCTGGAAAAGTCCCTAAAAGCAAATTTGCCTAACGCAATTCAACTTTTGATTCCCTGACTGCTGGTATCAAAAGCATTGATTGTGGAGCCCAGCAAGCTGTAACAGTTAACAACCTCAATCTCTTCTCCATGCATCATGGTGCTGCTAATTGGCCCAGTGAAGAGAATCTTTGTCTTCTTGATCTTGAGCTTCAATCCATATTGAAGACTACCGTCCTTAACCTTCTGCAGCAAGTGCTTCAGATCTTCCTCAGTTTCAGCAACCAAGATTGTATCATCCACATAATGTAGGTTGTTGATGAATCTTCCTCCAATCCTGACAATTCCTCCTCTTAAAGCCCAGCCAATGAACTGTTCTGAATATAAATTGAAAAGGTATGGAGACAGGATGCATCCCTGAAGCACTCCCTTCCTGATTTTGAACCTTGCCGTGTTTCCCTGCTCTGTTCTGAGAGCTGCTTGCTGGTCCAAGTATTGGTTTAATATAAGCACAATCAAGAGTTCAGGGATTCTGTTTCTCCTCAAGGTTAGCCACAATTTGTTATGATCTACACAGAAAAATGCCTTTGCATAGTCAATGAAACATAGATAGATGGCAACGATGTCTCTAGTGCCACAACCTCTTCTAAACCCACCTTATATTTCTGGTAATTTTCTGTCAATGTCCTGTGCCAGTTGTTTCTGGATTATCTTCAGCAGGATTTTGCTTGTGTGTGATATAGATGATATTGTACAATAATTCTCACACTCTATTGCTAATGACTCACTTTTTTTTTCTTAATGGGAAAAAATATGGATCTCTTTCAGTCCCCTGGCCAGGTAGTTGTCCTCCAGATTTCTTGGCATAACCTAATGAACACGTCCAGAGCAGCATCTGTTTGTTGAAATATATCAAGTGTATTCCATCAATTCCTAGGGCTTTCTTTTTTGTCAAATCTTTCAGAGCAGCCTGAACTTCCTCCTTCATCACCATTGCCTCTTGATCATATGTTGTTTCTTGAAATTCTTCCATGTCAGCCAATTCTTCTTCAATTATAATCTTAATAATTCATGGATCATTCAATATTCTACCCACAGCAACCTTAAGCATTGCAATTTGAGACTTGAATTTGTTCTTTAGTTCCTTCAGTGTAAGAAATGCTGAGCAAGGATAGCCCTTTTGATTTTCAGACTCCAGTTCTTTGTACATTTCATTAAAATACTTCCCTTTGTTTCCCCCATGCTATCCTTTCACATTTTATATTCAACTCGCTAACTTCTTGATTTCTTCCCTCTCCTTTGGCTTCTCGCACTTTGGTGGAATATTCAGAGTCTCTTCTAACATCCGTTTTGGCCTTTTTTCCCTTCTTCTGTTTTGTAATGACCTTTTGCATTTTTTTTTTTTTGAATGGCCTGGCGATGCCGGATCTGCTCCGCTCTCACCGACGACCTTTTCCATTTTTCATGGATGATACTTCTGATATCCTCCCACAGTTCATCTGGTCTTCATTCTTTAGCATTAAAGGAATCAAACCTGATAACCTCATAGTCAAAGTTTTTAATTTTTTTTTTTTTTAGAATTTTGTACCATCAATGATTTATTCATTGCAAATACCTTTTCTATTTTTTGTTTAGTTTTGTTTTTTAATTTTTTTATAAATTTTAATGAAAGTTTACAGGGACTTTGGACTTCCATTCATTCTTTGTTGCACTTTTCTCCCTGCCCAACCTTCCCCCACTCCGCTCGCTCTTCTCTTTGAAAAGTGAAAGAAAAATTCTTTCATTATTATACAATCCCTCCCCCCAAGTCCAATCACTACGCAGCCTTCATTATGAACTTCTGTCATGACAATAATACCTAATCATATATCCCTTTTAAACAGTTCTCTCCCTCATCTCTTTCAATGCAGTATACATAATTTATCCCATACATAATTTATCCCATCTCTCTCAGTCTCCCTCCAACCCCAATGTCAGTTTCATTTTACAACAGTGGTACTATGCAGTATTTGTCCTTTAGTGACAGAGATATTTCACTCAGTATAATGTCCTCCACGGTCACCCATTTTGTATATTTCATGAGTTCTTTGGTTTTTTTCAATGCAGTAGAGTATTCCATTATGTGAATATATCAGAGCTTCTCTATCCATTCATTTGTTGATAGGCCTTGCCCAATCCTTTGCTGTCTTCACCATCTGGTTGAGGGTCATTCTCTCTTTCATTGACCCTCCATTTTCCAAGAATAGTGTCCTTTTGCAAGGGTTGACACATCCTAACAATATATGCAAGGTATGTGTGATAAAGCTTCACCATCCTTGCATTCAAGGAATATCTTGATTACACTTTCTTCAAGACATATTTTTTGTTCTTTTGTCAGTCCATGTGATATTTACTACTCTTTCCCCAACACCATAACTCCCAGATATAAATTCTTCTATTAGAGAGATGCAAAGCAAAACTACAATCAAACAACATCTCACTCCTACAAATGTGATTTAGGGATAAAACAAACTAAAAAGTAAATGCAGGGAAAATGGAAATTCTTACATACTGCTAGTAGGATTGTAAAATGATATAACTACTATAAAAACATTGTACGGTGATCCTTAAAAAAAGACTAGATCTATATGCCCCATCAACAATGTCCCTCATAGCCATTATCACTTTTCAGCCAAACAGTCCTTTAAAGTCAACAATACCAGTCATGAAGAATGTACTCTTTAGAACAATTAACATGAAATCAAAAGGGTGGCATTTTGTCCTAAAACAAAGCTCAGAAAGCAGGAAGCAGCAGGGAGCTGAGGATGAATGGATAGGGGAGCTCAGCAAAGGAATGATAAAAGTACTTTCATAGTTTATAGTAGATTAAGAAACTAAAGACATAAATTGAATGGAAAACCAACTTGTGCTGTAAGCTGTAACCCAAAACTGAAGGGGAAAAAAAAGGTAGAAATGAAAGTTTTGATCTAGCAACCCCTTTCCCAGCTATATACACTAGAGTTCTAACAGCAGTGACATCAATTAACATATATACACACCTGTGTTCATGGAAGCATTTTTCAAAGTAGAAAAGGATAGAAACAACCTAATTGCCCATCAAGAGATGGAGGATATGCAAAATGAGATGCATGCATACAGTGGAATACTATGCAATTATAAAGGAAAAAATGATGATATCTTGAAAAATATTAGAACATGGAGGAATTAGGGGACATTTTCCTTAATAAAATAAATAAATCATGAAAAGACAAAATATTGCATAATCTCATTTTCATAACACAATGGATATAAACACAGAAAGAAACATTCTTTGATGACTAGCAAGTAAGGAAAGGAGAAAGAAGGGGGATCATACTCTAGGTAGTGGCCATTTGTTATTTTGGTGAGGAAAAAGAGAATACTAATCATGTGTGAAATTTGAAAAATTTGACCATACTAGACGATGATACTACAAAGTATACAAAAATATGGGATTATTTTGGTTAATATTTAAAAATGTTTGATCACTAAAGGAAGAAACCAAGAAATCAAAGAGCTGGAAAGAAAATTTCAAAAGGCAGCTCGTAACAACAAAGCAAGATACTATCATGAAATGTGCAGAGAGCTGGAGTCAGAAAATCAAAAGGGCTGAACTTGCTCAGCATTTCTTAAGCTGAAGGAGTGGAAAAACAAGTTCAAGCCACAGGTAGCAATACTTAAGGATACTTTGGGTAGAATGTTAAATGATCCAGGAAGTATCAAAAGAAGATGGAAGGAGTACACAGTCACTGTATCAGAAGGAATTGAATGATATAGAAAAATTTCATGAAGTAACACAAGAGTAAGAGCCTATGTTGATTAAGGAGGAAGTTCAAATTTCTCTGAAGGAGTTGGCAAAAAACAAGGCTCCAGGAGTTGACAGCATACCAGTTACTTTATTTCAACAAACAGACGCTGCCCTAGATGTATTCACTAAGTTATGCCAGGATATCTGGAGGACAGCCAGCTGGCCAACTGACGAGAAAAGATCAATATTTGTTCCCATTCCAAAGAAAGGTAATCCAACACAGTGTGGAAATTATGGAACAATATCATTACTATCACATGTAAGCAGTATTTTGCTGAAAATTATCCAAAAACATTTGGAGCAATATGTCAACAGAGAACTGCCAGATGTGCAGGCTGGATTTAGAAGAGGTTGTGGTATTAGGGATAGTATAGCTAATGTTGGATGGATCTAACAGAAAGCAGAGAATACCAGAAGAATGTCTATCTGTGCTTCATTGACTATGTAAAGGCTTTTGACTGTGTGGGTCACCACAATAATTATGGCTGACTCTGAGAAGAATGGGAATCCCAAACATTTGATTGTGCTAATGCGAAACCTATACTTGGACCAAGAGGCAGTCGTCTGAACAGAGCAAGGCGACACTACATGGTTTAAAATCAAGAAGGGGTTCTCTCAGGGATGTATTCTGTCTCCAAACCTTTTCAATCTGTATGCAGAACATATCATCGGAGACACTGGGCTTTACGAGGAGGAATGTGGCATCAGGATTGGTGGAAGAGTCATCAACAACCTGCGTTATGCAGATGAACATCCCTGCTTGCTGAAACTTAGGAGGACCTGAAGCACTTGCTGCAGAAGGTCAAGGACTGCTGCCTTTAGTATGGATTGAACCTCAGCATTTAGAAAACAAAGATTCTCACCACTGGGCCATTTGGCAGCATCAGTATGTATGGTGAAAAGATTGAGACAAAGTTTTAGTTTACTTGGTTCGACAGTCAACACTCTTGGTAACAGCAGCCAAGAAATCAGGAGACAAATTGCATTGGGAAAGTCAGCTCTGAGGGACCTCTTAAGAGGACTGAAGAGCAACGACATCAGGCTGGAGACTAAGATGCACCTGATCCAGGCTATAGTCTTTGCAATTACGTGCTATGAATCAGAGAGTTGGACCGTGAATAAGGATGATAGAAAGAGAATTGATGCCTTTGAGCTGTGGTGCTGGAGAAGAGTGTTGAATATACCATGGACTGCTAAGAGAACAAACAGGTTTGTCCTGGAGAAAGTGAAGCCAAAAGGCTCCTTGGAGTCAAGGATTCTGAAGCTTCTTCTGACATATTTTGGGCATATTGCAAGGAGGGACTTGTCCTTGGAGAGGGACATCATGTTTGGGAGTATGGACGGATGACGCAGGAGAGGAAGACCTTTGATGAGATGGATCGAGTCTGTGACTAGAGTGGTGGGAATGAGTGTGTTTGAGATGGTGAGGTTGTCACAGGATAGAATGGCGTTTAGGGCTCTTGTACACAGTGTCTCTATGAGTTGCAAGCAACTCTATGGCACATAACAACAACAACAACATTATAAAATGTAATTCTTCCAAAACAGTAGTAACAAAAATATATTTATTACATAGATATGTATGCATAGGAATGTATAGGAAGACACCTGTTAGAATATTGGTGTCTGTGTATAAATGTGAATCTATAAGTATAAGTATATATATTCAATATATGATAAAGTACATAAGAGACACAGTTGTAATTATTTCCTAGACATAAACAAACACTTCACAGATTTGATTAATTGTATTTGAGGACTGTAGTCTTGGGGAACAGCTCAGTTTATTGGTTTAACATAGTTCATAAAGATGTTGTTCTGCATCCTAGTTGATGAGTAGCATTTGTGGTATTAAAATTTGTTCATGGTCATCAGCAATACAGGTTTTTTGCTCTAAAATCATGTGGAACAAAAGAGATAGAAAGAAATCAAGGATTCTAAGAAAGAAACTAGCCTACAGGATTACATTATACTAATCATAGCCTAATCTATCTAAGACCAGAACTAAATTGTGCCTCAGTTACCATTAGAACTTGTTCTGTCTAAGGACATAATAGATAGTGTTGGATAGAATGGGAGAAACTGTAGGAATAACCTCAAATTCATTTTAAAAAAACACCTCAAGAACCAAAAAAAACCCAAGAAGCCAGATCTATTGAATAATTGAGAGAGTAAATAATTCTCTGACAATATCAACCTGAGATATACACTGTAAACTTGGAACTGAATGCACTCCTGTAGCTGACCTTTCAACTACAAAATAAACTCTGCTGAGTCATGGAATAAATAATATTACCTGTGCTTCTTTTTTAAAAAATCATCTATATGGGAGCATCGGGTTTTGCGTCTTCAATTACCTGGGAAGTTGGGAGGGGTCTGAGACTGGCCTCTAAGCTGCCCAGCTTTCAGCTAGTCAGACGCCTTAACCCCTTCTCTGAGCAGCCTGCCAAAATGAATGTCGCGCGATTTTTGCGTCTTCGATTACCTGGGAAGATGGGAGGGGTCTGAGACTTGCCTCTAAGCTGCCCAGCATTCAGCTAGTCGGATGCCTTAACCCCTTCTCTAGTTGTGCCAAGAAATCTGGAGAACAACCACTTGGCCAACTGACTGGAAGAGATCGATATTTGTTCCTATCCCAAAGAAAGGTGACCCAACACAATGTGGAAACTACAGAACAATCTCACTGATTTCACATGCAAACAAGATTTTACTGAAGATTATCCAAAAACGACTGGAAAAGCACATCAACAGAGAACTACCAGAAGTCCAGGCTGGGTTTAGAAGGGGTCGTGGTACTAGAGATATTGTATGGATCTTGGCTGAAAGCAGGGAATACCAGAGGAATGTCTATCTGTGTTTCATTGACTATGCAAAGGCATTTGACTGTGTAGATCAGAACAAACTATGGCTGACTCTGAGAAGAATGGGAATCCCAGAACACTTGATCATTCTAATGAGAAACTTATACTTGGACCAGGAGGCAGTCATCAGAACAGAGCAAGAGAACACTGCATGGTTCAAAATTGGGAAGAGTGTACGCCAGGGATGCATCCTATCTCCATACTTTTTCAACCTATATGCAGAACAGGTTATCTGGGAGGCTGGGCTCTATGAGGAGAAATGTGGATTCAAGATTGGTGGGCGATTTATCAACAATCTGCGTTATGCAGATGACACAACCCTGCTTGCTGAAACTGAAGAGGACCTGAAGCACCTGCTGCAGAGGGTCAAGGACTGCAGCCTACAATATGGATTTGTCCTAGAAAGGGTTAAACCGGGTGACTCCTTGGAGGCAAGGATTCTGAGGCTTCGCCTGACATACTTTGGACATGTTGTGAGGAGAGACCGGTCCTTAGAGAGGGACATCATGCTTGGGAGGGTGGAGGGACGGCGCAGGAGAGGAAGGCCCTCTATTAGGTGGATTGATTCAGTGACTGGGATAATTGGGATGGGAGTGTCAGAGACAGTGCGATTGGCACAGGACAGAGCGGAGTTTAGGGCTGTTGTACATAGGTTCGCTATGAGTTGCAAGCGACTCGACGGCACATAACAACAACAACATATGGGAGCATGGACTGCTAAGAGAACAAATAGTTTCATCCTAGAGAGAGTGAGACCAGGCTGCTCCTCAGAGGCAAGGATTTTGAAGTTCTGTCTGACATACTTCGGACATGTTGTGAGGAGGGACCACTCCTCGGAAGAGGGATGTCATGCTTTGGAGAGTAGGGGACAGCACAGGAGTGGGAGACCCTCAATGAAATGGATTGGTTCAGTGTCTGGGGTTATGGGGGTAGGTGTGTCAACGACAATAAGATTAGCACAGAATAGAGTATATTTAGGGCTGCCGTACATAGGCTCACTCGATGACACATAACAACAACAACAACAACAGTGTGGGATCAAATGATCAAAGTATACCCTAATGAAAAGGAAGTAAGGGAAGCAAGGCAGAGAAGATAGATTCATGAAAATTTAACCAGGATGGAAATAATGAGAATACTGCCAAATCGTGACAAATTTAACCACTGTCACTGAAAAGTAAGTGTTGTTGTGGGCCACTGAATCAAGTATGACTCATAATGACCCAGTCAGTGAACAAAAGATCTGAACCCTGTCCTATCTATCCAGCACCATCCTTATCTTCCCTGACATACTTGAGTCCATTGTTTCAGACAGAAAGGATATAAATTATTAAGTAGGAACCTAATTTGCTGTGTTCACCAAACTTAACATTTTAAAAGATCTGCTTAAATCAATTGACAAAAATTTGTAGATAAGATAGTGTTAATCTAAGCTGGAGAGTGTTTTAAAAGAACATGATAGGTCAATATGAAGGGCATACTTTCCAGCATAAGGTAATATCAGAAGCCAAGTTATGCAGATACAAGGATGCATATGAGTATGTCTGAGAAGCAATCAGTAATTTTACTGAGAAACAATTAATGATTTTGCATGTGATTAAAAAATTAGGGAATGGATATACTATGACAGATTTAACAAGGCCAAAGACACATTGAATAAATCCATTACAATCAAATTATTTCCATTTACAAAGACCTTATACAAGGGAACTCCACTGGCTACTGGATAAGGAGTTGCACTGCTTAGCTCAGGCAGGCAATTCACATCTACCAGCTGCTCCGTGGAACTCCTCTTGTGTGAAAACCCAGTGAAGTGTCAGCTCTAAACTGATATTGACTCTATAGAATTGAGTTGAGTTTTGGAGTTACAGAATAATATATGTTCTTTAGGTTTTCCAAGTAATCTATATAGAAGCAGCTGCTACATCTTCTTATGAATTAGCTGGTGAGTTTGAATTGCCAACCCTTTAATTAGCAGTCATACTTTTAAGCACTGTTTCACCAGGGCTACTTACAAATTGTAGAATACAAGGAAAACCCTCATGGAGATGGATTGAGCAGTGACTGCAACAGTGGGCTCAATATCAGAGATGATGTATCAGAGATGATGAGGATGGCACAGGATAGGACAAGATTCAGATCTGTTTTTGACAGAGTTGCTCTGAGTGTATTTGACTCAGCAACATTTCACAATAACAGGAAAACTTTTGCTTTTTTTTTTTTACTGTATTCAACTAGTTAAGTATATGGGAGTTTTTTTGTGGTATTTTTTTTTCTTTTGGAGAGTATCTTGACTTTATTAAAGGTATTCTTTGACAGAGCTAGCCGGACTAGTGAAGGTCATTAATATTTTTATTGTGAATGCCATTCACATATGGTAGGGACTAGGGATTCTGGAATAGCAATACTCATTAAACACTTCAGTTTAGAAGATATTTTTAATTGAAAGAGTGAAAGCACAGAAAATGTTCATGGCCTTCAAATGACACTGTTTTATTTCAACAATTAAAGTATCTACAGCAAATATTGTAAGGAAGTTAGAGGAAAAGGCAGGGCTTTGTTTTCTTGTACATGTGTTGGCTGTGAATTAGAACTGAGTCATGGCACCAAACAACAACAACAACAACCCTGAAAGAGGCTTTGTTATTGTTGCTGTGTACCATTGAGTTGGAACATAGCTGACCCTCCAGTAGGCTTTAAAAGTCAATTAATCACACAAGAGGATATTGCCCAATCACAAAATGAACACAAGATATGAGCAGACACCACCAAAAAAGACATTTAGATGGAGAACAAACACATGAAGAAATGTTCAAAATCCCTAGCTCTAAGAGAGATGCAAATCAGAATAACTATGGGATATCATTTCATCCCAGTAAGAATTGCAAAATTCAACAGAGCAGCAAACAATAAATGCTGGCCAGGTTGTGGAGAAATTAGAACCCTTATTCACTGTTGGTGGGAGATTAAAATGGTGCATCCATTATGGAAGGCAATATGGCACTTTCTCAAAAAGTTGCAAGCAGATATACCATTTGACCCAGAAATTCCACTACTCGGAATATACCCTAAATAAACCAGGACTGCCACCCACACAGATATATGCATCCCATGTTTATTGCTGTATTGTTCACAATAACAAAGATATGGATACAACCCACGTGCCCATCAACAAACAAATGGATAGAGAAGTTGTGGTATATTCACACAATGGAATACTATGCAGCACTGAAAAACAAGGAACTCATGAAAATTATACAAAATGGGTGACCCTGGAAGACATTATGCTGAGTGATATATCATAATCACAAAAGGACAAATACTGAATAATGCTACTCTTACAAAACAGGGCTGCCATGGGGGTTGGGAGGAAACTAAGAAGAGGGGATAAAAAATGTACACTGCTTTTAAACAGATGAGGTATTTGCATGACAAAAGTCCAGAATAAGAGCTGCATAGTAAAGTGGACTGGGGTGGGTGTGGGGAATTATGCACCAATAAAATACTTTTTTTCCTCAAGACAAAAGCAAATTAGGGCATGGACAGGGAGCAAAATGTCCAACAATGAATGAATGGAAATCCAAGGTCACTATAAACTTTCATTTTCAAAAATAAAGAAATATGATGAGACCAATCATCAAATTAAACAGATGAAATATGGGGGGGGGGAGATCACTTATCTTTCTCCCTCAGAGCAGCTCATGGACTCAGGCCACATGCCTTTAGGATTACAGTGCAGCTTCTTGCCAGTAGGCCACCAGAGCTCAATGAAAGAGTCCACATAATACTGTTCTCCCATTTAATACTAGATGAAACTGACAACCAGATAGATCAATCAGTTTCTCTTGGAGCAGTAGACTGTACTATTGTCTAATGGCACTAGAATGTAGAATATAATGCAAATGCTTGGGTAGTTTCCATTTAATAACGTAGATTAATTTTCCCAGTGGTCAGATTATAACACATCTGTTAAGAGCTCTGGTGTCCTAGTTGTAAGAAGCTGCACTGCAACCCAAAGGCACATGTTTCAAGTGTACCAGCTTCTCTGCAGAGGAAAGATGGGCAGTAACCTCCCTTGCAATTAACAGCCTCTGACAACCCACAGGCTGGTCAGGAATGGGTCCGTTTCAACTTGATGGTACATAACAATTAAGAATGAGGTTATGTTGTTTGTAGCATAATAACTCTAGAAATATTGTGAGTATAACCTTTATTATGTAATAAATCATGCCTTATTTTGTTTACAATAAATTCTTGATTAAGAATACTTCTAAAAGTGTCTTTGTGGTTTTCCTAAAATTAGGAAGGGTACCAAGATTATGAACCTGAAGCCTAAGAAGTCCCTCTTCTCCCAGCTTCCTGAGATCTGCTGACTGCTGTTCCATCTTTTACCAGTGCTCTGTTCCAATGTGCCCAGTCGTGACATTTTCTCAAAGTTTCTACAGTGTGTTTTGAAGTCTTCCATCAGCAGTGATTGAAGTAGCTAAACCTGCCCCATTCAATGTTTCAGTGCTTCCTTCTTACTGAAATGAATACATGCTGGCAGGGTTCTTGTGTGCTGTGGATATTGTGGCTTCAAATTCAAAATGTTAAAACAAAACACCCAAGTGAATACCACGTATTTCTAAATATTCACTATTTTTTGTTGTTGACAAGTTGTGATTTATTATTATATCTTACAAGATTTTTAGATGGCTTTTAATGATTCTTTTTGTTCAAGAATAACAAATGTATTGTGAAATTTGTTAATATATACAATACTTAAAAACATGTGAGCATGAAACTATGCACCTATACATATATTAACTAATACTTTTACTGTTTGTGATGTGTTTTTATGAACTTGTGTTTGTACATAAATGGTGAAATTAAAATGTTATCTCATTATAGATTTATTCTATTATTTTTATCCCATTTGGCTTAATAATAAAATATGCTTATAACTAATAAGAAATCAGAACTGACATAATTAAAGTTCTTGACAGATGGTCTATCATCAGAAAACAGTGGTTTCCATCTGACCAATATTGTTTAAGTAAGTTAAAATCTACTACTGAATAATATATTGTATTTGAAAATTATGCTCAGTCTACCAAAAGTACCAGATTTGAAGAACGTGTTTAAGAACAACAAAGAGTAAATGGATTAATAATTTTGATTGACTACAGTTTGAGATTAGAAACATAGGGAATTTGAAGTTAAGGATTGGTAATTTTAGATAATCCACTCTAAAATGATTCTTTCTCTAACATTTACTTAACAGTTTTTTTGAGCAGTGAATTATTTCATCTACCTTCATAGTTTATTTTGTGCCATGCACTTGCACAAAGGATTTCTTAAGTCGCCCAGGCCTTTGAGGGAGCTTGTCTTACCCCACATTAACTCCTGAGATTTCATTTGGCAAGTGATCTGAGAATTAATGTCTTCCTGAGCTCATTGTGCCGGTGTACATTTCCTCAAACCTGAGGTGTTCTGAGGTGTTACTCAGTAAGTGGGTATAGCAAACAAAATTCTGGGTGGGATTTGCCACAGTATTGGAGCAGAACAGGCCAGTGTGTGTGGTTTGATATTCCAATTTGCATCTTTTTCAAAATGTGTCCATCAGTGTGAGATGCAAATATGTTTCCTCTTTTATCTGGCTCATCTAGTAGGGAACTATTTAATCACATTCACACACATACACGCAGTCACAAACATCTTTCAAGGACAAATAGTAATTCCCAGAGACAGGACTGTCTAAATGGAAGCTGAAGAAAAAGGAGAAAGAAACTCTCTTCAATTTAAAAATCCGACAGAACATTTCTGTTCACCAGATTGGCGCCATTCTGTGTTTTCATGCAAGATAAGTTCATGCCACTTTGTCCTTCTGTCTTGAATAGGAATACAGTAAGGCTGACACTTCTCTATAAAATCTGTCTCTGAATTGGGAAAACATTTTTTTATAATTAATTGTTGTCATCTATTGTTTCTGTGTGTATATTTTTTTTACTTCATCTTTTTTTTATTATACTAGTTAATTTACAAAATTAAAATATTGTTTTTCAGACCGTATTCTTCCAATTTCATTCACCTCCCCACCCATAAAATTGAACAACCCCCTTATTAATCCCAGGCACACACATACATTCCCATCACTTTGATTTCACCCTCCCCCCATGGATCCTTATACTCATTCTACAATAATGGTTTTATACAATATTTGTCCTTGACGAACTGAGTTAGTTCACTCAGCATAATGCTCTGCAGTTCCTCCCAAGCTAGGTAGTAATTTACAAAACCATTGCCTCTGTGTGCTGCGTAGTATTTCATTGTATGAATGTACCATAATTTCTCAATCCACTCAATATATTTATGGGGTGCAGGAAAGTGTTATAATAAAGAGAGTAATCAGCCTGAGGATGGCCTTAGTCCTTCAGCAAAACTGAGTGAAGACCTCTGGCTCTGGCTCCACTGGACAGCAATCCCAAGTCAATTCTGTCTCAAGCTGGTCTCTGGTTCTCTGCTGAGGGGGCTGCTGCTTTCATGTAGATCCCAATCTGAATGGCACAAGAATCTCTGACCACATATGCTATGCTATGCTATGCTATGCTATGCTATGCTATGCTATGCTATGCTATGCTATGCTATGCTATGCTATGCTATGCTTCTTCTTCTTTACTGGTAGTGTATTCCCATTTTTACTCTTAATTCCACTCAGTTTAACTTAGTAGCATGGGAAAATCCCACTAATCAAATCACAGTTACTTTATACATTTTATTTAAAGTACCTTCTCAAGTATAAGTTGGTGGCTAGGAAAGACAGTTTGAACACTAACCCCTTGATATCACATCCAGATTGACCAATATTAACTCATTTGCTTCTCAAATAAAAATCTTAAGAGGAAAAATAATGTAAGAGAACCCTCTGGAAGTTTAGCAAGTTAGGTGTTAGCTTCACTTTTCCAAATATAGTTAATTAATATCTTCTTATGTTTGCTTCTATATTTGTAATAAAGACACAAGTATTTTATTCAATTGGAGATATATTTCTAATTAATAGAAAAGCTAATAATTTACTAATAGACAGTTTTCAGATAGAATTTTGCATCTTGGATATACCTTGGCCTTAGAATTAAGCAATTTTCATTAGAAAATGGAAATATTCATGAAATAATAACAGCTTTAGTAAGGCAATGTTTGCCATTTTCTTTATTGATTTATACAGTTACTTCTGGGAAATGACCAAAATAAAATATAAAGATAAATTTTTATGCATACACGTTTATAATTTTAAGACTGAATTTGCAAATGAGTAAAGTATAAAAAGGCCTAGTTTTAAATAATAACACTATTACATTTTACAACAAGCTTGTTGTACTAATTGTCCTTTCTCGGTACAGTAATAATGTATTTCGACGGCACATAACAACAGCAACAATACTGTATTTTATCCCTTGAGTAAGGCTAGATTTGAAGAGCAAACACAATAGAGTAGATTTAATACTAAAGTATTTATATTGTTTCACATCTCTCCAAAAATTTCATTCATTGCCCACTCATAGCTGACCCTCCTGTAGGTTTTCAGAGGCTGTAAACTGCAAAGAGGAGACTACCCATCTTAATTTCATGGAAAAGTTGGCGAATTTGAACTACCTGTGTTTTGATTGGCAGCCCAACTCCCTTCTACTACGTCACTAGCATCAATTTCTCACTTAATGTCTGCTCGTCCAAAATTTTGCATGTTAACAACATATGTTTTGCAGTAACTAGTACCAAGATTCCTATGAGAGTCCAAGACTGGCAGATCCCCCGCGCTTATGGAATGGAAGCCAGTATAAAGGCAAACAATTTTAATCTATCAGCTTTGATGGAGAAAGATGTGCAGTCTCCTCCTATGCCATTCATATTCTCTGGGAACCCACTGGAGAGTCAGCTAGGAGTTGGTTCCAACAAGATAGAAGAGGAAGAGGTAACATAATCTCCCTGAACAATCAAGACCCAGAGTGGGGGCTGTGGCTGGAAGAGGACCATGTAGAGTCAGTCGGAGCAGTTGATGAAATGGGATCAGTGGAGATGGGACGATGCTGGGCAGGTGTCCACAAAAAGCCAAGGCTGGGGCAACGGTATCCAGTATCTTTAAGGTAGGCCACCTTTGGGGTCAGGAAAAAAGAAGGACTTTATGATCTGACCCAATTCTGTGGTAGGTAGAAATGGGATGGGATGAACTATGATTAGATTGAGCCCTGAGGTAGGGTACTCAGGTACGTAGGAATTCTGGGACCACAAAGTAAGATGTCTAGAACCTTATGTGTAGCCCCTTATGCTTTCTCAATGTGAACACAGGACATAACACGTGACCTGGGCAGAGGTGGTTCAGTAGGTGAGAATCCAACAGCATCTGCAATTTCAGGTAAGTTACTAAGAGAGGCTGGCCCTGGTCATCCTGAATTCAGAGAAAGTACTGATCATCAATTCTTTTGGGGCCATGAAATAGAAATGAACAGGGTTACACACCTAGAGCCCAGGGATGCTCCTAGGAACTAGTGGAGGGACCTGTCAAGTTGCATAAAGTGCCCTTCCCTTTGGCCTCCCAAGCATCTAGACCCTTCCACACATGGACAGAGAATCCTCTGCCTCAAATATTTCAAGTGGATGAGGCAATAAAGTGGAGTGAAAATTTTTCAAATTATGGTGTGGACAGGGAAGGGAGAAGGTCATAATGAAAGGGAGAGAGGTGTCTCTTTGACCACCCAGGTTCTGGAACACTAGGCAGCCCTCCACTGCAGGATGCCAAACTCTCCTGAGGCAGCATGTGGAGAAAGAGGTGGGAGTGGCAGATTAGTTTAGCGCAGACCTGGGGAAACAATCACAGTGCAAGTGAAGGGGTGATGTGATGTAATCACCCTAACTTTTCATATAATGTCAATTTTTGCATAATGACCTTGTGCTTGGAATTTATCTATGTTCAGAAATGAGGCATGAGTAGAATTCTAATGCATTTTGTGCATCTGTCTAATATTTTCCTTAATCTTCCTTAAAGCTGGACGTTTTGTCCCATCACATTGGAACCACTTGTCCCTGACCCTCCAGCAGGTTTTCAGAGGCAGTAAATCACATGGCGGGAAATTCCTCATCTTTCTCACACAGTGCATCTGGTGGATTCGAAACACTGCCTTTGTGCTAGCAGTGCAATTTCACAACACTGAGCCACCAGAGTATCTTCGTCGGCATACTTTGGTCCTGTTGTAAGGAGAGACCTGTCCTTGGAGAAGGACATCATGCTTGGGAGGGTGGAGGGCAGGCGCAGGAGGGGAAGGCCCTCTATGAGTTGGATTGATTCAGTGACTGGGGTAATCCAGATGAGTGTGTCGGAGACAATGAGATTGGCACAGGACAGAACAGAGTTTAGGGCTGTTGTACATAGGGTCGTTGAGTTGCAAGTGACTCGATGGCACATAACAACAACAAAACCAATATATGTTATATTGTAAATGTTATTTTTAAAATCCCTAGGTTAAAACTCTAGTAAAATATTAACTAATTTAATTTAGTTCTAAAGTCAGCTAGGATTGCATAGAGGCTTTTAAAATATTGTCCCACTATAAGTTAGTACACTAGAACACAGATTTTCTTATGGATCAGATGAATATGCATTCCCAAATTCTCTCAAAGGTCACTGTCCAGAAATTTCCATTGTTTCCATAGCAATACAGCAAGATGGGGTTCTTCAGAAATGTGCTGCACTTTAATTAGGTCCTAGGATTCCTTTTGCATGTAAACTATATACCAAGGGACCTTAAATCTTGCAATGAGATTTTTGTGTTTAAATTGTGTCTGCAAAAGTCAAGCTTAAATTGTTCCCCAGGAAAGCTGGATTTCAACAAGTATATAACAGTATATTTTTAATAATATATATGCTAGAAAAGAGATCAATGTTCTTTACATAGAATTTTCCTTCATCATAATCAGTAGAATAGTAGTCAGAAGTTGGCTTGGAAAACTGGTCTATATGTTTAACTTTTTGTCATGACCATTACTACCTGTGCTATGTTGTTTGAGTTTCTGAGTATCTCCCATGTTGCTGTTACCTCATCTGTAAAATACAAATTAACAATACTTTATAGCATTGTGTGGTCAAGTCATTATTGTTGGAGCTGTACAATGACCAGAGATGACTGAAGAATTGACACCTTTGAGGTGTAGTGCTGGAAAAGAGTATTGAAGATACCATGGACTGTCAAAAGACATAACATGTCTGTCCTGGAGAGGGTGAACCCAAGCTATTTGGAAGTATGGCCTTTGAAACTCTGTCTCACATATTTTGGACATATTTCCAGATGATACCAGTCTTTGGAGAAGGACATCAATGCTTGGAAAGGTGGGGGGTAGTGCAGGAGAGGAAGACCTTGGATAAGATGGATTGACACAGTAACTGGGGTAATGAGGGTCGGTGTGTCAGAGACAGTGATATTGGCTCAAGATAGGACAACATTCATACCTATTGTGCACAGGGTTGCTATCAGTCATGGTCTGTTTGACAGCACATAACAACGACAGTATATGCCTTTGAACTGGAACCTATTTGTAGCTGACCCTCCAGTGGCTTTTTAGAGGTTGTAAATTACACAAGAGGAGATTGTCCATTTTTCTCCTGTGGAGGGCCTGGTAGATTCTACTGTCTGACTTCGAGTTGGCAGTGCAATTTCCTACTGTTATGTTACCAGAATGTTGTTGTTGTTTTTATATGCCATTGAGTCACTTGTGACTCATAGTGACCCTATGTACAGCAGCTCTGAAGCCTGGGCTGTGTTGAGCCATTTCTACTGACTCCAACACACCTATCCTCATTGCCCCAGTTACGGTATCAATTCATCTCATCCAGTGTCTTCCTTTCCTGCACTGTCCCTCCACCCTTCCAAGCATGATGTCCTTTTCCAAGAAACACTCCCTCCTGGCCACATGCCCAAAGTATGTGAGACAGAGCTTCAAAATTCTAACCTCCAAGGAGAAACTTGGTTTTTTGACAGATTTATTTGTTTTCTATGGTATGTTCAAGATTCTTCTGCAAAGCCATAACTCAAAGGCATGAATTCTTCTGTCATCCTTATTCATTGTCCAGCTCTCTGATGCAATTGTGAAGACTGTGGCTGGGATCAGGCAAACCTTAGTCTCTAGACTGACACTGATACTTTTTAGTACTATAAGTAGAATGATTACAGTTGTAACTAGTACTGATAATGCTAATAGTAATAGTAATAGAAACAGTAGTTGTTGCTGTAGTAGTAGTGTTAGTAGCAGTAGCTGCAGCATATGCTGCATTTATAAAGGTAATAAGTAACATTTTCAATATTTGAATATTTTAGAATATTCAATTATACTCATCCCTATCTTTCTTAATATAAAACAGTAATCAGGCTCAGGCTGATGACAGAGAAACTTTACAAATGAAATAGAATCTATTATCAATTACTAGTAGAGTAATTATAGTATTTTATTAAAATGTTTTAGTATTTTATTAAGCAATGTGTGTACGTAGTGAGCAGAATATCACCTAGAACAAAAAACATTGGGAGAAGTAGTCTTAAATTACTAAGATGTAAATCTAAACTAAATACACAATGTTTTATGGAAAACATCTATCTTCAAATCAAGCAAGCAAATCTATTACGGCGGAAGTGCAACAAAGGATGTTCCTTAGAGGTAAGGATGATAAAACTTCAGCTGGCATACTTTAGGCATGTAGTTAGGAGGGATCCGTTCTCAGGGAAAGTCATCTTGCTGGTAAAGGTGGAGGATCAGCAAAAGAGAAAACTACCTCAACAAGATGGATTGACACCATGACTATAGCAATGGCCTTGAGTGTGGCGAAGGTGTAGGTTGGGGCAAGGTTCAAATCTGCTGGTCATAAAGTTGCTATAAATAGTGGTCAACTTGAGGACATCTAACAAGAGCGATGCTTCAGTCACATATCTTCTTATCTAAGTGAGGTGTGTTTCATTTACCACACACATGATACACATGCACATACTTTACCTCCCCTCCCCTAGTGTTTTTGTAAAAGCACTATGATAAATATAAAATTTTACAGTTACATATTAAAAACTAGCATAATGAGGTTTGTGAAAATATCTCACAGAGGAAGCAGTTGGCAAGCATATGTAATAATATGTGTTATTTGTGTCAAATTAATGTGCGTATATATATTTATATAAGTAAGCATATTCATATTTCACTTATTATGTTCCTGGGTACTAATAGAAAGAAGACAAAAAAAACATATATAAGTAATACTCATTGGTCTAAAATAGATTGCTATTGACTGTGAAATAAAAAAATATAGAACCACTTAACTGTTTTTAAATATCTTCCCCTATGTCCTTGGAGAAGGACATCATGCTTGGGAGGGTGGAGGGATGGCGCAGGATGGGAAGGCCCTCTATGAAGTGGATTGATTCAGTGACTAGGATAGTTAGGATGGGAGTGTCAGAGACAGTGCGATTGGCTCCAGACAGAGCAGAGTTTAGGGCTGTTGTACATAGGCTCGCTATGAGTCGCAAGCGACTCCACGGCACATAACAACAACAACACTGTCCCTTCTATTTGATTAGCTCTAATCTTTGACTCATAAAGAGGCTCTGTTTTACATGACAGCTTCTGCATTACAGTAGAACTTTCTAAGATACGAGCAACTGTCATACAGTGGGTCCAGGGGGAATATTTTCTCTCTGTATGTGTCTTTGGTGAGTCTCTAGGAATCATTACTAAAGAGACTGAACAAACTGATGAGTTGACTGCAATGTTCTGTGAGATCATTCTGCTTAGTACACAATGAAAATCAATCAGAAGAAAATAAACCTCTGTATACTTTTATTTCTGAACATTAATTGTCATAGCCCAAGGAACCAAATTATATTATTCTGTACTACATTTCCTGACACAGGTTATGACTTCTGCTAAAAGTAACCAAAGAGTAAATACAGACAGATGAGTATATACGATACACTATTTGTATCTAATCTCTATGGAAATATTCAAGGCAATTCTTGAGAGACTGCCAGACATTTTTAATGCAACAGGACTGCGTCCTGCTGTTGAAGATGGAGTGCCATGTTGAATGATGAGAGATCTGGCAAGTCATTCTGGCAAGCTTCCATAGCAATCAGTCTTGAGCAGTCTTTGCAGCTTGCACCATCATTTTAGCTAGGGTATTTCCCTAAGAACGATGGACAAAAAAATTGAAGAGCTAAGATAAGGACTTTTTCCACAGTTTCCATAATCTTATCTAAAATGTAAGCAGACACATTGTCACAGGCAATGAACAATTATAAATACATACATACATACATACATAAACAAACAAATAAATAAAAACTGAATCTGACCTATGCACTGAAATGTTTGATGGTAAAATTTTAATGAAATTTGAAGTCATTATGGAAATATAACCCCCCAACCTAAAGTCATATCTTAGAACAGTTCCATAGTAAGGAGTTTTAATTTGCCTGTTTTACCACTGACTGTGATGAGAAGAGATATCCAAATCCTACACTCTGCAGGCTTTTCATTCTCAGTACTAGTTCTAAGCCATTAGGCATACATTCTTAGTCATCATTTTTATGTTATTGGTTCCTGGATGCACTAGAAACAGCTTGCTAAAAAGAATTTTCTTAGGAATAACAATGATTTTTCACATAATAGATACTTTTTAATGTGTGATAACTCACATTGACAGTTTGTTAATGCTTGCAATTCCTCTAGCGAGGTCTTTATTGATAAGCCTCTCCATTGTTACTCCCACAAAAAAAACAAAAAACATTACCACATTAAGGCAACCCTACTTGTTCCCCTACGTATTAAATTGTGGAATGCG
The DNA here is from genome assembly GCF_000299155.1 of Elephantulus edwardii. NCBI lineage: Eukaryota > Metazoa > Chordata > Mammalia > Macroscelidea > Macroscelididae > Elephantulus > Elephantulus edwardii. The sequence continues at coordinate 8,551,361 of NW_006399894.1, forward strand.
GTCAGTATGAAGATGTTGGTGTTTTCTTTTTTAACACTTAATATCTGAAAAGTCCTGGTTTCTGATTGTAATTTTAAATCCACGTGTAACTTCCAGTATATTTGGAACTAGTTTAAAATAAAACAAGCAAACCACCAAAGGAAGAAACAAAGAATATTACATTGAATCATAAATATAGAAGCAAAATAATAATGAGGACAGTGTCCATTTATAGAGAATAAAAAAAACCAAATTATTAAGACTTCAGGTTGGGAAGTCATCTGGAGCAGTCATATTTTACAGAGGTTTGTTTTCTGGTTCTGGTGAGGCATAGGGTGGAAAGTTTACTCGCCATTGGGTTTGAGTTGATTTTATTCAGCCTTCTATTTAAAAAGGCATTTGATCACCAGTATGGGTTATGCAAGCATCCGGGTCTTTCATTCTTGGGTCGCTACGACTTGATGGCACTTAATAAGAACAACAACAACAACATTAGAGAGAGCTCTGTTGGCCTAGTGGATAGAAAGTTATGCTGCCAGCCCAAAATTAGTGATTTTAATCTGTGGCCCTCGGCCCTGGTTTTAATTGTTTTGGGTCAAACATTATTCTAAGTGGTATAGCATTGGTCTGTCCATTTGCTGTACAGAGGTAACTCGTGGTTGCTGTGATGCTAAACACTGTGACACTGATGTGTCAAATGTGAAAATGGTTACCCATGGTGGACAGTGTTTGGTGGAGCTCCCTGGTTAAAACAAGTTCAGAAGTAGGAATGGCATTCACTTCTGAAATAGCTTATCTCTGGAAACTGTATAAACTTGGAGAAATGATGAAAGTTATACAACTTATTCTTAGGGTAGCTGTGAGTATTATATGACTCGATGGCACTTAACAACAACAACATGGTGTGGAATAATGTATTTATATCTTATATTTGGAAATACATCTTTTGGTAGCTAAAACTAAGCAAGAAACAACATTTTCTTGTTTTTTCCCATATTGACAGAAGAAAATATCTCATTTTTCTATTGCCATTGCTATTGCTTTTGAATTCTTGTTTTGCATTGGTGTAGAAGAGCTCTTTCAAATTTTCCTACTTTTATATCTTCCTCTTGTTGTGATTTACCATCAAATTGGAAATGACTCATAGCTGACCCTCCAGAGGGTTTTCAGAGGCAATAAACCAAACAGGATGAGATTGCCTATCCTCCTCCTGTGAAGCGACTATTGGATTTTAACCTTGTGCCTTTGCGATTGCAGCACAGTTTCTTATGACAAGGCTACTTGAACTTCTTAAGGTCCTGAGTGAAAATAGATGATTAAACACTTGGCTAATGGCCAATCAGTTGATGGTTCAAACACATACAGAGACATTTCAAATTACAGGGCTGGTGATATGCTTCCAGAATGCTAGAAACTTGGAAATCCTAATGAGTCGTTTTACTCTGCACACATGTGATCCCAAAGAGTTGTCATCAAAATGACTAAAATTAACAATAACAAAACTTTATTTACAACACCTCTTTTAAAAATATAACACACTCTAATGTCACTGTTTTGATTCATAACTGTCAAAGACATATTTCTAATCAGAATCTGTCCCTCAAAATGAAAAGTAAAGGAAGTCATAGGACGTGGGCAGATGACACTGTTTTCTGTTAGTGTGAACACACAACATAACCAGAATAGATATAGATAAATTATTTCTTTTGTCACCTTGCAGGTTTTGCTTTTTACCAAAAGTGTAATTGTTCTGTTTTGTTTTATCTTAAAAGGAAAAAAATCAATATATAATCTATAAAAATTGTAATGGCTCCTTACAAGATGTGAGAATATAAGACCCAGACACTGATAGTAGAAATCAATTTGTGGGGAACATTCACCTTGAAATTCACCCATTTGACATTAAGAGGAAAATGCTGGGAAGAAGTTTAGAATATAAGAGTAGTTTTAAAAATTCAACAAATAATGATGAGCTAAAGATGCAAGAATTAATCAGAAGCATGAGGGGTAAATAGAGCACAAAGACTATAGGAACAATGGATGGGAGCAGAGGGTAATGATGGGCAAGGGGAAATCATAGGGTCGCACAATTTGGTAGGTGGAGGGAGGGGAAGTAAAGAAAATGGGAAAGATCTAGCAGAGAAGAAAAACAGAGATAATGGTGAGCATAATTCAATGGAAGTTAAGTTTACAAAACACAATATATGGGAATGATTATATAATACACAATGTCAAGGAAGGAATGCATGAAACAAATGTACATGCACTTTATATCCAAACCAATATAAAATTAATTAATTTTATAAAAGAGGAGAGAGAATGTGAAGGAGAAAAAGCTTAACAAGTAAGGAGTGAGTGATGATCGGTTATTGAAATTTAAAATGTTGTTGTTGTTGTTGTTATGTGCCATCAATTCGCTGGCTACTCACAGCGACCCTATGTACAATAGCCCTAAACTCTGCTCTGTCCTGTGCTAATCGCACTGTCTCTGACACTCCCATCCCGATTACCCCAGTCACTGAATCAATCCACCTCATAGAGGGCCCTCCCCTCCTGCGCTGCCCCTCCACCCTCCCAAGCATGATGTCCCTCTCCAAGGACCGGTTCCACTTTAAAACATGTCCAAAATATATTAGATGGAGCCTCAGCATCTTTGCCTCCAGGGAGCCGCCTGGTTTAACCCTTTCCAAGATGAATCTCTTTGTTTTCCTAGCAGTCCATGGTACTCTTAGTACTCTTCTCCAGTGTGTGAAATTTAAAATACAAGTGAAAAAAGAAATGAGCTATTGAGCTATAAAATATAAGTAGATGGGCTATTGAAGTTTAAGGCACAGGGGAAATATGAGTGGGCTATTGAGTCTTAAGGCTTAGGGCAAGAAGTGAATAGGTATTGAAGTTTACCATGCAGTGGGAAAGGGATCAGCTATTAAAGTTAAACAGAGAAGAAATGAGTGGACTACTGAGATTTAAGATATGGAAGAGAAAGAGGTACTGAACAATGGCAAGGTTTAGGATGTGGTTGCTCATTAAGTTGAATAGAGCTGAAAGAAATGATAAAAAACAAATGATTGTGGCTATGTAATTTACTGAGCCCTTACATAGATATTTGAGGCATCCAGGATAATAGCAGGTATAATAATAAACAAATATAATAATTGACCTAAAAACCAAAGATAAATTAATCATTGTCTAGAAATTTTAATAGAGAATTTGAGGAATATAGTCTCCAGCTTCCAAATCAGAGAGAAGGAGCAAGAAGAGGAGATAGAGCCTCCCTGAGGAAGACTTGAATTTCACTTATGGTAAAATCTTTATGTTAATATAACATGGTATTGAAAGTATAAGGAAAACAAAATGGAAAGAAATAGAAAGAATCCAAAAGAACAAAGATGATAAGGAATCTAGGGATAGGATAAGAATGTGTTGTTATGCATTATTGACTAGGAACTGACTCATAGCTAACCCTCCAAGCAGATTTTCAGAGGCAATAAACAGACAGATGAAGAAATGTTCAAAACCACTCGGCAATAAGAGAGATGCAATTCAAAACCACAAGGAGATATCATCTCATCCCAACTGCAGTGTCAAAGTTTAACAGGACAGCAAACAATAAATGTTGGAGAGAATGTGGAGAAATGGAAACTCGCATACTCTGTTGGTGGGCTTGTAAAATGGTACAACCACTGTGGAAAACAAGACAGCATTTCCACAAAAAGCTGAGCATGGACATTCCTTATTACTCAGCTATTCCATGGCTAGGAATATACCCTAAGAAAAACAGAACTGAGACACAAATGGAGATCTGCATACCGATGTTTATAGCAGCATTATTCACAATAGCAAGAACATGAAAACAGCCCAAATATCCAACAACAAATGACCAGATTGAAAAACTTCCTCTGAAAACCCACCAGAGGGACAGCCATGGGTTGGTTCTGACTCGATGGTACACAACAATACATTACTATTAACTAATATTTTTATCATTCATTTACTTTGCGTTTCATACATATGTGTTGTGTTCATATTGTCTGCGGCTTTCTAGTTAGTTTTCTTTTTGGTGGGTACAATCACATACTTTGGTAAGCAAGTTATTCTATTTTCCCATAATACATTTCAACTGTGTGTTTAGTCTTCATTTGTTGTACCCAGGAAGAAGCAGTACACAACACAATTTTATTTAAATAAGTAAACACTTTATTTTAAAAGCTAGTTCAATAATCTTCAGTTTTCTTTTTAAAGCTTTTACAAAGTCTTGGATGTGGAATGTAATCACTCTTTTCTATTACATTTTACAGGAATTTGAACACTTAATGGAGTGACAAAAGATCAAAGTAATCTTTCTATATAACAATGTGTTTAGCAAAAATGAAGATGCTTAAGATAGAGATAAGCTGGAGTTTCCTTTGGAATTTGTAGAGATATCACAGCTGTTTTTATTTCTCTGGAATTAAAGAACTTTGCACTGTTAGTAATTGTTCATGATAGAGTTAATATAGAAATTTTCTTGTATCAGATAAATTGCAAACCATGTGCCAATTTTCTTTGGTTTTTTAATCAGTTTTTTTAAAAAAAATAAAGTAAATGCATTTTTAAGGCCCTCCTATTAATGAGCCTAAATAAAAGCAGAAAAAATATAGTACATACTTAAATTAATTATACAATTTATTTTCTTCTGTCCATTCAATAGTGTTAGAGGAAAGTGACCAGCAGAAATTGTGGGTGACAGCAGAGTAATGAGCTTGCTTTAGTGGCTGATGTGAAAGAGCTCTAGGGTCAAAAATAGCAAAATTTTTTTGCCCTCCCTCTGGTAATAACCAAGTACTTAACTCCTTAAATGAATCCCTTTGGTTGGATCTTGAGCGTGTAGAATGGAAAGCAGGAAATTGCAAGATGAGGAGACAGGCTCTCATTGTCTGAGCATCTGAGGACTAAGCTGGAACAACATCAGTGAGGCTGAAGCAAAAACTGAGATGACAAAAATAAAATACACAGACGCCTTTGTACATTCAGCAGTGTAGTCAGATTCACGGCCAGATATCAGCAGTGTGCACGAAGACAGGAACCAAGCCAGTATGCCTGTGAGGAATTGAAAGTCTTGCTATTATGCGCACAGACAAATGGCATGCATGGAAACACCAGGGCGGTTCCACAAAGCTCCATCTATCTTGTCTTTTCTTTCATGAAAAGGAAATCAATTAAACTTGAAGCTCTTGACCTTCAACCTCAAGGACACAAACAAGCTAGACTGTCATTCCTTCTGTGATAGCAAGTCATGCTGCTTTGAAAAGAATTACACTGGGAATGAAAGTCTGAGCTTTCTGTGCATATAGATAAGAGAGGCTGTAAAAATTGTTACTGATTCCATTATGTTATGTTTCATTAGTCAAACCAGCTTCACCAGAATATTGCTGGCATCCATTATGAATGATCAGCAATTAAATTTATACACACACACACACACACACACACACACACACACACAAATATGCCTGCTCCAAGGGAGAAGGATGGGAAATATCCTCCCGTGTGATTAACTGCCTCTGAAAACCCACTGGAGGGTCAGCTATTGGGTCTCTTTTGATTCTACACAACAATAACAACAACAACAAAAATATATCTATAT
>NW_006399894.1:8560445-8575509 GCF_000299155.1 Elephantulus edwardii
ATTTCTTTATAATATATATAGATATATAGTATATTTCTTTTGAATTTAATGACTTTACACTGTTAGTAGTTTATATGTATAATCACAGTGGCTAAGGTGTAAACTACAAACTAAAAGGTCATCAATTTGAACCTACCATGTAATAGGGAGAAAGACATGGCATCCTGTAAGCCCTGAAATCATCACATCATTTGGCTAGATTAGGCCAGTTTTTGATTAATGATAAATATTGACTTGGCTTATTATTATTGTTATTAACATATTATGAATCAGTTGCCTTCTAATAGGTAGAACTTGATTCCAATATATCAGAAACTAGAACTAACCTTGCTGTTTTGCATTGTATTTTCAAGGAGCCAATTGCTAGACTTAATAAAAACCAACACAGAAGCCCTACAAAAAATCTGATATTAGCATATTCAGTAAATAGAGTATTTATGCTGTGCCAGACCCCAAAATTGGAGCTTGCAATGTGGTATGAAATGTGACTAATTGGATAGAGAGGCATCAAATAAAAAGGTAGAATGAAGTTTGATGTCAGTTATGGCTATTACATTTTTGCCAGTTGAAATGAAAAGAAACGCCAGCAGAATAAAATTCACAGGCTGGCACAACATATCAGACATTTGAAAGCATTACTGGAAGTACTAATTATGAGGACAATAGAATCAGATCACTTGTGTTGAATGTAATTGATGCATTAGAAAAAGACTCTGAAAGGCTGAGAGTAATTAATCACCAATCAAAAGTAAAATGTGCTGGGTCAAATGGTATTTTTATTTCCAACTTTTTGAGAAAGTGGCATACTGCCTTTCGTAGTGGTTGCACCATTTTACACTCCCACCAAGAGTGAACGGGGATTCCAATTTCTCCACAACCTCACCAGCATTTGTTATTTGTTGCTCTGTTGAACTTGGCTATAGTTAATTGGAGTGAGATGATATCTCATAGTTGTTTTGATTTGCATCTCTCTTAGAGCTATGGATTTTGAACATTTTTTTCATCTGTTCAGTGTCTGAATGTACTGGGAATATGCCATAAAGAAACCAGAACTGCCAGAAAGATATATGCACACCTATGTTTTGCTGTGTTGTTCACAATAGCAAATAGCATGGGGAAGCAACCCATGAGCCCATGAACAAATGAATGGATAGAGAAGCTGTGCTATATGCACACAATGGCATACTATGTAGCACTGAAAAACAAGGAACTAATAAAATATTATACAAAATTAGTGACCCTGGAGGACATTATGCTGAGTGAATCATCTCAGTCAAAAAAGAGCAAATATTGCATATTGACACTATTCTAAAATAGGACTGACATTGGGATTTGGGGGAGAACTAAGAAAAGAAGGGAAAAATAATGAACACTTCATTGAAACAGATGGAAGAATTATTTAAAAGGAATATATGATTATGTATTATTTGCACAACAGTCCAGAATAAGAGGTGGATAGCAAATTGTATGGGGGAGGGGAAGAAATTGTACAACAATGAAATAATCTTTTTAAAGGGAAAAGGAAACTGGGGACAGGTAGGAAGGAAAATGTGCAACAAAGAATGAATGCAAATACAAGATTTTTGTAAACTTTCCTTAAAGTATTAATAAAAAAAATACCACACACACACACACACACACACACACACAAGCAAAAGGTGGAAGTCAGAGATTCTTCTTGGTAGCCTACAAAATAATTGTTTTTTTCTTTCACAGCACTTGGAGAGAAAGAGCAAAGGAACTGGTCCAACAGCAGAGATCCAACGAAGGTTGAAGTCAACTCAACTGCAGCAAATGAAGGCTCTGGATGTAGGGAAGTAAAATTCAGTGATACACGATGGGCTATCTTGTCTCTGTACCTTTTTAATCTATATGCAGAACAGATCGGAAGAGATTGTTCGGGAAGCAGGGCCTTATGAGGTGGAATGCAGCATAAGGATTGAAGGTGGACTTATCACCAACTTACGTTATGCAGATGACACAACCTTGCTTGTGGAAACTGAAGAATCCCTGAAGCACCTGAAGCTGCAGAAGGTCAAGGATTGTAGTCTGCAATATAGATTGAAGCTCAACATCAAGACAAAGACACTCACCAATGGGCCACTTGGCAGCACCATGATAGATGGAGAAGGCATTGAGGTTGTTAAATTACAATTTGTTCGGCCTCACAATCAACACTCTAACACCAGCAGTTAGGAAATCAAAAGATGAATTACATAGGGAAAAAAAATTTTTGGGGGTTTTTTTTGGGTGTGGTTTTTTTTGTTTTGTTTTGTTTTTTTTCTTTTTCTTTTAAATTTTATTTTATTAATTTTAGTGAACATTTACAAAGATTTTGGAATTCCGTTCATTCATTGTTGTACTATTTTCCTTGAAAGTCTGTTTTAATTGACCCGTTGCCACAGTGCCTGTCAAAACCAGTTCTGATTAATCTCCTTTGTCAGTTTATCCTTTGCCATTCCCTATCACTCCTTCTGAGAGAGATTTCACCCGATTCATAAGGAAAAGGGGACGGTGTATTCTCTTAGCTACTTCCTGCTGAAAAGGGACGCTGTGGGTTTCAGGGTGAAGATCTTCTCTCACTACTCTAAAGGGCCCCTTTGGCAATAGGAAACACATAGACTATTGGAGATTGATTTTGGAATTTAGATGCACTGTTATCAGTTGTGCTTAGCCGTACATGTTCATATCCTTGAAGATGTATCATGGAACTGTTGCAGCCTAGAAGACACAAATTTAACTAACAAGTTAAAAGTACATGAGTCAAAAATTAAAAGCAATAATATTCCAAGCAGAGGTTCTAACAGTGGCACAAATCAAGTTACAGAGGGAAGGTAGTTCTTAAAATAAAAGGCTAATTTACTAGCACTTTATCTGTTATAGTATAAAGGTTAGGAACCAGGACCTCTCCAGAGTACTGAAGAGCAACAATTGCAGTCTAGAGACTAAGGTGTGCCTAATCCAGGCCATGGTATTCACAATTACTTGTTACACTTCAGAGAGCAAGACCATGACTAAGGAAGACAGAAAAATGGATGCCTTCGAGTTATGGTGCTGAGAAGTAATTTGAACATATCACGGACTGACAAAAAAAAAACGCCACAAATAAGTCTGTCTTGGAGAGGGTGAAAATAAGTTTCTCTTTGAAGGCTAGGAATTTGAAGCTCAGTCTCACTTTGTACACCTGGCCCGGAGAGATCAGTCCTTGGAGAAGGCCATCAGGCTTGGAAGGGTGGAGGGACAGTGCAAGAGATGAGTAACCCCCTATAAGATAGACTGATACAGTGACTGGTACAATGGTGGTTGGGGTGTTGGAATTAGTGAGACTGGCTTAGGACAGGACAGGCTTCAGCGCTTCTGTACATAGGGTCACTATGGGGCACAGGCAACTCGATGGCACATAACAACAACAATAGTGCTAGTGTTCTCAATCTACTTTAATTTCTTCTGCTATTATGGGCTGAATTTCTTGGTTATACATTGTTTTAAAAATGTTATACTGATTTATATACAAAATTTGAATATATTATCTTTCACAGAAGATCCTTCTCATTTCTTTCACACAACACAACTCATCAGACTGTGCAATCCTATGATTAACACCCCACTCCCTCACCCATCCTCACTCATCTGCTCCCACCCTCCCCACCTCTTGAATCCTCATACTTGTTCTACAATCATGTATTTTATACAGTATTTGTCCTTGTGGGACTGAGTTAGTTCACTCAACAAAATGCTTTCCAGTCCCTCCCAAATTAGGTAATAATTTACAAAATCATTGTTTCTGCATGTTGCATAGTATTACATTGTATTAATGTAACCACAACTTCTCAATCCATTGGTTTGTAGTTGGACATTGGGCTATTTCCATGTTCTTGTAATGGTGTATAACACTGCTATGAACAATGGTGTACAAATTTCCATTTGAGCCTTAGTTCTCATTTTCTTCAAGTATATTCCAAGCTAGGTAGTATGGAATTTCTATGTTCAGCTTTCTGCTTTATTAAAAATTACCATACTCTAAATTTTCTATTCATAGCGTTAATTGCAACCACTTTATTTCTAATATTCATGACAACTATTATTTTGGAATTCTGTCATTCTTATAAACAACTATGAATTCAATTCTCTTATTATCTTAATTAAAAATTCTTAGTATTTGCCATCACCTACAGAAAGCCATCAACAGTGCATTTCACAATATTGTTGTTGCTATTCACCAGAAAATGATTTGTCACGTTATATAGGTTTAGGGAAGGTTTTCCACGTTCATCACGTTTTGCCCCCTCCAAGACATACCTGTTTGCTGCCTTGGCAGTCCATGGTATGTTAAATACTCCTCTCCCGTACCACTACTCAAGCACATTAATTGTTCTTCAGTTACCCTTAATACTTGTCCAGCTCTCTGACGCACAGCAAGTAATTGTGAAAATCATAGCCTATATCAGGTGTACTTGGTCTCTAGAATGATATCTTTGCTCTTTAGCATTTTGGAGAGGTCCCTGACAACAGATTTCCCTAAGGGGATTCATCTTTTGATTTTCTGACTGCTGGTGCCAAGAATATTGATTGTGGAGCTGAGCAAGCTGAAATTGTTAACTATTTCAATCTCTTCTCCAACGATCATGGTACTGCCCATGGGCCCAGTGGTGAGAATCTTTGTTTTCTTGATGTCAAGCTTCAATCCATATTGAAGACTACAGAACTTGATTTTCTGAAGCATGTGCTTTGGGTCCCAGAAGTCAATTTCCCTAATACAATTCGTCTTTTGATTTCCTGACGGCTGTTGCCAAGAGTATTGATTGTGGAACCAAGCAAACTGAAATGCTAACAATCTAAATTTCCTCTCTATCTATCATAATGCTGCCAATGGGCCCAGTGGTGGGAACCTTTATTTTCTTGATGTTGAACATTAATAATCAGTCCTTGACCCTCTTCAGCAAACTCTTCAGGTCTTCCTCAGTTTCAGTAAGTAAGGTTTTGTCATTTGTGTAACACAGATTATTGATGAGTCTTCCTCCAATTCTGATGCCACATGCTTCCTGTTACCAGGATGGACCAGTCTTTGGAGAAGGATATATCATTCTTGTAAAGGTTGAGAGACAGCAGAGAAAAGGAAGACCTCAGGTGAGATGGACTGATACAATAACAGGGTAATAAGGCTAAGTGTGTCAGAGACAGAGAAGTTGGCTCCAGATAGAGCAGGATTGACAGCTATCAGGCATAGGGTAGCTATGAGTCGTAGTCAACTTGACAGGCCATAACAACACCACCATGCCAAAAGAGTCTTCCTAGTCTTAGTACGGAAGCTGTACTGGAACTTATTTGTTGCTGGTGACCCTGCTAGTATTTGAAATACCAGTTGTATAGCTTTGCAAGCCAACAAAGTATGACAAATTGACAGATGGATTATGGCTATATTTATAAATACACACACTATTTCTACTTGTGTGCATATGTGTGTAATTAGTTTGCTATATATAGTTGGCTTACAAGTATAGAAAAATCTCAGATCCGGCAGTTTAATATTTTAAAAGGTGACCCATTTGTGATTGGAAAACATATGTGTGGAAATTACGGCATGTCTCAGTAGAAGAAGCACAGCAGAAATTCTGAAAGTTGTGGGCAAAGACTACATCATCTGTAGCACAGGATTAAATACCATTTTTAAAATAATGTATGGGTTGCTCCTTAGTCCATATCAATAGAAGAAATATTAATAGAGGCAATATTGCCGATTGGAGGTGATATTGCTGACTGGCATGACCCCTGAAGAAGAATGAAAATTCTATAAGAAGACGTGACAAGGAGAGTCTGAGTGTTACTGAAAAAATTTTGAATGTGCATTCCCTACCTCTCAATGTTAATGGAGATAAAATACGGAAGAATATACATATAGTTGTGCTTGAAAGAAGAAAATGTAACTTAAAATAGAAATTTAAAAAAAAAGAGTTTGTTTAAAACCAGAACTGTGCAAAATATTCTTTAAACCATTTGAAGTTCTGTATGGAGATTAAGGTGCGCCTGATCCAGGCCATTGTCTTCACAATTGCTTGCTATGCATCAGAGAGCTGGACAATGACTAGAGGTGATAGAAAGAGAACTGATGCCTTTGAGCTGTGGTGATGAAAAATAGTGTTGGATATATCATAGACTGCTAGGAGAACAAACAGGTTCGTTCTGGAGAGGGTGAAACCAGGCTGCTCCTTGGAGGCAAGGATTATGAAGCTTCATCTTTGGACATGTTACAAAGAGGGACCAGTCCTTGGACAGAGACATCATGTTTGGGAGGGTGGAGGGACAACACAACAGAGGAAGACTATTGATAAGATAGATTGATTCAGTACCTGGGGTGATGGAGGTGGGTGTGTGCAGGGTTTAGGGCTCTTGTACATAGGGTTTCTATAAGTCGCAAGCAACTTGATGGCAAATAATCACAACAATGGAGTTTATCATTGATTGATTGAAAAAGTCCTGGAGGAAAAGATATAAATATGGAGTGATAGGAGCATAAGGCACAGAGGTAAATAACTCAAGAGTCTACATTTGAGTGATGATTGAGAAAAATGAAGATGAGAAGCAGGTTGATTTGGGCTTATAAAGAGACGTTAACATAAGGGAATAATGAACATTAAGTCAACCCAATATTTAACTGTTATGAGATGGAGAAGTCAAGCAATAGCAGAGGTGTTTTGGATGGCCAGTATCTAGCAATGGTGCCAAGAACGGCAATGCCAATTCTTGCTCATCTCCTCTGCGAGAGCAAAAACTCAACTGTGTACTCCTTTCCTCCATAAACTGCTTGTTTTGTTGTTGTTGTTTAAAAGATATGACATCTACATGTCTGATAGGTCCACACTGTTTTAAAGCACCGATTGATTATTCTGCTTGTGCTTATATGACAAAGGCAAATAAACCTCAATTGTCTGTCCAGTCTAATAGTTAAAGTGTCACTGAGTGATAATTCTCTGGTTTAGTAACAATGTAGTCACAGCCATGGTTAATTCTGCTATGAGCAGTAAATCAATTAAAAAGTGATTTCTTGACTTCAATGAAAAAGGACTTCCTCACCAGCTCCCACACAAAGTATCTTCATTTACAATACAATGAAACCCTGCCAGGCCCTGCACCACCCTCACATTCTCTGCTGTACTCAAGACTTTCAAGGTAGCTACTTTGTTAAAACATCTCATTAAAGATCTTTTACTTCTGCACTGTTGCTTGATTTCAAACTCAAGTGGCTAATGTCGGATTTTGTGCATTAAACTGCAACCATATAGTGTTTTGTTATACCTTTCCCTGCTCTTATTCCTATCTCCTCTTCATTATCTTTACTAAGAATTTTGGATCCATTTCTAGTGGTCATGATACTTAAATTGCTGAGCTGGAATAAGTGAAGTGTTAGACTAGAATAACTAAGAAATAAAGAAGGGAGCATTGGTTTCAGCGAAGGAAACCATTCAGTCAGAAAGCAAATGGAAGTCAATAATTGAAAAAAAAAATGTTTGCACATCTACTCTTTATTCAATAGGCATATAAGTATAATCAATGGAGATTAATGTATGCAAAACATATGTATGCAGTGTTTCATTTTTGTGGAATATCAAATTCAGAATCAATGTTTGTATTTTACATCTGTGAAATCAAAGTGGCTTTACAAGTTTTGATAACTTGACTTAAAGGGTTCAAAGTGGCAACAGAACTTGGATCTATTTCTTAGATTCAAATTATAATTTTTATGGTTCTATAAGATACTTTATACTTTTCAAATGATCACAATTAATATTTCCAATCTCACATGATCTAAAAGAGTACTTTATCAAGACTGAACATCAATTTCTCTCACCCTTAATTAAAGTGGGTCAGAACACTAAATGCAATTAGAGTGACCCTGAATCACTTCTAAGTCTAGAACATGAAAAGTAGCACTGTTTCAATCTGGCTTTCTCTCCCTTTCCACCTCCCTCTCCCTGTCTTTCTCTCTCTCCCTCTCTCATCCCGCTCTTGATCTTTCTTTTAGGATGACTATCCTTAGAATTCAGTGATCATCTTTTGAAGAAACTCATGTCATATAGAGAGGTCATATTAATGTGTTGCACCTCATAGTTCCAGTTAAAGACTCAATTAAAAGTAATGACCAGAAAGCAAGTAAGCAAATTTTCAGAAGATAACTTTCCAAGCATGTAAGTTTCTCTCTAAGCACTGAGAAGCTATCCCCTCATCCATTATTTCTTACAGTTAAATGTTACTTCTGCAGAGAGGTTACCTTTGAACTCTCAGAAAAGATAAAATTTCTTTTTATAATTGAGTTTAGTTGCGCAGCTAATTCTCTCTAGTGGTTTTAATCCACCAGTATCTTCTTGGCAGAAAGACCAGTAATTTAGTTTTTCCAAAAATCTGATGAAGGGTCCGTTTTGATTTGTTTTTGACTCAATGGTAATGAGTTTTAAGAATTTATACGTTATTATAACACCTTGTGAATTCCCTCCATATTGTATACTATACAAGGATAGATGAGCCAGTAAGTAATTAATCATAGGATTCATATTCCTATTTATTAATCTTTGAACAATTAATATGGACTTCCAACATGTAATTTGTTCACTGCAGATTAAGAAATGAGCACAAGTAAAGCCTACCTTATTTGTTTATGGCTGTTCCTCTCAAGGATATGGAATTTGAGAAAACGTTGATTCTGTTGAAAGTGCTGTGGTGTTGGAAAAGAGACAAGTACCATTCTATTTAGAAGTAGAATCTCTGATGTGGTAAAAAATTGTGAAATTGTTGACTATAGATTAGTAAACAGGGACAGGTGACCTTGATTACTATATATTGTATTGATTTATTTGTTTGTTTATTCATTCATTAATTCTGGTGGCCTAGTAGTAAGATGCTGCACTACAGTCTCAAAGTCATGTGGTTCAAATCCACCACGTGCTCCACAAGAGAAATATGGGTAATCACCTCCCATGAGATTAACTGCCTCAGAAAGTCCATTGGAGTGTTAGCTATGGGTCAATTCAGACTCGATGATACACAACAACAAGATGTGTATAAATATTGTTGTTTGTTGAAGTTATGTGTTATCAAATTGACTATGACTCATAGCAACTCCATGAATAGCTCTTAAACCTGTTCTATTTTGAGCAAATCACACTTTCTGACACACCTGCCCTCATTACCATAATCACTATGTAATCTTTCTTATCCAGGGTTTTCCTTTCCTTTGCTCACCCTCCACCATCCCAAGCATGATGTCCTTCTCAAAGGACTAGTCCCTTCAAGCAACAAGCCCAAAGTATGTGAGATGGATCCTCCCAATCATTGTCTCCAAGGAGGAACCTGGTTTCATCCTCTCTAGGACAGAACTATTTGTTCTCTTGTCAGTCCATGATATATTCAATACTCTTCTCCAGACTCACAACTCAAACACATCAATTCTTATGCTATCGTCCTTAGTCATTGTCTAGTTCTCAGATACATAGAAGTAATTGAGAAGATCTTGGCTTGGATCAGGTGCACCTTGGTCTCTAGACTAACATTGTTGCTCCTTAGCACTGTGGAGAGTTCCCTGACAACAGATTTTACAGCGTAATTTGTCTTTAATTTTCTGACTACTAGTGCTGAGTGTTGATTCTGGAACCGAGCAAGCTGAAATTGTTAACTATCTCCATCTATTCTCCATCTTTCATGGTGCTGCCAATTGACACAGTGGTGAGAATCTTTATGTTCTTGCTGTTGAGACAAAATTCATTCTGAAAATTGTAGTCTTTTACCTTCTGCAGCAATTGCTTCAAGTCCTCCTCAGTTTTGGCAAGCAAGATTGTGTCATCTGGATAACACAGGTTGGTGATGAAGTCTTCTGCCAAACCTGATGCTGCATTCTTCTTCATAGAGTCTAGCATCTCAAATGATCTGTTCGGCATATAGACTTAAAATGTACGGGGGGTGGGATGAAAAGGTATAGGGAAAGAACACATCTCTGGCACACTCCTTTTTTGTTTTGAACTATGCAATGTATCCTTGCTCTGTTCTGAACACTGCTCCTCTTCTAAGTATAGGATTCACATGAGAATAATCAAGTGTTCTATGGTACTACTCTTCTCAGTGTAAGCTACAATTTGTTGTGATACACACAGTCAAATGCCTGTGCATGGCCAATAAAACACAAATAGATGTTCTCCTGGCTTTCTCTGCTTTTAGCCAAGATACATCTGATGTTGGCAATTATATCCTTGGTGCCATGGCCTCTTCTAAACTTAGCTTGCCCTTCTAGCAATTCTCTGTTGATGCACTGTTCCAGTAATTTTTAGATAATACTCAGTCAAGTTTTGCTTTTGTGTGATACTACTGATATTGTTCAATAATTTCACATTCTGTTTAATCACCTTTATGGAAATGAGAATAAATTAGGATCTCTTCCTGTCAGTTGGCCAGGTAGCCGTCCTCTAGATTTCTTGGTACAATCTGGTGAACATGTCTAAGGATGCACCTGTTGGTTGAAATGTGTTAATTGGTATTCCATCAACTCCTGAGGCTTAATTTTTTGCCAATTCCTTCAAATAGCTACAATTTCCTCCTTCATCACCATTGCTTTTTTGGTCATATGCTATTTCATGAAATTCTTTTGTGTCAGCCATTTCTTTTTGGTACAATTAACTCTATGTACTCCTTGGACATGTTGCAAGGAGGGATCAGTCCTTGGAGAGGGACATCATGCTTGGGAGGGTGGAGGCGCAGAACAGGAGAGGAAGACCCTCGATGAGATGGATTGATTCAGTGACTTGGGTAATGGGGTAGGTGTGTCAGAGATGGTGAGACTGGCACAGATAGGGCAGAGTTTAGGACTGTTGTACGTAGGGTCTCCATGAGTCGCAGGCAAGTTGACGGCACATAACAACTCCTTCCACAGAGATCAAAAGAGCTGAACTGTGTTCTATCTTGTGTCATCCACCCACTTCCTGTCACACAAGAGTTCATTGCAGCGGTCACCACATCAACACACCTGGTTAAGGATCTCCCTCTCCTTCACCAATCCTTGACCCTTTCTATATCTATCATGATATAGATATATCCCTCCACAGTAACATGCCCCAAGTATGTGGAGTGAAGCCTCATAATACTTGCCTCCAAAGAGCACTCTGGCTGCACCTTCTCCAGGCATATTGTTTATTCTTTTGGCCATCCATAGGATGTTCAGTGCTCTTCTCCAAAATCATAGCTCAAAGATAACAATTCTTTTTTATTTTTCTGTCATCCTTATTCATTGTCCAACTCTCAAATGCATAACAAGAAATTGGAATGACTATGGCCTGAATCAGATGCACTTTACTCCTCAATCTGATATAATTACTGTTCAATAATTTGGAGAAGTCCCTAGTAATTTTATAAGTGAAATGTGTCTCCTTATTTCTTGACTGTTTTTACTGAAGGTTTTAATTGTAGATGTAGGTAAGATGAAGTTGTTGACAGTTTCAATCTCTTTTCCACCCATCATAATGTTGCCTATCTCTCTCTCTCTCTCTCTCTCCACATATATGCACACACACATATATAATATGCATAATATATATTACTGTAATATGTATAGTTTCTTACCTCTAGGCCACCAGAGCTCCTTTTATACACACACAGAGTATATACATAGAATGAGTGTGTGTATGTGTATAATATACCTTATGGATATGCACATATTTCCCCAGTTACTTGTAGATGCTGTTTATTTTTTATTGTTATTTTAACCAAGGTTTACAGAGTGATTTGGTTTTAATTAATTCATTGTTATACAGTTTCCCCCTTCCCTTCTCTTCTCCCTCCTCTAGCCCATTTTGCAATCTACCTCTCATTCCAGAATGTTGTCTTACATATAATAGCTAATCAGACATATCTCTTAGACAGTTCTTTCCCTCATTTGTTCTAATGGGTGCTATTTAATGTTGTATAAGGAGATTATAAAAACTATTAAGATTCTACCTCCTCCCCCAAAGTGCACCCTGCAGTGGAATTAATAAGGACTAAAAAGGCAGTCAGCCTTTGGATTTGACTTTCTGACTTTTATCTGAACCTCATCTTTTAAACAGACTGTAATTAGAATACACACACACACACACACACACACACACACACTCTTAAGCTTCTTCTTGTTGTTGATTACTTTCAAGTCAAGGACAACTCATAGCAACCTCAATACCCCAATGGCACAGAGTTCACCATCATAGCCATTCCTGGTTACTTCAGTACAGGAAATTAACCAACCAGTGCTGCACCACTGAGAAGAATGCTCCTCTAAATTATAATTTCAATAGGCCCAAGGGTCTGAATTTTCAATACAAAAGCCCTACAAGAGGTGGTGTTGACTCTAAACAAGAGGCTTAAATAAGAAACAACAAAACATTCCACAGGCCCCTCAACCAAAAGAAGAGAGCCTGTCTTTCAGAGTAAACTGCTTCACCAAACACTGCCCAGGATGGGTAACCATTATGGTGTTTAACACACCTAAGGCACAATGTTCAGCATTATAGAAACTGGAAGTTACTTCAGAAGAGTAAATAGATAGACCATCTGTATCACTCTAAAGAATATTCATCTCCATATAAATTAACATTTGGTCAGAGTGCCACAGGCCTGAGAGCCCTACTGCATTTTAAAGACAGGCCAGCTCAGTCCCAGAGACCTCCTAGGCCATACCTCATTGTTAGCTGAATCTGGCAAGTGTCATCAGCTAAAACTTGTTTGTAGTCAGGAGGAAACCCCAAGAAACAATCAAAGGTCCCATAAGTTCTGGTGGCCTAAAGGTAGGGAACTGAGCTGTGACCCCAAAGGTATGTGGTTCAAATCCACCAGCTGCCTCACAGGAGAAATATGGGCAGTCTCCTGCTCTGTGGTGAACTGTGTATGAAAACTTGCTGGAAGGTTAAGTATGGATTGGTTCTGACTTAATAGTACACAACAACAACATATGTTAAAAGAATATAGATAGGTAGTTCCAATATAGAGAGTTTTTATATGTATAAAATTGCTGTTGTTATGTGCCATCAAGTCACCTGCAACTCATAGCAACCCTATGTACAACAGCCCTAAACACTGTTCTATCCTGTGCCAATCTTATTGTATCTGATACACCTATCCCCATTACCCTAATCACTGAATCAATCCATCTCATCAAGGGTATTCCTCTCCTGTGCTGTCCCTCCACCTTGCCAAGCATGACGTCCCTCTCCAAGGACTGATCTCACCTTGCAAAATGCTGAAAGTATGTCAGACGAAGCTTCAGAATCCTTGCCTACAAGGAACAGTCTGGATTCCCCCTCTCTAGGATGAAATTGTTTATTCTCCTAGCAGTCCATGATATACTCAATACTCCTCTCCAACACCACAGCTCAAAGGCATCAATTATCTATTATCCTTAGTCATTGTCCAGCTTTCCAATGTATATCAAGTAAATGCAAAGACCATGGCCTGTATCAGGTGCACCTTAGTTTACAGACTGACTTCGTTGCTCTTCAGTACTTTGGAGAGGTCCCTGACAGCAGACTTTCCCAATGCAATTCTTCTTTTTATTTCCTGCCTGCTGATACCAAGAGTGTTGATTATAAAACCAAATAAACTGAAGCTGTTAACAATCTCAATCTCTTCACCATCTGTTATGATGTTGTCAATCAGCACAGTGGTAATAAACTTTGTTTTCTTGATGTTGAGCTTCAATTCATATTGAAGGCTGCAGTCCTTGACACTGTGCTGCAAGCACTTCAGAGCCTCCTCAGTTTCAGAAAGCAGGGTTGTGCCATCTGCATAAAGTAGATTGTTGATAAGTCTAACTCCAAACTTGATGCTACATAGAGCCCAGTCTCTCAGATAATGTTTTGCATATAGATTGAAAAGTAATGGAGATAAGACAGTTACTTGACACACACTCTTCCCAATTTTGAACCATGCAGTGTTTCCTTGATCTGTTCTGACAACTGCCTCCTGGTCAAAATACAGGTTTTGCATGAGCACAATCAAGTGTTCTGGGATTCCCATTCTTCTCAGAGTCAGCCACAGTTTATTGTGATCTACACAATCAAATAAAAGCCTTTACATAGACAATGAAACACAGATAGACATTCCTCTGGTACTATTTGCTTTCAGTCAACATCCATCTGACATTAGCTATAATATCCCTAGTACCATGGCCTCTTCTAAACCCAGCCTGCACTTCTGGCAATTCTCTGTTTATATGCTGTTTCAGTCATTTTTTATAATCTTCAGCAGAATCTTGGTTGCATGTGATATCAGTGATACTGTACCATAATTTCTATGGGAACTAATATAGATCTCTTCGAGTCTGTTGGCCAGGTGGTTGTCCTCCAGATTTATTGGTATTACTTATTGAGCACATCTAGGGCAGCATCTGTTTGTTGAAATATGTCAATTGGTATGCCATCAATTCCTGGGGCCTTGTATTTTGCCAATTCTTTCAGAGCAGCTTAAACTCCTTCCTTCATCACCACAGACTCTTGCTCAAGCATTCTTTCATTAAATTCTTCTGTGTCCACCAATTCCTTTTGGTAAAAAGACTCTGTATATACTCTTTGCATCTTCTTTTAATGCTTCCTGGATCATTTAATATGCTACTCAAAGCACCCTTAAGGACTGCAACTTGAGGCTTGTATTTGTTCTTCAGTTCCTTCAGCTTAGGAAATGCTAAGAGAGTTCAGCCGTTTTAATTTTCTGACTTCAGCTCCTTGCAAATTTCATTGTAATACTTTACTTTGTCTTTCCATGATGCCTTTTGGAATCTTCTGTTTAACTCCTTAATAACTTGATTTCCCCCCTTTGCTTTCACTTTTTGATGTTCTAGCACAATATTCAGAGTTTCTTCTGACATCCATCTTAGTCTTTTCTTCCTCCTCTGTTTTTGCATCCACTTGCAAATATGCTTACCTCTGGGAACTATGAACATGGAGAAAAGATGAAAGTTTTGTATTCAAGGCTTTTGTTTATAGGGTTGCTATGGTCATTTATGACTCCACAGCACTGAACAACATATATATATATATATTTACTACAGATATATCTATAT
>NW_006399894.1:8577502-8593459 GCF_000299155.1 Elephantulus edwardii
TATATATACACACCACTAAGAAGGGTGATTCAACAGATTGTGGAAATTATCAAACAATATTATTAATATCACATGCAAGCAAGATTCTGCTGAAAATTGTTCAAAAACGACTGGAGCAACGTGTCAACAGAGAACTGCCAGATGTTGGGTTTAGAAGAGGCCATGGTACTAGACATATTATAGTTAATGTTAGATGGATCTTGGCAGAAAGCAAAGAATACCAGAATAATGTCTGTCTGTGATAAATTGACTATGCAAAGGCTTTTGACTGTGTGGATCACAACAAACTGTGGTTGACTCTGAGAAGAATCAGAATCCCAGAACATATGATTGTGCCTATGTGAAACCTTTACTTAAATCAAGAGGCAGTTGTCATAACAGAGCAAGGAGACACTGCATGGTTCAAAATTGGGAAGTATCCACCAGGGATGTATACTGTCTCCATACCTTTTCAATTTGTATGCAGAACAGATCATCCAGGACACTGGGCTGTATGAAGAGGAATGTGGCATCAGGATTGGAGGAAGAGTCATCAACAACCTGCATTATGCAAATGAGACAACCCTGCTTTCTGCAACTGAGGAGGAACTGAAGAGCTTGCTGTAGAAAGTCAAGGACTGCAGCCTTCAATATGGATTGAAGCTCAACATCAAGAGAACAAAGATTCTCACCACTGAGCCTATATGCAGCATCATGAGGGATGATGAAAAGATTGAGATTGTTGACAGCTTCAGTTTGCTTGGCTCTACAATTTTTATGTTTGATATCCTAACAGGTAAATTGATGAAAGAAAACTAGTAATTGATTATAAAATTTGCTTCCACATTTTCACAGCAAAGTATTTCATTTTAAAGAATTTTTTTTTAATCCCTGAGCCAATCTAAGTGCAGAATTACATTTCTTCCTTGAAACATACAAATTACTCCTTTCAAATATCCCGGCTTCTTTTGCAGTTGTGCCATCATTTATCGTTTAGGGGAATAGACCATTATGCAAAAGGTGAAAAAGGAAGGAAGGAGTTCAAGAGACATAGCTGCAGATTTAATCTGGGATAACTTGCTTATGGGCAGGGTGACCTAGACCAGGATTTATTTTATGCTATTTGAAGTATATACCTCTTTAAAATGGTGTGAGCATAGGTTTCCTGATGGAACCAGATGCACACATTAGCATATTATTTTCTCAGTTACTTATAGATGCTCTTTAATTCTACAAAGGAGGATGATATCTCTGAGGTCCCCCACCTGAGAAGCACGCCTTGCAGCAGAATTAAACAGGACTGAGAAGTCACCCAGACCTTGAATATGACTTTGACTTATATCTGAGCCTCATCTTTTAAACAGCCTGTGATTAAAATGGAATGAATTGCTGCATATAAACCACACTGTAGTATCTACATTAATCAATCAAAGCTTTTAATTCTTTTACATTTACATCTTATTGTGGTTGAGTCAGAACCTACTCTTGGCTGATCTTCCCAAGTTTTCAAGGCTTTAAATTGCATAGAAGAAAATTTCCCTATTTCTTTCACAATACTGCTGACGGATTTGAGCCACCAGAGAGATATCACCTTTAGATTTTCAACTCACTTCCCACAGACAATGCCACTAGAACTCCTACATTAATATTGTTGTTGTTGTAGTATACTGTAGAGCTAGAACTGACCCACAGCTGACCCTCCAGTAGGTTTTCAGAGGCAGTTAATCACATGAGAGGAGATTCTCCCACAGAGTAGCAGGTGACCTCGAACTGCAAGCCTCTGACATTTCAGCACAGCTTCTTGCCGCTAGACTTCCAGAGCGCCCTACTTGAATATTAAGGAGTCCAATTTACAGCAGGCTCTATCTTAAATGAAATAATATTAATAGCATTTGTAAAGTTAACTAGTTGAAATACTGTGTTACAATTTTGAAAGGTACTGCTTTGGAAGAAACTGGGTAGGAAAAAATATACAAGATCTCTCTAAATAACCTGTTACATTTTTTGATGAATCTTCAATTATTTTAACACCAAAAAATTACATAAGAGAGAGTTTGATGAGACAATCTCTTTCATTTTTTTTGCAATGTAGCTAATCCTTCAGAGGGTTTGGAGAGGCTACAGAAATGTTTCACCAAACAGATGTAGTGCTGGATGTGCTTACTAGTTTGTGCCAAGAAATTTAGGAGACAGCTATCTGACCAACTGACCAGAAGATATCCATCTCTGCTCCTAATCCCAGAGAAGGCGATACAACAGAATGTGGGAAATGTAAAAAATATCATTAATATTATATATAAGTAAAATCTTGCTCAAGATTATTTTTAAAAACTTTGAAAAATACATAGATAACTGCCAGCAATTCAGCTTGGATTCAGAAGAGGCTGTGGCACCGAGATAAAATTTGTGATGTCAGATGGATCTAAGCTGAAACCATTGAATACAAGAAAGTTGTTTATTTGTATTTTATTGACTATGCAAAGACACTTGACTGTGTGGAACATAACTAATTAATGAATAACACTGAGAAGAATGGGAATACCAGAACACTTAACTCTGAGAAACTTAGACCTAGACTAAGAAGTTGTTATGTGAAAATAAAAAAGGATTAACATATTTTAAAATAAGGAAATTCGTTTCTCAAGATTGTAACGTTTATCTGTATATTCAATCTGTATGACCAGAAAATCATTTGAAAAGCTTGACTGTGAAAAAGAATGTAAAATCAGGATAGGAGGAAAACTCTCCAACAAGCAGATGACTCAACGTTACTCACTGAAGGAGAAGAAGACTTGAAGAGCTTGCTGCAGAAGATCGAGAAAACAAAAATCTTTATCACTAGACCAATAGATAATATTATGATAGATTGCAAAAAAAAATTGATGTTGTCAATGATGTCATAGTGTTTGAATTTGCAATCAACACCCCTGATAGTTTGTTGTTGTTGTTATGTTATGTTGAGTTCCCTGCAACTCAGTGACCCTATGTACAACAAGTCCTATAACCTGCTCTATCCTATGCCAATCTTATTGCCTCTGATACATCTACCACCCATTATCCCAGTCATGGAAACAATCCATTTCATTGAGGGATTTTCTCTCTTGTGCTGTCCCTCTGCTCTCCCAAGCATGACATATCCAAAATATGTGAGATGAAGCTTCAGAAGCCTTGCCTCCAAGGAGAAGCCTGGTTTCACTCTTTCTAGGACAAACAAACAGGTTCTTTTAGCAGTTCACAGTATACTTAATACTCTTCTCCAACACTATAGCTCAAAGGCATAATTTTTCCATCATCACTAGTCATTTTCCAGTTTTCTGATGCATAGCAAGTGATTGTAAAGACCATGGCCTGTATCAGGCACACCTTAGTCTCCAGATTCACATTGTTGCTCTTCAGTACTTTGGAGAGGTCTCTGGTAACAGACATTCCCAATGCAATTCTTCTTTTGATTTCCTGCCTCTTGATACCAAGAGTTTTGATTGTGGATCCAAGCAAATTAATCTGTTAACCATCTCTATCTCTTCATCTATCATGATGCTGTCAGTCGGCCCAGTGATGAGAATCTTTGTTATCTTGATATTGAGCTTCAATCTATATTGAATGCTGTAGTCCTTGACCTTCTGGAGCAAGTGCTTCAGATTCTCCACAGTTTCAGCAAGCAGGGTTATGTCATCTGCAAAATGCAGATTGTTCATGAGTTTCCCTCCAATCTTGATGCCACATTTCTCCTCATAGAGCCCAGGCACCAGGATAATCTGTTCTGTATATGGAATGAAAAGGTATGAAGATAGGACACATTGCTCACATAGAACTTTCCCAATTTTGAACCATGTAGTGTTTCCTTGCTCTGTTTTAACAATTGCTTCCTGGTCCAAGTATAGGTTTTATATAAGCATGATCAAGTGTTCTGGGATTTCTATTCTTCTCAGAGTTAGCCACAGTTTGATAGCAGCTATCAATAAATAAAAATATGTCTTGCATTGGGAAAATTTCCTGAAAAAGACTTCTCTAAAGTGTTAAAGAGCAAGGATGCCAGTTTAAAGACGAAGGTATGCCTGATCCAGCCATACGCTTCCAGTTATTTTATATGAATATGAAAACTGAACAATGAATAACAATGACAGAAGAAAATTCGATGTTTTTGTGTTGTGGTATTGAAGAAGAGTACTGAATATCCCATGAACTGTGAAAGAACAAAGAAATCCGTTTTGAAGGAAGTGCAAGCATGGTGTTTTTTAGAGGCAAGGATTGTGAAATGTAGTCTTGCATTTTGTGGCATGTTGTCAAAAGGGGCCAGTCCTTGGAACAAGATATCGTACAGGGAAAGGTGGAGGTTCAGAGAAAGAGAAAAAGACCCTCAACAAGAAGCATTGACACAGGGACAGTAACAGCAGGATTGAGCTTTTCAGAGTTGGCAAGGATGGCAGAAGATAGAACAACATTCAGATTTATTGTTTTTAACGTTCCTATGGTTCTTTGACTGAAAGAGATCCATACATGTTCACATTAAAAAAAAAACTATGACATGAATGCCTGCATAAATTA
Source organism: Elephantulus edwardii (assembly GCF_000299155.1). NCBI lineage: Eukaryota > Metazoa > Chordata > Mammalia > Macroscelidea > Macroscelididae > Elephantulus > Elephantulus edwardii. The sequence continues at coordinate 8,582,027 of NW_006399894.1, forward strand.
TCGAAAAATACCATTAATATCACATGCAAACAAGATAATGCAAAAAAAATTGACTGAAATAGCACATTAACAGAAACTTTCCAGTTATGCAGGCTGGTTTTAGAAGAGGCCGTGATAACTAGGGGTATTTAGCTAATGTTATACATGGGTATTGGCTGAATACAGAGAGTACCAGAGGAATATCTAACTGTATTTTATTGGCTATGCAAAAGCATTTGACTGCGTGGATTGTGATGTGGCCAACTCTGAGAAGAATAAGAATCCCAGAGCACTTGGTTTTGCTTATGTGCAATCTATACTTGGACCTGAAGGCAGTCACCAGAACAGAGCAAGGAAACATTGCATGGTTCAAAATCAGGAAATGTGTATGCCAGGGTTGCATCCTATCACCATACGTTTCCAAATCTATATGCTGAACAGATCATCCAGGAGGGTAAGCTCTATGAGTAAGAATATGGCATCAGTACTGGAGGAAGACTTATCAACAACCTGTGTTATGCAGATGACACAGCCTTGCCTACTGGAACTGAGGAGGACCTGAGGTATTTGCTACAGAAGATCAAGGACTGTAATCTTCAACATGGATTAAAGCTCAACAACAAAAAAACAAAGATTTGTGCCAAGTCGTTAACAGTCTTTGATCTATTCCAGTAAATTTACAACGTACTTTGGAGGGATCCCTGCTATTTCACTAGACCACATGGGACCCCCTAAGCTCAAGTGGAAAGGAGCAGGACAGCTGAAACAGCTTGGTGAGGCAGAGGAACCAGATCTTGAAGGGAACTACCAAAGCTTCCTGCTTTCCCATTCAGGTACTTTGTGGGGGATCACTGTTGTTTCTCTATACAACATGGGACCACTGAAGCTCAAGCAGGGGGATCAGGAGAGCTGGAGCAGCTCCAGTGAGGAGAAGCTAATTCTGAAAAGAGGTAACAGAGAGTCAGTGATTTGGAAGACAAAAGCCTCACTAAAAACATATTAGGGGGTGGGGAATCATAGATGAGATGGAAAGAAAATGAAGAAAACGCTAGAATCATTTGGGATGACATCAAAAGGAATAACATGTATATGACTGGAATTTCACAATAGAGGAATGAAAGGAAAATCATTGAGAAAATTGCAGAGAAAGTACTAGAAGAAAACTTCCCTGGTATTTTGAAGAATGGGGAAATTGATGTTCAAGAGAGACAATGAATACCAAATAGACTTCTTGTTGTTGTTGTTGTTGTGTGCAGTCTAGTCACTTGCGACTCATAGTGACCCTGTGTACAACAGCCCGAAACTCTGCTCTGTCCTGTGCCAATCACACTGTCTCTGATACACCCATCCCGATTATCCCCGTTATTGAATCAATCCACCTCATAAAGGGCCTTCCCCTCCTGCGCTGTCCCTCCACCCTACCAAGTATGATGTCCCTCTCCAAGGACCGGTCCCTCCTTACAACATGTCCAAATAGACTAGACTCAAAAAATAAGACGTCAAGACGTATAATAGTCAAATTCTCCAAATTAAAAGCTAAGAATAGAATTCTAAAAGCAGCATGAGAACAACAAAGAGTAACCTACAGAGGGGAAACAATTATCTTAATGTTCTGATTTCTCAGCAGAAACCATACAAGCTAGAAGACAATGTGAGGGTATATACAGAAAGTTGAAAGAAAACAATTACTAGCCAAGGTTATTAAACCCGGCAAAGCTCTCTATCAAATTTGAAGGAGAAATTAGATCCTTTGCAGAAAATAAGGAATTTAAGAGCTTTGTGAAGCCAAGATCAAAACTACAAGAAATTTTAAGTGAAGTAGTTTCCCAGAAATGTCAAAGATTCATGGACCACAGTAACCAGAAACATCAGATAAAGAAACAGCTAAATGGCAAAAGTAAACCTGGCCTGACAATAATCACGCTGAATGGGAATGGAATAAATGCACCAATTAAGAGGAAAAGAGTAGCAGAATGGATATAAAACTAAAGCCCATCAATATGTTGCCTATAAGAGACACACCAGACAAAATAAAAAGTACAGGCTGGAAAAAATATAACAAGCAAATGGCAAACTCCAAAAAGCAGGAGTGACAATACTAATCCCTGATAAAATAGATTTCAGAATGAAAACCACCATAAAAGATAAGGAAGAGCATTACATACTGATTAAAGGCACAATAGATCAAGAAGACATAAACTTGGTCAACATTTATACACCAAATGCTAGACCTCCAAAATACTTAAAACAACAGTTAACAGGATTGAAGAAAGAAATAGACTGCCCTATAATAGTGGTAGGAGATTTCAACACACCACTATCACCAAAGGCTAATTGAACCCAAAAGACACTCAATAGAGATGCCTAAAATCTAAACTATTCAATCAACAACTCAACCTTTTTTGATACATTCAGGCTAATATACCCAACTAAAACTCAATTCACTTTCTTCTCATGTGCATATGGTATGTTCTCCATAATTAGTCACATACTAGTACACAAAGCAAATCTCAACAAATTAAAAAAATATTGAAATAATACTAAGTAAATATCTTCTCAGATCACAATGCCATAAAACTAGTAATTAACCAAACGAGGGTAAAGTTTACAAAATCATCCATGTGGAAGCTAAATTACTCTCTGCTAGACCATGATTGGGTTATAAAAAGAAGTAAAGAATGAAATAAAAACTTACCATGAAACAAATGAATATGAAGATACAATATACCAAAACCCCTGGGATATGGCTAAGGCAGTCCTCAGGGGGCAGTTCATAACAATAGGCATGTGCATAAAAAAGGAAGAAAGAAGAAAAATCAATGATCTAACTCATCACTTTCATCAAATAGAAACAGAACAACATTCTAATCTTACAGTCTCTAGAAGAAAAGAAATTACCAGGACAAGAGCTGAGAGCAATGAGATAGAAAACAGAAAAACAATTGAAACCAATGATATAACTCTTCTCAGAAAAGAGGTAGATTTAGCCAAAAACAGCACATTTCCTATTTTGTAAACTGTCTTATATTACAGGGGTACCACAAGTCCCTCAACATTCCCTAACACACATTTTATCTACAAAAGAGCAGGCAAGGTGAACATTTCATACTTAAAGACAAAGAATTTCACTCTTCTGTTAAAAACCCTATGATTCTTTCCATTCTCAGAGTAAAAATCTAACTTGTTTTAGTTGCCTACCAAGTCTATGATCAGAGATTAATTACTGCTGTTGAATTGTAGTGTGGATGCTACAGCGTGCCATGAGAACAATCAAATCTGGTGTGCTGTCAAGGTTTCTTGTTCAAAAGTACTTTCTTAGCTATTGATTTTGTCTCTCAAGTGGGAAGAAACATAAAATTGGATATGTTAGCCTATCCACAAGGGAATTGGCTAGATTTTTGCCATCAAGGAAATGAATGTAGAAAATGTCCTTCAAGGCAGTAGATTCCTACAGTCAGATCAAGACCTACACAAGAGCAGCAGAAATCTCAGAAAAGGACTAAAAACTAACACAAAGGATAGGGGACTCCCTAATGGTCAGAAACTGTGTTGCAATCCCAAAGACATGAGGTTTGAATCCACCAGCTGCTACACAGGAGAATGATGGGCAGTCTCCTCCTGTGTTATTAACTGCCTCTGAGAACCCACCAGAGTCAGCTATGCATCAGTTCTGACTTGATGGTACATGAAAGCAAAAACAACTACAACAGTCAAGGGCTTTCATTCAAGCTAGCTGTAGAAAGTAACAATCAGCAGGATTTAGGAAAATTTGCAACCCTGACCTAAGCAATGAGTCTGAAGGTAAAAGGGCCAGTGAACACACTGGAGAAACTGTCTCATCTGGGGAATTGTATCCTGCTGTCAAGCTGAGTTTTATCCTCTTAATTTCCCAAATAACCCTATTGCTTTAAATATGGTTCTGTGAGATCTGTGTGGTCATTGCAATGGACTTCAGATGCAGCTAAGCTGGTAAGATTGGTGTTGGAATTAGGAGACATAGTTGTAGGAGCATAGGAGAACATGTATGATCTTATATAAATTAACTTTGTATGGTAAATATTTTTTGTTTATTTGCTTTTAATTTTATTTTTAACTTTTTAATTACATTAGTTTATTTACAAAATTTGAATACATTGTTTTCCAGAACAGATTCTACCAATTTCCCTCAAGCTCCCATCAAATTGTACAACTCTGTGATTAATCACCCCTCCCTCTGTACATCCTCATCCCTCTGCTTCCATCCCCACCCTTGGATATTATGAAGGTTGATATGGACAGTTTCTTTTTGTATAGTTAGTAATGGTTAAATAGGGCTATATCTCTGCTGCCTACACTGGTTTTGCATCTGTCTTGGAGGGAAAGCAGCCAGAATGTTACTTAGAAACAAAGATAGTTCTCCTCTAGAGAAGGGACAACTTCCTCCTGTGCCAGTTGGATCTGATACGATGGCACACAACAAGAAAACAAATAAATAAAATAATATATGTATTTTTTTAAAGAAACAAAGACAGTTAAACCTCATGTCACATTCACTGTATATGTTACCAGAAATGGTGAGTCCCTAGAAAAAAAACATTATGCCTAGACAGAAAAAAAAAGGATTGTTAATTGGATAATTTAACTCAGTAGCTGAAATAATATATTTACCTACAGCAGAGGTTGTGAGGATGGTGCAGCACTGGTCAGTTTTGTTCTGTTGAACATGAGGTCACTGTGGGTCAGAACTGATTTAATTGCATCTAACAATCACCACAAAATATTCATGTGATCAGCGGTTTCTATGCTTCATTGGCCTAATCTCCCTTTCCTTTGTTTGCTCTAAGATACTGGTCAGATTGCTGGAGAGGCTCTGGTTAGATCCCTACACTCCCTCTCTCCCTTGAACTGACTGCACTCGTTTAACATATTCATTGTTTCACTGGTGTGCCTGTTGCTTCCATCTTGTATTAACTTAAACCATCTATGTAGTTTGTTTGTTTGCTCACTAAGCTGTAACAAGAAAACTGGAGGACAGACACCTGGCCAAATAACTGGAAGAGATCAATATTTGTTCCCATTTCAAAGAAGGGTGACCCAACAAAGTGCAGAAATTGTCAAACAATATCATTAATATCACATGCAAGCAAGATTCTGTGGAAAAGTGTCCAAAAATGACTGGAGCAACACGTCAACAGAGGACTGCCAGATAAGCAGGCTGGGTTTAGAAGAGGCCATGGTATTAGGGATATTATAGCGTTATGCTAGGTGAACTAACTCAGTCCCATAAGGACAAATACTGTATAAGACCAGTATTGTACAACATGTATGAGGATCAATGGTGGGAGGGAGGAAAGATCAGAGAGGTGAAGATGGGTGGGGTTGAGGTGAGAAAGCATGTAAGATAATAAACATAGGATCCCACAAATCTGATGTGTGGAGGAAGGAAATGGGAAAATCTGGTGTGAAAAATAATGTTTATGAACTTTTAAAGTAAACCAGTACAAAATAAAATTTACAAAAGAAACTGAAACACCTGGACAATGAATAAGGCTAAAAGAAGAAGAATTGATGCCTTTGAGTTGTGGTGTTGGAGAAGAGCACTGAGCATTCCATGGACAGCCAAGAGAACAAATAAACATGTGTTGGAGAGGGTGTAGCATCTCTTCCCTAGTTAGGAAGTAATCTACAAAATCATTGCTCCTGTATGATGCATAGTATTCCAAAGTCTGACTGTACCACAATTTCTCAAGCCACTCGATTGCCGTTGGATTTTTGGTCTCTTTCCATGTTCTTGCAATGGTGAATAATGCTGCTATAAACACTGGAGTACAAATTTCTGTTTGTGTCTCAGTTCTGATTTTTTTGGGATATGTGCCTAATAGTGGAATGTTGGGTTATATGACATTTCTATGTTCAGCTTTCTGAGGAAACACCAAGGTGTCTTCCAAAGTGGTTGCACCATTTTACCATCCCACCAACAGTGTATAAGAGTTCCTATCTCTCCACATCCTCTCCACCTTTCACTACTTACTTTCCTGTTAAATTTTGCCACTGCTACTTGGGTGAGAAGGTATCTCATTGTAGTTTTGGTTTACATCTCTTTAATTGTCATTGATTTTGAGTGTTTTTTTTCATGTGTCTTTTGATCATTCGAATAACTTCATTGGCGAAAATTCTTTCCATGTTTTTTGCCCATTTTGTAATTGTATGTATTATCAGTATTTTTCTTGTGGAGATCCTGTAGGATTCTGCAAACTTTTTATATGAAACCCTTTTCTGAAATGGTATTATTTTTCCCAGTCAGTAGGTTTTCTTTTCATTCTGTTGGAAAATGTCTTTGATGCATACAGGGACTTTATCTTTAGAAAGTCCTATTCTTACTTTATTCTCTTCAGATTATGCATTTCTGGCTATATTTGGCAGTCTCTTTATACCAAAGACTAGGCCATCTAAGCTTGATCCCAGTTTCTCTCTAATAAACTTTATGGTTTTGGGCTTTACTCTCAGGTCTCTGATCCACCTGCAGTTGATTTTTGTGCATGGTGTGAGATCAGGATTCTGTTTCAGTTTTCTGCTGGTAGCAGTTCCGTTTTGCCAGTACCATTTGTTAAAGAGGAGGATAAAAGACCTAAATAAATGTAAAAATGTTTCCTATTCATGGATAAGACATCTAAATATTGTGAAAATGACAATCCTACCAAAAGCAATCTACATGTTCAATGCAATCCCAGTACAGATACCAAATTCATTTTTCAAGTAAATCAGAAGGGAAATTGTCAAGTTTATTTGGAGATTAAAGAGAACAAGAATAAGGAAAGCAATTCTGAAAAACAAAAATTAAATGGGAGGCATAGCACTCCCTGACCTCAAAACATACTACACAGTAGTAATAAACAAAATAGAATAGCACTGGTACAATAACAGGCACATAGACCAATGTAACAGAGTTGAGAACCCAGAAATGGACCCATCTATCTATACTCAACTGATATTCGACAAGGAAATAAAACCTATTAAATAGAGAAATGAAAACTTCTAGCCTTTTTTTGAATTATCTTCAAAAAGCAGTATTTTGCTTGCATGTGATATTAATGTTATTATTCAATAATTTCCATGTCCAGTTGAATCACTTTTTTTTGGGAATGGGAACAAATATGGACCTCTTCCAATCCGTTGGCCAGACAGTTGTCCTCCAAATTTCCTAGCAGAGACTGGTGAGTGCATCCAAGCTTGCGTCTGTTAACTGAGACAAATCAATTCATATCCCATCGATTTTAAATTATTGAGGCATAATTATGTCAGTTTGAGGACTAATGAACATCTGATTTAGGCCATAGTCTTTCTAATTACTTCAATCCATTGGTTGCTTCTATAATGGGAGAATGTCTTTCATCGGCTCCTTTTAGTAAAATGCTTATCTCTCAGATATTGTTTTAAGGCTAAGTATTGAAATTAATACAGACTAGGAAAATAGTTAGTCATCTTCCAACTATTCCAATAGGTTGGTTACTTCCAAAGTAACAGGCTTCTGAAAAGCCTATACAATAGAGTACATTTAGAGTAAGCTAGCAGATATGACACTTGAGGCTGAGCCCTTGAATTTGGAAACTCGCATGAGGAGATACAGTTGTAAGCTGGCATTAATGACTAGACCGTGGAATGTGAGAAGCAAGGATGTAGGAAAATGGAACATTTATTGTTAAGAAAGAAATAGAACACATAAATATTGACATACGAGGTATTGGTGAAATTAGATAGATTGGCATGGAACATTTTGAATCAGACAATAATATGATCTACTATGCCAGAGATGAAAAGGGGAGGAAAACTTGGATCACTTTTATTGTTTAAAATGTCATTTCTAGATTCATTTTGAAATACAACATTGTGAGTGACAGATAGTATCCATACACTTGCAAGAAAATCTGGTGAATACCACTATTATTCAAATATGTACACACACACACACACACACACACACACACACCCCATAGCCAAAGAGGAAGAAATAGATGATTTCTACTAACTGTTGCAGTTAGAAATTTCTTGAAAATGCAACCAGCGTGCATTAATAATAATGGATGACTGGAATTCACAAATTGGGAACAGAGAAGAAGGATCAATAGTTGGAAAATATGGACTTGGTGACAGAAATGAGACTAGGGATAAAATGATAGAATTTGCACAATGATTCATTGTAAATATATTTTATAAAAAATATAAATAGCAACTATCCACATGGATTTCACCTGATGGTATGTATAGGAATCAGATTGATTACATCTATGGAAAGAATTGTTGGAAAAGCTTAATATCAGCCCTGAAAAACTGGTCAGGTACTGATGTGGATCAGACCACTAACTACTCATATGCACAGAAAAGAACTTCATGTAACAATATGATCAAGAGGCAATGGTGATGAAGGGGGAAGTTCAAGCTGCCCTGAAAGAATTGTCAAAAAGAAGGCCCCAGGAATTGGTGGAATGCCAACTGACATATTTCAGAAAACAGATGGTGCCCAGGATTGTTCAACATGTCATGTCAAGAAATCTGGAGGACAACGACCTGGACAAATGACTGGAAGAGATCCATATTTATTCCCATTCAAAAAAAAAAACAACACAACAACAACAAAAAAAACCCATGTTATCTGACTAAGTGAGGAAATTATTAATATCACCTACAAATAAAATCCTGCTGAAGATTATAAAAAAAAAAAGACTGGAATAAGTACATCAACAAAGAACTACCAGAAATAAAAGGTGGTTTGAAAGAGGCCCTGCATAGAGGCAGATATTATCACCAATTTCATATGGATCTTGGATGAAAGCAGGGTAACAGAGGAATGTTTCTCTGTGTTTCATCCACTATTCAAAGTCATTTGCCTGTGTTTATGACAACAGATTGTGGCTATCATTGCTATTATGTGCCATCAAGTAGCCTGCCAACCATAGGATACTATCTATGTATGGCAGCTCTGAACCCTGCCCTGTCCTAGACCAGTCTCACTAATTCCTATGCCCCAACCCCCATTGCCCCAGTTACTGCATCAGTCCATCTCACCCTGGATCTTCCTCTCCTGTGATGTCCCTGCACCCTTCTAAGAACGATGTCTTTCTCCAAGGACTGGTCTCTCCTGGCCATGTGCCCAAAGTATGTGAGACAGAACTTCAAAATCCTAGCCTCCAAGGAGAAATACTATTTAAAATACATAATACTAAGCAAAGATCATTAGGAGGGGATATTTCTTGGAGAAAGACATCAAGTTTGAAAAACTAGAGGGCCTTTAAAGGAGAGGAAGACCCTCAAACAGATGGATTGATACGGTTACTCTAGCAGTGGACTCAAATGTGTCAGAGATTGTGAAGTTGTCACAGTATACAACAGAGTTCAGATTTGTCATTCACAGGTTCTCTATAAGTCTTTATTCGACAGCATCTAGCGACAATCAACCTCTGTAGTCTGAAAATGACCAAACATGCAATCAAGATCCATTAATAATGTTTTGTTACTGGAAGACAAATGTTAGGAACAATGAGTGATAGGTGGAAAACAGATTTAAAAGCACTACCGCCACTGCCACACAGCTCCAGGCTTCCTGTGCGTCTGTTTGCTGCTCTGTATTCCTACTACATAGCTGCCATGATAAGCATCAGCAGAGCCATGGCTGCCTATCTGGTTGGTGCCAGTGTCCTGGAATTCCAAGGTCATGGCCACAATGATAGCTGGGAAAGTCTTATTCATGAAACTTTTAGAATTGTTTCCACAAGGGTTTATGTTAGAAGCAATTAAAGAAGCAGTTTTTGAAGTTGACTAGGGTACTACCAACTCCTGTGCAGTGGTTATGGAAGGTAAACGAGCAAAGATGCTGAAGAATGTCGAAGGTGCTAGGACCACCAGCTCAGCTGTGGCCTTTACAGCAGATGGCGAGTGACTTGTTGGAATGCTGGCCAAGTGACAGGCTATCACTAACCCAAAAAAACACATTCTACACCACTAAGCATCTAATAGGACATTGACGTGGAGACCTGGAAGTACAGAAAGACACTAAAAATGTTTCCTTCAAAGTGTCCACATTTCTAATGGTGATGCCTGGGGAAACTTTATTCTCTGAGTCAGACTGAAGCTACTGTGTTGAGGAAGATGAAGGAGACTACAGAAAATTAATTGGTTCACCCAGAAAAAACTGTTGTCATGACAGTCCCTGCTTATTTCAATGACTCCTGGATGCATGCCACTAAGGATGCTGGCCAGATATCTGGATTAAATGTGCTTCAAGTGTCTAATGAACTCACAGCTTCTGCTGTGGCCTAGGTTCTAGACAAGTCAAACAAAAGATAAAATCATTGCATAGGTGGTGGTACTTCTGATACTTCTATCTTGAAAATTCAGAAAGGGATATTTGAGGTGAAATCCACCAATGGAGGTACTTCCTCAGATGGAGGAGACTTTGGCCAGGACTTGCCACTACACATTGTAAAGGAATTCAAGAAAGAGTCAGGGGCTGATTTGACAAAAGGCTACATGGGACTTTAGAGGAGGCAGGAAGCTGCTGAGAAGGCTAAGTGTGAACTCTCATCTGTGCAGGTTGACATCAGCTTGCCATTTCTTATCCCACAATGGATGCTTCTGCACCCAAACATTTGAACATAAAACTGACAGGTGCTCCATTTGAAGGGATTGTCACTGACTTAATCAGGAAAGCCATCAGACCATGACAAAAAGCCATGCAAGATGTGATATAGGAGAAGAGTTTCTTGTTTGTAGCATGAGTAGGATGCACAAGGTTCAACAGAATGTGCAGGATCCCAAGCAAAGCTATTTATCCTGATGAGGTTGTGGCCTTTGGAGTTGTCATTCAAGGAGGCGTGTTAGCTGGTGACATCACCCATGTGCTAATCTTAGATGTCACTCCCCTTTCTTGGCTATCAAGACTATAGGTGGTATCTTTACAAAACTTTTTAATATAAATGCCACTATTCCAACCTAGAAGAGCCAGGTATTTTCTACAGCTGCTGATGGATAAACACAGGTGGAAACCAGGGTGATAGAGAGATGGCTGGATAAGACAAAATTCTAGGTCAATTTATGTTGATTGGGATTCTCCCAGCCTCCTGTGGTGTCCTTCAGATTAAAGTAACATTTGACATAGATGCCAATGGTAATGTCTGTGTTTCTGCTGGAGATTAAAAAAAATCAAACCCAAAGAAACATAGGATGGTAGCAACAGATCATGGATTAAGCAAAGAAATAAGCTGAGAAATATGATGAGAAAGGCCGGCAAAAGAAGGAATACATTATGATGGTTTGCCACACCTGCCTTGCCAGCTGCACGGTCTATGGCATCAGTGTGACAAGCAATGCGTGACTACAGGCTGCTAGGGTCCTCCAGCATGATCATGGCTGCAACAATGGATCCTATGATGAAGGCAAAGGTTGAGCTCAAGCCCGGATATTTGTGGAGATGTCTCACTC
>NW_006399894.1:8593904-8605272 GCF_000299155.1 Elephantulus edwardii
AAAGTAAATGTCATGTATCTAGCATAGTGACAAGAAAGATTGTATAAAAGGTTCATCTATACTCAGTAAAGTTGGCAGCATCACAATCTCTCTCTGGTGTTGTGTTGTCTGTCCCGCCGAATCTGTTCCCACCTGACATCTTCACCACATCCCTGGGTCGGTGTGGAGACCGCTCACATCCCGGTCTGCGACAGCTGGTGCCCGAACAAGGACTTGAAGGCAGGTGAGCTTTCTTTACTTTCTCTTCTCAGGAACGGATAGGCTCCTGCTAAGGGTGCTGCAGACCCGCCGGTAAAGGATCACCGGTTACAGGGCAGGTAATTTGTGAAATTATAATCAGAAAGTATGGGGCAAAGTAATTCAAAAGGTAAGCAAATGTTTCTATCTGTCCTGCGGCATATGTTAGCAGAACGAGGTTTGAAAGTATCTGAAAGTACTGCAAGTGAATTTTATGAGTATATGATGAAGGCTGCTCCATGGTTTCCACAGGAGGGGACGCTCTCCTTAGTAGACTAGAAACGCATGAGCAGAGACCTTAAGAGGTATGCAGTGGAGCACGTAGAGAGACCGGTTCCTAGGCAGATGTTTCCTATGTGGTTGCAAATACGTGATGCATTAAGTGATAAGACAGATCTTGAAATGTTGGCTGAGGAGGTCCAATCTTTAAATGAGCAAGAAAGTTGTCCACTTTCTACTTCTAATAAAAAGTACGGCGCTACGGCACCTACTGCTCCCATGGAGGGAGTTTATGCAGAAGTAGAAAGTGGAGGAGATGATGATTAGGATCTGTTTGATGAAGCTGCCAGATACGAGGAACGCATGTATCCTGAGGGTAGGGACCACCATGAGACAAAGTTATGTACTGTACATCTAGCTGCTCTCCCAAAAAAAAGGAAAGACCCGGGTGTGTCCTCCAAGCCAAAACGAAAGCTGCTTCCCCCTGTAGGGTTCCAAGCCGCCATTCAAGAGGCCCGACAGGCTGGTGACCTCTCATTGGCATGCCCGGTGGTCACGGTTTCAGACTTTGATGATGACGAACCACAGTGGGAACCACTGCCACTGAAGACGCTCAAGGAGCTGCAGGCTGCAGTGAAAACCTCGGGCCCTTCAGCCCCTTTCACTTTGCAGCTAGTAGATTTGGTGGCTAGTCAGTGGCTAACACCAAGTGATTGGCACCAAACTGCAAAATCAATCTTAAATCCCAGAGACTATGTTCTCTGGCGAACAGATTATGAGGAAAGATCTAAAGAATCATTAAAAAAGAACTTATTGGGCAAAAGAGGTAAAAATTCTACCATGGATATGCTTCTGGGCACAGGAGAATATCTTGAGCCCAGTAGCCAGATTCGAATTCCGAAGCAAATCTTAAAAGAAATTACAACCAATACTGTCTTGGCTTGGAGGGCCATACCCCCTCCAGGGGTAAAAGGTACTACCTTTGCTGGTATTAAACAACAGCTAGAAGAGCCCTATCAGACCTTTGTATCTAGGATAGAGGAAGCTGTACATAGGATGATGCCTCCCAGTGAGGGCACTGAGATGCTTATTAAACAGCTAGCCTGGGAAAATGCTAATACTTTATGCCAAGATTTACTCAGACCCATTAGGAAAACAGGCTCTTTGCAAGATTACATAAAGGTGTGTATGGATGCCTCACCTGCAGTAGTTCAGGGTCTAGCATATGCCGCCGCCATGCAAGGACAGTCTATGAAACAGATTATCAAAAGAACATATGGAGGAGGAGAAAAACCTCCCACTTGTTTTTCGTGTGGTCAAACAGGCCATATGAAAAATACATGCCCCAATGTGAAAAACAAAGATAAAAAACCTAAAGCTGCCCCGGGGCTTTGTCCCCGGTGTTAAAAAGAGAATCATTTAAAAAAATGAATGTAAATCCAAATTCCACAAAGATAGAACAAAACTAACTGAAAATCTGAAACCAGAGACAAAAAACTAAATGAGGGGCTTCCTCTCAGCCCCACACCAAGAGAGGAACTAGAGCCAGAAATAAGCAGTTTAAATCCTGAGGCTCCTTCATTCACTACTCATACATTACCTAGAGCTACTCCTGGGAGTGCAGGACTGGATCTAGCAGCAGCAAGCAATGTTATTCTCTCCTCTATAGATGGGGTTGTTCTTGTAGAAACCCAAATTTTAAGGACTTTACCAAAAGGTATTGTTGGGCTGATCCTGGGAAAAAGTTCCAACTATAAATTAGGAATAGAAGTTATCCCAGGAGTAGTTGATGCAGATACTCAAGATACCATCAAAGTAATGGTTAAGGGAGAAAAAGATACAATTATAATTAGAAAGGGACAAAGAATTGCTCAACTTCTGTTACTGCCTTTTCTGAATCTACCTAATACCACTTTGATGAAGGAAAGAGAGGGACAGTTTAGATCCTCTGAGATAATAGCCTGGACACAAGAAATCTCTGATGCTCGCCCCTTTCTGACATTAACACTCAATGGGAAGTCTATTAAAGGGCTTCTAGACACTGGAGCAGATAAAACTTGTGTGGCTAGTAAGGACTGGCCCTCATCTTGGCCAGTTACTGGAACTGCCTCCTCCCTCATTGGACTGGGATTAGCTTCCAATGTAGCTAAAAGTGCTGGTTTCATCGCCTAGAAATCAGGTGATAAATCAGGACATATACAGCCATATGTCATACCTTCACTCCCTTTTTCCCTCTGGGGGAGAGATATTATGCAGGATTTAAGAATAAGCCTCACCACAGACCTTTATTTAATCAGTGTTTTTCTTAGGGGCCATTGTCAGCAACTATTATGCTGATAAAATAATCTGAAAATCAGAAGAGCCTGTATGGCTGAATCAATGGCCCCTATCTGAAAAAAAGATACAGGCCATAGAAGACATTGTGACAGAACAATTAGAGAAAGGTCATCTAGAGGAGTCCTCTAGTCCCTGGAATACTCCGATATTTGTGATTAAAAAGAAGTCAGGGAAATGGAGGCTTCTTCAAGATCTTAGAGCTATAAATATAACAATAGAAGACATGGGGGCTTTGCAGCCTAGCCTCCCTACACCTATAGCTGTACCAAAGAATTATCATATAATAGTCATTGATTTACGAGACTGCTTTTTTACTATAAAATTGCACCCTGATGATTGTAAAAGATTCTCATTTAGCGTTCCCTCTAGTAACCATAAGTGACCCTAAAAGAGATACCATTAAAAAGTACTCCCACAAGGCATGAAAAATAGCCCCTCCCTCTGCCAAAAATATTTGGATATGGCTATAGATCCCATTAGGATGAAGAACACTGATGCATATATAATCCATTATATAGACGATATCCTTATTGCTCACCTTTCAAGAGATCGAGCAAAAAAGATCTTACAAGACCTGACCATTAGCTTGACTCATTTTGGACTATTGATTGCTCCTGATAAAATTCAGGAAAACAGGCCTATTAAATATTTAAGAAATGTTACTACTGATGAGTATGTGTCATCACAGCATTTGCAAATAAGAACAGATAAATTGCAAAATTTGAATGATTTTCAAAAATTGTTAGGAAATATAAATTGAATTCGTCCTTTTTTAAAACTAACTACAGGGGAACTGAGCCCTTTGTTTCAAATATTGCATAGGGATTCACACCCCAAATCCAAAAGAGAACTTACACCTGAAGCAAAGGAAGCGCTTACAGTGGTAGAACAGGCCTTGCAAAAGGCCTCTCTACAACAGATAGACTATGCTATTCCATGGGATTTTCTTGTCATAAAAACTACTTATACTCCTACTGGCTGTTTTTGGCAACAAAATATTATAGAGTGGGTACATTTACCTCACATTCAAACAAAGAATATTTTACCTTATGCCACCTTGTGTGCCTTATTGATTGTTAAGAGTAGGAATAGATCCAAAGAGTTATTTGGAAGAGACATGCATAAAATTGTGATTCCTTTCACTAGACAACAGTTTGAATTTCTTTTGCAAGAAAATGAAGATTTGGGAGTAGCATTAACAGGATATGCAGGACAGATTACATATTACCTCCCGAAAAACCCTGTTTTAGATTTTGTTAAAGAGACTCCCCTAATTTTCCCCCTCATTTGCTCTACAAACCCTCTGCCAAATGCCATTTCTATATTTACAAATAAATCTAATAATAGAAAAGCCGTAGTCTGGACTGAAGGGAAGTCCCCTCTAGTGCAACAAACTGACAAAACGTCTGCACAGCAGACAGAATTAGTTGCAGTTTTGCTTGCTTTCCAGACCTTTACTCAACCCTTTAATCTTTATACTGATTCTAAATATGTGGCGGGGTTATTTCCTGCATTAGAAACTGCTGTAATAGCAGAAAAATCTTGTGTTTCCCCACTTCTATTAAAATTAAAAAACTTAATACAAAGCAGAACAAACAAATGTTTCATAGGTCACATCAGGGGCCTGGGGCCTTGGCCCATGGAAACAAAATGGCTGATTTTTTCACTAGGGATATAGTAGCCACGGCCCTAGAGAAGGCTATTAAGAGCCATAAACTACATCATCAAAATGCCAATGCTTTAAAGTATGAGTTTAAAATTACCAGAGAACAAGCTCAGCACATAGTCAAAACATGTTCAGCCTGTCCCCCTAGTAATCATAGACAAAAAATGGGAGTAAACCCCCATAGTCTAAAACCTAATACCCTTTGGCAAATAGATACTACACACATACCTAAATTTAGAAAACTATGTTATGTTCATGTGTGTATTGACACTTATTCTCATGCTATACATGCTACAGCCCGTTCAGGAAAGGCTGTTAAGGATGTTGTTCAACACCTTATTGCTTGTTTTACCCTTTTAGGCAAGCCAACTAGAATCAAGACAGATAATAGGCCCGCCTATGTTTCTGCAGCCTTTAAACACTTTTGTGAGCAATGGAATATTTCTCATGTTACTAAGATACCCTATAATCCTCAGGGACAAGCTATAATAGAAAGAGCTCATCAAGAATTAAAACTATAAATACATAGGTTACAAAAGGAGAACAAGTATTTCTCCCCTCATCATGTATTGACTCATGCCTTATTTTCTCTTAACCACGTTAATACTAATAATAAAGGACAAACTAGAATGTTTAGACATTAAGTTCCACAAAAAGAAAAACCAAAGCCACTAGTCCGATGGAAAGATCTCTTGACAGGACAGTGGCGAGGTCCAGATCCGCTGATTACAGCAGGGAGAAGATATGCTTGTGTTTTTCTACAGAATGAAGACTCTCCCATCTAGATCCCTGATCGTCTCATCCGACCTTACAGTCAAAAAGAAACTGAAAAAAAAAAGCAACAAAAGAAAATGAAACTACTGCGGAAGAAGCTGCGCCGTTGCTCGATATCAGCACAGACCAGCATCCAATTTCCTACGATGGCTCAACTAAATAATCTCACCTCAGGAGCAGTTAAAATACTTTCTGAGACTGGCAAGCCTGTTACTGCATTAAATATGTTTTTAGCTTGTTTCATTCTTCTCTCAGGAGTTTCAGTGCAAGGAGAATTGTATTGAGCTTACATTCCAAAACCCCCGCTTTTACATCCAGTTACTTAGCAAAAGAGGGCAAGTGTTAAAGTTATAACTAATGCTACGGACATTTTAGGGGGATCTCCTACGTTTATGATCTCTAAGCACCAATCTTCCGTCATTAACTATGAAAGAAAGTCCGACTCCGCCCCCATTTGCTTTAATTTATCTGGCTCCTCAACTTCAGGCTGTTTACCAGCCTCATATCGGATCTTCGTGACCGATGCTCCTGAAACTATAGTGAAAAGACAACTTAAAGCAAAGAGGTTAGTGTGGGAATTGCAAATAAAAACTTTAGAGTAGTACAATCAAAATGAGACTGAGACAGCTACTAAGCCTTTGCCATATACTGATTGTTTAAAGAAATATAAGAACCCAGATTCTCCCTGGGTTTATAAAGATCAGTATCCTACTTAGCTCACGTGTGGATTTAAAGGAAAAGAGATACCATTTCAAATCCCTAATACTAATGAACACTTGTGAGATTTTTTCAATCTCTTCTCCTAATTATAATTATGCTGCTTATTTTTGCAATGCTACTGAAAAGGATCAGTTTAACGGATACAAACCTAATGTGAGAAGTAAAATCACTAAGTTCTTTTCAGCAGGCTACGTTGAACCCGTATAGATTCTTAAGACGAGATTCAACTATTCTTATCTCCACCATAATCTTTTTCGCCTAGTGGCAGCCACGAATATAGTTCTGTTAAAAAGGCCAAAAAATCAGACATCTGAACCTGTGGCTGTTACCGCTTGCGTAAGCTATCCCTATAGTCTATTACTTAGTCATAAAAATAATGTATATATAGAAAAAATCTCTAATACTTCTTTCCATGTTTCGTGTGTCTCTTGTATTTTATCAAATTGTATAAATAATGCTATGTCAAAAAATTATACTATTATGCTTTTGATAAAACGTCCACCATATGTGTTGTTACCCGTAAATTTGCAAACTATAACATGGTATGATAATGTTAGTTTACAGACAGTCAAGTGTTTAAATGAATTATTGAGGCCTAAGCAATTTGTTGCTGCATTAATACTTAGTATAACCGCTCTTATTGCTTTTGTTACTTCTTTTGCTGTTTCCACAGCAGCTTTAGTTAAAAACATACAAACAGCAGAATTTGTGAATAAGATGCATAAAAATATATCTTTAAGTTTAGCCGAACAGCATATGATAGATGTTAAGCTAGAGGCAAAATTAAATGCTCTTGAAGATGTTGTTATATCTTTGGGCCAAGATGTAGCTAATCTTAAAACCAGAATGGCCCTAGGTGCCATGCCTCCTTTAAATATATCTGTGTTACTCCCGCAAAGTATAATGCATCCGACACTTGGAATAAAACTAAAGCACATTTGCAGAGAATTTAGAAAGATAATAATATTATATATGACCTACAAGCTTTGCAAGAACAAATATCAGAGATGAGTAAACAGCAAATTGATAATTATGGATTTGAAGATTTAGCCCAAAATTTATATGTGAACATCAAGGCTCTGAATCCTTTAGATTAGTGGCACTATGTAATCATTGCTAGTGTTGCCCTGCTTCTTATTATATTTGTTTTCTTAATTTTTCCATTCCTGTTCAGACTACTTTTAAAGTCCTTAGCGCAAGCCCAAAGAGATATTGAGGAGTTTCATCTTAAAAACAAAAAACCGGGAACTGCCACACATGCCTTGCCACTGCATGGTCTACGGCATCAGTGTGACAAGCAATGCGTGACTACAGGCTGCAGGGTCCTCCAGCATGATCATGGCTGCAACAATGGATCCTATGATGAAGGCAAAGGTTGAGCTCAAGCCCGGATATTTGTGGAGATGTCTCACGCAAACTCTAGGGCTGAGTCAGGATTATAAAGTGTTCTGGGGAATGGGGTCTATTATGTTTAGTTACTTTCTCCATCTGTTTTGCTTTGCTTCCTCAAGTGTTCCTGCAATTCCAGAAAGTCCTAGAAAGTCAGAGAGCACTGTGAGTAATCATTACTTAGAAGAAAGGCTGGATGTTCCTGGAAATGGGGGGCAACCAAATCTAGTTGAAAGAATTCAGAGCATTGAATACTTCATTGAAAATATATTAAGAAATATTTCTGTAAATGAATCAGACAACACACCATTTGCTATGCTTGTACGTCATCTAGATAATGATTCTAATGTACCTTGTAAAACCGCATGTTTATGATGTTATCCTTTATTAATAGCTTACTGATCTGTTTGCGTCAGCTGTTTCTTACAACAGTAAATGTTAGCTTTTTCAAAGTAAATGTCATGTATCTAGCATAGTGACAAGAAAGATTGTATAAAAAGTTCATCTATACTCAGTAAAGTTAGCAGCATCACAATCTCTCTCTAGTGTTGTGTTGTCTGTCCCACCGAATCCATTCCCACCTGACATCTTCACCACATCCCTGGGTCAGTGTTGAGACCGCTCACATCCCGGTCTGCAACAATGGTTAACATGACTAAAGAATTATTCATAATGTAGAAACTAAGATGGAAGAATTTCAGGACCAATCCAAGGTCTACTGCTGAGTGCAACAAGCTAAAAGAAGACATTTCCAAAATAAGGAGCTCCTGGCTTGAACAGACATTGAAACAGCAGAAAAACATAAATCAGGCAGGATTCTCCCTTCAGCAGGCATCTTTGAAGCTCTTTGAAATAGCATACAAAAAGATGGCATCTCAGTGAGAAGACTCTAGGTGTTCTGGCCCTGGGAAACAAAAGAAAGATCGGAAGGAGGAGAAACAGCAGTAGTAAATTTTGGAGCAGAAAGGAAAATAATATAAGGCTTAGGAGTAAAGCGACTTCCTGAGCAGAAAAGGACAAACTTCAGTCTTACTGTGTTTTTGCAGTATTATTCTGCATACTTTTTCTTTAATATGTACCTTTAGTGACTATTAGCTAATGATCATTTATGACTGATAAATCCCAACAGTGCTAAGTTCACAGTGTCCTTTCCCTAGCCTATTATTTTCCAGCTGCGTGTTAAAGGTGAGAGAAGGACAATGAATTGACTATTACAAAAATCTGACATTGCTTTATGCTGCATTAGCCATATTTTCAAAGGGCAAAACTGTCTTTCACATATTAGATTTGCAGTCTATGCTATTAGATCCTTCTGGTTAATCAAGTACATGGAGCCCTTTAATGTGAAGCCTTGGAAGACAAGCCAGCCATGTCTTGGTATGTGGGATTGAGAAGCTTCCTCTAATTTAGATACAGTTAATGGGCTCTCTTGATTTCTCTAAGGCATGTTTTCCTACTACCTTATGTTCTCTGTAGCTAGTACTTCTACATCCCTTGTTCTTCTTTTGATCCATTGATAAATTTTTTAAAAATTATGAAAAACATCTGAAAATTATTAGTTAGAGGTGAGGCTTTAAACTTTGCTTTAAGAATGTCACATGATTCTTACTTCCTGATTCCCTAATCTAACCTAGCCAGGTGCCAATCCACCTGGTCGAGGGGCTTCCTCTCTTTTGTCGACCCTTCACCCTTCCCAGCATCATGCCTCTCTCTAAGGAACAGCCTCTCCTAGTATGTGAGGTGAAGTATGTGAGATGAAGCCTCATCATCTTTGACTCCAAAGAGCACTCTGTCTGCACCTTCTCCAAGACGTATTTGTTTGTTATTTTGACAATTGATGGGATGTTTTGTGTTCTTCTCTAACACCACAGTTCAAAGGTGTCAATTTTTCTTCTGTCATCCTTATTAATTGTCCAACTCTCTGATGCATAGCAACTTACTGAATTGGAATATCCCAGATTGGAAGTCAAACAAAATGAGGAAAATAATGACAGATATCATTTAATAATTGGAACATGGAATGTTGGAAAACTAGAAATTGTGAAAAGTGAAAGAGAACACATGAACATCGACTTAACTAGGCATGAAATGAGATGGACTGACGAGCTTTGGCCATTTTGAAGCAGATAATCATGTGGTATGCTAGGCTGGGAATGAAAAAACCAGTAGAAGAAGGGTGTTGTTGCATTCATAGTCAAAAAGCCAACTTCAAGTTCTATCCTGAAACACAATGTAAGTGATAGAATGTTATCCATATGCATACAAGGAAGACTCATTACTACAACTATTACTCAAATATAAACTCCTACATCTAGAGCCAAAAAGGAATAAATCAAAAATTTTTATCAAATCTTGTAGTCCAAAATTGACCAAATATGCAATCAAAATATATTAATGATAACTGGTGACTGGAATAAGAAAGTTGGAAACAGTGAAGAAGAAATAGTAGTTGGAAAATATGGACTTAGGGATAGAAAAATATCTGAAAATAGAATTATTGAACTATGTATTATATACATTAGCTCTGAAAACTGCCTTATCCTGTGCCAATCTTATAATCTCTGACAGATATAATCCCATTGCTCCAGTCAATGAGTCAATCTATCTCATCCTGGATCTTCCTCTCCAGTGCTGTCCCTGCATCCTTCCAAGTATGATGTCCCTTTCCAAAGACTGATCCCTTACGGCCACATGTCCAAAAGTATGGGAGACATCGCCACAAAATTGCCTTCAGGGAGCAAACTGTTTTCACCCTTTCTAGGGCAGACCTGTTTATTCTCCTGACAGTCTACGGTATGTTCAACACTCTTCTTCAGCACCATAACACAAAGGCATCAATAATTCTTCTATCATCTTTAGTTATTATTGTTCAGCTCTATGATGTATATAACAAGTAGTTGTGAAGACCATGGCTCGGATCAGGTGCACCTTAGTCTCCAGACTGACATCATTGCTCTTCAGAGAGAGCTCTACAGAGGTCCCAGCAGACTTTCTCAATGCAATTTGCTTTTTGATTTCTTAACTTCTGGTGCCAAGAATATTTCTTTTGTAGCTGAGCAAGCTGACATTATTAACATCAATCTCTTCTCCATCTATCACAGTGCTGTCAATAGGTTCAGTGATAAGAATCTTTGTTTTCTTGATGTTGAATTTCAATCCACATTGAAGACTAAAGTCCTTGACCTTCTGCAGCAAAAGCCTCATGCCCTCTTTAATTTCAGCAAGTATTGTATCATCTGCATAACACAAGTTATTGATGAATCTCCTCAAATTCTACTACCTCATTCCTCTTCATAAAGCCAGCTTCCCAAATGATCTGTTCTGCATATAGATTGAAAAGATATGGACATAGGATGCATACCTGACACATATCTTTCCTGATCCTGAACCATGCAGTGCTTTCTTGCTCTGCTCTGACTACTGCTTCGTGGTCCAAATATAGGTCTCATGTGCACAATTAAGGCTTCATTTTTTAAAAAGATACAAGATGTGACTGTACAAGTAAACCTCGGTTGATAGGCTGCATAGGAATCAGATTGACTACATCTGTGAAAGGAATTTTTAAAGTAAAACTATTTCATTTATTACTGACATGAAAGTTGAATAGGATTAAGAGTGGACATTTGAGAAACTGTGGTAGGTTCACACAATGGAATACTATGCAGCATGCAGGAGCAATAACTCTGTAAATTTTTACCTAACTTGGGAGAGACTGGAGAGCATTATGCTGAGTGAACTAAATCAGTGCCACAAGGATAAATATTGTATAAAACAGTTATTATAGAATGAGTTTAAGGATCCAGGAGGGGTGAGAGAGGCTGGAAGCAGAGGGATGTGGATGTGCAGTGGGAGGGGAGGAATAATCATTGAGGTGTACAATTTTATGGATGGTGGGTGAGGGAAATGTAAAGAATTTGTTCAAATGTTAGCAAGGAGTTGGAAATAACCTAAGTGCCCATCAACAAACGAATGGATAGAGAAGCTGTGGTATATACACACAATGGAATACTACGCTGCATTGAAAAA
>NW_006399894.1:8611617-8616920 GCF_000299155.1 Elephantulus edwardii
CAACTCTAGAAATATGAAGGCTTTTGGTCTCCCTGGGGTGGCTGAGATGTGGAGGCAGCCAGGGCTTTACCTGTACACTGACTTGAGACCAGCTGAATAAAAGTGCACACCTTAAAAAGTGAAAAAAAAAGAAGATGGAAAGAATATACTGAGTCATTGTATTGAAACAAATGGGCAGACACAGAATAATTTAATGAAACAACATTTGAGCAAGAGCCTATGGTGATGAAGGAAAAAGTTCAAGCTGCTTTGAAGGAAATAGAAAAAAAAGAAGGCACCAGGAATAGATGGTATATCAATTGACATATTTCAGCTAACAGATGGTGCACTGGACGTGCTCACCAAGTTGTGTCAAGAAATCTGGAGAACAATCTCATGGCCAATTGACTGGAAGAGATCTATATTTGTTCCCATTCCAAAGAAGGGTGACCCAACAGAGTGTGGAAACTATAGAACAATATCATTGCTTTCACATGCAAAAAAGGTTCTACTGAAGATTATCCAAAAAGGACTGGAACAGCACATCAGTAAGGAACTGCCAGAAGTCCAGGCTGGGTTTAGAAGGGTTCATGGTACTAGGGATATTGTAGCTAATGTTATATGTATCTTGGCTGAAAGCAGGGAGTACCAGAGGATATCTATCTGTGTTTCATTGATTATGCAAAGACGTTTGACTGTGTGGATCATAACAAACTGTGGCTGACTCTGAGAAGAATGGGAATCCCAGAACACTTCATCGTGCTAGTGAGACACCTATACTTGAACCAAGAGCAGTCAGTCATCAGAACAGAGCAAGGAAACACTGCATGGTTCAAAATTGGGAAGGGTATACACCAGGCATGTTTCCTGTCTCCATACCTTTTCAACCTGTATGCAGAGCAGATTATCCGGGAGGCTGGACTCCATGAGGAGAAGTGCGGCATCAGGATTGGTGAAAGATCTATCAACAATCTGTGTTATGCATATGACACAACCCTGCTTGGTGAAACTGAGGAGGACCTGAAGTTCTTGCTGCAGAGGGTCAAGGACTGCAGCCTTCAATATGAATTGAGGCTCAATGTCAAGAAGACAAAGATTCTCACCGCTGGACCAATTGGCAGCATCAGGATGGAGGGTGAAGAGATTGTCCACAGCTTTAGTCTGCTTGGCTCCACACTCAACACTCTTGGCACCAGCATCCAGGAAATTAAAAGATGTATTATGATGGGAACATCGCCTATTAGGGACCTCTCCAAAGTACTGAAGAGGAATGGTGTCTCTCTGGAGACTAAGGTGTATGTGATGCATACCATGGTCTTTGCAATCGCTTGATATGCATCAGAGAGTTGAACAATGACTGGGGAGGATAGAAGGAGATGATGCCTTTGAGCTTTGGTGTTGGAGAAGAGTGTTGAAGGTACCATGGACTGCCAATAAAACAAATAGATTCAATCTGGAGAGGGTTAATCCGGGCTGCTACTTGGAGGCAAGGATTCTCAGGCTTCGTTTGACATACTTTGGTCATGTAAGGAAAGACTGGTCCTTGGAGAAGGATATCATGCTTGGGAGGGTGGAGACAGCGCAGGAGGGGAAGGCCCTCTAGGAGGTTGATTGATTCAGTGACTGGGATAATCAGGATGGGAGTGTCAGAGGCAGTGAGATTGGCACAGGACAGAGCAGAGTTTAGGGCTACTATACATAGTGTCACTATGAGTTGCAAGTGACTCAATGGCACATAACAACAACAACAATATGGGATATCTCAAAGTGAGAATTTGTCAGGGATAAAGAATATCATATAAATAAGATTGTATGTTTGATCAAAGACACATGTCATTCAGTTTATTATAATAATGGTTGCAGGACAGTTGATTTGCTTTGTTTATTTTTAGATGTTTTTTGCTGATAACCTATTAGTAAAATTGTTTTCTCAATCTTTTTTGTTTCCAGGAGTCAGTTGTAAAGATTTGTAAATATTTTTGTGTAAAAAGATCTTCTGTGCATAAACTATCACACTCTCAATCTGTTTGACCTTGAAAAAAAACTCTTTGGGAAAACAATGTGATAGCTGTAACTGCCATACCTCAGAGGGAGCAAAGGACTCATGTTTAGGAAGTATTCATTAGATCAGCTTCAAGTTTAGATGAACTTCTCTTAGGAAGGGCAGGCTTTTAAAAGTTAACATGTAATCTTAACACAGATGGAGTCAGAAAAGGGAGTCAAGGATCTACTTTCACACTGCTCTATATATGCACAGCAAGTGACTCCAATTCTAAATGCTTACATATGTAATTGCAATGTATATTTTCAAGGCTAATAAAAAAATCTTCAAATATTTTTCTTGAAATATTTCCAAAGCATAAATTTTAGTTTTCAAGCCTAAAATAATTAACAATCTCAGAAGTATGTGTTCTAGAACAATGTAGATCCTGTTTATACTAAGGCAATACTTATGTGATAATACTGTCCTCATCAAGTAGCCATCATTCCTTTCCAGCCCAGCCTCCCAGCCTAGGGAGACATGATGCATCAGCCACCTCTGGAAGGAGGCCCCAGCAACTGTTGGATCTTGCCATTGCCTTGATGCCTAGCCCTGCTGCCTGGACCACCACCAAAGGAGGCCCTGTGTGTCAGCTGTCACCAGAAGAAGGCTATGGAAACCTCCAGGCCTTGCCATTCTCCTTCTGCCTTGTCCACTGTGGAGGGAGAACCAAAGGCCAGAAGATGCTGGACGGAGGGATTGGCAAACCTTGGGCCTTGTGTTTTGGTGTGATGAAGACCTTAAGGTGGTCCTTAAAAGAAAAAGAAAAAAAGACAAAAATGAATGCCAGAAGAGACTCTGGATATTGCAATAGAATGAAAAGAAGCCAAAACAAAAGTAAGACATGACTTTGAAGTCAAATAATTGAACAAAAAATTACAAGCCTTTGGCTTTATCATTTCTTCATTAAGGCAAAGCAAAGTATGATAATGAAATTTACAAAGAGCTGGAGACACAAAATCAAAAGGGAAAAATTGACTCAGCATTTCTCAAGCTGAGGAACTAACTGTAAAAGAAATCCAAGTCTCAAGCTGGAATATGAAAGATGCTAAGGGCAAAATCTATAATGACCCAGGTAAGCATCAAAGAAAGATGGATGAGACACACAGAATCATTCTACCAAAAAGAATTGACTGACACAGAACCACTTCAGGAAACAGCATCAGATCAAGAACCAAGGTAATAAAGAAATAAGTTCAAACTGCTCTGAAGGAAATGACAAACAAATAAGATCGCTGGAATTGATGGATACCAACTGGTATATTTCAACATACTGACTGGAAGAGATTAATATTTATCCATATTCCGATAGAAAGAGGATAAAACAGAATGTGGGGACTATTTAATAATATCTGTAATATAACAAACAAGCAGAATCTTGGCAAATATTATTCCAAAACACCAAAACCAGTGTATTGACAGAGAACTGCCAAAAATACAAGTTGAGTTTAAAAGAGGCTGAGGCAGTAAGGAAATCATTGCTAATGTTAACTGAATCTCGACTGAAAGCAGAGATTACCAGAAGGATATCTATTTCTTTTTTATTGACTGTGCAAAAGACATTTGACTCTGTGGAGCACAACAAATAACATTGGATAACATTGAAAAGAATGGAAATCCCAGAACACTTGCTTATGCTCATGTGAAAGTATGCTTAGAACAAGAAGCACTTGTCCAAACAGAGCAAGGAAATACTGCATGGTTTAAAATCAAGAAAGTAATGGGCCAGGGATGTGTCCTTTATCTATAGTTTTTTAATCTATAGACAAAATATATCATTTGGGAGGCTGGACTTGACAAAGAATAATGTGGCATCACAGGATTGGGAGAAGATGCCTCAACAAGCTGAGTAAAGCAGATAACACAACCTAGCTCATCAAAACTGAGGAGTACTTGGGTCACTTGCGACAGAAGACCAAGGCCTACAGCCTTCAGTATGAATTGCATCTCACCATCAAGAAAACAAAAACTCCTCACCACAGGCATTATAATACATGGAGAAAAGAATGACATTCTTAATGATTTCATTTTGCTCAGATCTACAGTTAACACCCTTGAAATGAGCACTTAGTTAATCAAAAGGTGAATTGCAATGGAAAAAATCTACTGTCAAGGACCTCTCCATAGTGCTGAAGAATAACGATGTGAGTTTGAAGACTAAAGTGCATCTGATCCAAGCTTGATCTTCTCAATTGCTTGCTATGCATCTGAGATCTGGACAGTGGCTAAGGGTTACATTAGAAGAATCAACGCCGTTCAGCTGTGGCGTTGGAGAATCGTATTAAACTTATCATGATTGCCAAAAGAACAAATAGGTCTTTCCTGGAGAGGGTGAAACCAGATTGTTTCTTGGAGGCAAGAATTTTGAAACTTCATCTCACATGTCCGTAGAAAAGGACATCATGCTTGGAAAGGTGGCGGGATGGTGCAAGAGAGAAAAACTGTGTATGAGATGGATTGCCTTCATCAATTATGGTGGCAATGAAGTTAGATGTGTTGGAGATGGTTAAGTTGGCTCAGGATAGGGCAAGATTCAGAGCTGTCTGTCACTCATGAATCATCTCAATGGCATATGAAAAACAACCCAACTGGTGATTTTTAATTAAATATAACCACCTACAACCAGGAGAAGATAAAATAGAGGAATGGGACCTCTAAGAATCAAATCCCTATGCACATCCAAAAACTTCTCCAACAGGGTAAAAAGGGAAGCCACAGACTGGGGAAAAGTATTTGGTAATGAAATATCAGATAAGGGACCTATATCCAGAATTTATAAAATACTTGAGCACCCAACAAATGGGCACAGAATATGAACAGACACTTCAACAAAAGAGACATTCAGATGGCTAAGAAGCACATGAAGAAATGCTCAAAATCCCTAGCCCTAAGAGAGATGCAAATTAAAACAACTATGAAATATCATCTCACTCCAGACAGAATAGCAAAATTTAACAGAACAGCAAGCAACAAATGCTGGTGAAGTTGTGGAGAAACTGGAACCCTTATTCACTGTTGGTGGGAGTGTAAAATGGTGCAACCACTGTGGAAGGCAGTATGGTGCTTTCTCAAAAAATTGCAAATAGAAATACCATTCGACCCAGCAATTCCACTGCTGGGAATATACCCCAAAGAGACCATAACTGACATCCAAGCAGATACATGCGCACCCATGTTTATCATGGCTTCGTTCACAATAGCAAGGAGTTGGAAACAACCTAAGTGCCCATCAACAAACGAATGGATAGAGAAGCTGTGGTATATTCACACAATGGAATACTAT
>NW_006399894.1:8617020-8619438 GCF_000299155.1 Elephantulus edwardii
GGGGTGGGGTGGGCGGGGAGAAAAGTGCAACAATGAATGAATGGAATTCCAAAATCTCTGTAGATGTTCACTGAAATTAATAATAATAAAAAAGAATAATTTGTTCAAACTTGTATTCAGGATTTGTAAATAAACCAGCAGAAAAAAAAAAAAAAGAATAATCCTTTAATGTAATTTAGTGTAAACAAACTTAAACCTATTTATGTTCTGAACTATTGATGTGTTATCAATGTAACTCAGGTCTTTAATATGAGAGAAAGCTAATTTGTCTTTATTAGTGGAGCTGTATAGATAGATGATTTTTAAATATCACATGTAAATCAATTAGATTTTCTGGTTCATAGAAACACACACACAAAAGACACAATTAAAACACTTTCAATATCATCTCCTAATGTGAATTTAGTGCTAGTTAAAAGTGCTCAGTTTGCACATTTGCAAAATAATAATCTCATGCATGAGTAGCACAAAGTATTCCCGAGTTAATATGCTTAATTAGCAGAAATCAATTTAAACAAATGCCAGATGAACATGAAACTAAAAGTTTTTAAAACATTGAGAAGGAAGCAGATAATATAATTTACATATAGCAAATTTTGCCTTTCATTTTTATTTTATGTGATGTGTTGTTGTTGTTCTTAGTATAATGTACTGTTAGGTACAATCAAATCTATTAGAACTCAAAGCAACACTGTGAACAACTGATCATAGCCTTGCCCTATCCTGCACCATTCTTAAAATCTTTGTCAAATCCCTTGTTATAGTCACTATGTCAATCTATTTGTTGAGGGTTTTGCCCTCTTAAACTGAGGCTTTTACTGATTCAAAAAGGAAGGTGATTTTTTCCAAAGAATGATCCCCCTTGACATCATGTCCAAAGAATGTGAGAAAAAATTTCATCAGCCTCGCCCTTAAGGACCACATTCATTGTTCTTTCTCTTAAACACTTTTTTTTTGTTCTTTTGCAAGTTTATGGAATGTTCAACACTCTTCACTAACACCACAATTTAAAGACATTCATTCTTCCTGGGCCATCATTATTCATTGTCAAACTTTGAGGTGCATAAGAAGGAATTCAAAAGACCTTGGCTTATAGAAATGCACAATCTGAGGAAGAGAAATAAACAGGACCTTTTAAAGATTAAAATCTCTACATTTTTGCAGGAAGTCTAAAATTTTGGTTTGCAAGTTAATATTATGTGAAGGATTCATTTTGTCCCTCATCAATCCCTACCATCTGGAGATTCCATATTACTTCTATCTGGCACCACCAACAAACCATGATACTGGCAATTTTTTATTTATTTGAAACAGGGATGCTGAAGAACTATCACTCTAATTATTGAATCAATTAATAGGCTTAAGCATACACAAAAAGGTCTCCTGTCTCCTCCTTCTTGATATATGCCTGCAGGGAAGTCACACTTTTTTTTACGCTTTCACCTTCATTGTTGGGAATATTCCTTTTCAAGTGGTGTGCAGAGATGCCACAGGAAGTATATTTTCTTTCCATTATCTATCCTGGCAGATCAAAATTTCCTGACAGCATAGACTTAAATTGAGGCCCAGAACCTGACAGAATTACAGGTTGTGCTTCATTTATCACATGGTTCAGTTCTATTTTTGGTCCACAGAAATTTCCATCTTGATTCTGGAATGGTTGCCTTTACTCTCTTCACTTTCATGTTTAATTTCTGTCATTATTTATGCAAAGTGAGGAAGATGTCTTCAAATTATACACTTAGCAGTGGCTTGTTGTTACTATGTACCACAGAGTCAGAACCAACCCAAAACTGACCCTCAGATGGGCTTTCAGAGGCAGTTCATCACATGGGAGGAGATTGTCCATCTGGCTCTCGCAGAGCAGCTGGTGGCCTCGAACTGCATGCCTTTGGGACTGCAGCATAGATTTTTGCCATCAGACTACGAGAACTCTAATGTAAATGCACATAATTTAATGCCTCGGAAAACCACAGGAGGGAAAGCAATGGACTGTTTCTGACTTGATAATACATAACAACAAAAATTTGAATAAATTATTCAAAATATATACAACAAAACAGTCTTACTCAATAAAAAGAAAAGTTTGGGTTTTGTTTTTTTTTTTTTTTAGATCATAATTGCTTTCACTGTGGAAAGCTGGGCCACTTCAGTAGACAGTGTCACAGATGAGAGCCACAGAAAGGAAAGGGAGTAGAGAGGAAGCTCCCACACACTTGATTTAAGTGTGGATCTGAAGGACACATGGCCAAGGGAAGACCACATCAGGTCCTCTTGGCTGACAGGACTGACAGGCCTCAGCTCCCAGATGGAAACAAAGGAGGATGCTTCAATGATTCAGATCCTCCCAGAAGAGCCGTGGTTGAACATTAACATTACTGGTAAGAATATTCGTTTTCTCCTGGACACAAGAGCCTA
>NW_006399894.1:8619552-8620659 GCF_000299155.1 Elephantulus edwardii
TAAATGACATAGTTGAGCCTCTACATCTTGTATTTCCTAACCTTTATACTATAATAGACAATGTGCTAGTAAATAAGCCTTTTATTTTAAGAACTACCTTCCCTCTGTAACTTGATTTGTGCCACTGTTAGAACCTCTACTTGGAATATTATTGCTTTTAATTTTTGAGTCATGTACTTTTAACTTGTTAGTAAAATTTGTGTCTTCTAAGCTACAACAGTTCCATGATGCATCTTCCAGGATATGAACATGTATGCCTAAGCACAATTGATGACAGTGCATCTAAATTCCAGAATCAATCTCCAAAATAGTCTGCATGTTTCCTATTGCCAAAGGGGCCCTTTAGAGTACTGAGAGAATATCTTCAACCTGAACCTACAGCGTCCCTTTTCAGCAGGAAGTAGCTAAAAGAATATGCTATCCCCTTTTCCTTATGAATCATGATGAAATCTCTCTCAGGAGGAGTGATAGGGAATGGCAAAGGACACACTGACAAAGGCGATTACTCAGAAGTGGTTTTGACAAGCACTGTGGCAATGGGACAATTAAAACAGATTTTCAAGGAGGAAAAAAAAGAGGAAAGAACTGGGGGGAATGTAGAGAAAATAGTGCAACAATGAATGAATGGAAATCCAAAATCTCTGTAAATGTTCATTAAAATTAATAAAATAAAATTTAAAAAATAAATAAAAATGAGAAAAGGAAAAAAAATATTTTTATTGCTAAAAAGACGACAGGTCAGAATATATTTGTAGTCACAGAGTCAAAATGGCGGCTCTGGAAACAAAGAAGAATACCCACTGGAGGAGGAAATAAAGCTTACAAAAAAAATATGTTAATTTGCTGAAAAACCTTTAAGGGAGTTTCAAGCTGAAGCTGAAGAAAATTAAACGGAATCCACAGGAGCCGAAATATAACTTTGAGTCTATCCCACCTGAATTTCAGAACAATCTCAGAAACAGGTTTGAGGCCTTGAACACCAATGAGCAAAGACCAGATGAGTGGTGGGAGGATATCAAGGGTATCATCCAAGAAGAGTGCAAATGCTCCTTACAAAGACAGAGGAGGAAAAAAGACCAAAATGGATGTCAGAAGAAACTCTGAATA
>NW_006399894.1:8628184-8637479 GCF_000299155.1 Elephantulus edwardii
AACCTAAGTGCCCATCAACAAACGAATGGATAGAGAAGCTGTGGTATATTCACACAATGGAATACTATGCTGCATTGAAAAATAGGAACTCATGCAATATTATTCAAAATGGTTGACTCTGGAGGACAATATGCTGAGTGAAGTATCTCAGTCATAAAAGGACAAATACTGCATGGTGACACTCTTATAAAACAGGACTGACATTGGGGTTGGGGGGAGACTGAGAAAGATAGGATAAATAATGTATACAGCATTGAGACAGATGAGAGAGAAAACCGTTGAAAAGGGATATGTGATTAGGTATTTTTGTCATGACAGGAGTCTACAGCGAAGGCTACATGGTGGAGTGGACCTGGGGGAGGGTTTTTAAAACAATGAAAGATTTTTTCTTTTACTTTTCCAAGAGGGTAGTGTACTAGGGGGGAGGGTTGGGAGGGGAGAAAAGTGCAACAATGAATGAATGAATGAATGGATGGAAATCCAAAGTCTCTGTAAATTTTTACTGAAATTAATAATAAATTTAAATAAAAACACACACAACCACCAAAAAATATTGAAATTACATTGCATAGTACTCTTTTAAAGCAACTTGATATGGAATTTTTATCATCCAGAATGTCTCTTATTGTTGTTGTTATTAGGTGCTGTCAAGTCAAGGACACACAACTCATAATGACCTTTTTGAAAATTTTTTTTGTTAGTTTGCTTAAGAAGTTCAAACACATTGCATTTCACACTATTCTTCACTAACATTGTGTTTTATACAATCATTTCCATTCATTACTTTATAAACCTGTTCTCCACTGTACTCTGCCCACCATTACCCTGTTTTTCCAGATTGCCGCTGGATCTTTCTCATTCATATTGATCTTATAAATAACAGATCTGAGCCCTATCCTGTCCAATGTTGTCCTCATCATCTCCCGACAAATTTGAGTCCATTGCTGCAGTCACTCTGTCAATTCATGTCATCGGTAGACTCTCTCTTTCACTGAGTCCTCTACCTTTCCAAGCGTGTTATCATTTTCTGGGGAAAAGGAGAATGTCTTGGGTATACTATCTAAATCAAATTGATTGTCTTTAAGTAGACTGCTAATCACAAGGTCTCTCATTACAATCCACCACTTATTCCAAATGAGAAAGTTGTGGCAACAGCTTGCATAAAGAATATATGGTTGGAAACTCTGTGAGGAATTTCTACTCTGATTTATAAAACCATTAAAATTGGAATCCACTCAATGACAGAGTTTGGGTGATTTCAGACACACGTCTATGGAGTCCGTTTATCATACAAATTGTGCTGGACTGTTAATAGAAAGGTAGAATGTTTGAGGCCACAGGAGCTGCCTCAGAATAAAATTTTGGTAATGTACTGCACAAAACCCAGCCATTGCTACTACCCTAAAGAGCACAATTTGGTCTTATACATCTCAGTCAGATTTGACTGGAAACCAGCTAATTTTCTACAAATTATTCTCTTTCAAATTAGTTTTAAAATTTTTGGTTAATTTAAGTTTCCATGAATTTTAAACAATAGGGCTTATCTTAATCTTTAAAATGTTATTGTGCTTGATGATTTACCAAGAGGTGAAGATACCAAATTTATCACCACTTAGAACATTTTTTCGTGCAGTGTCTTATAGTACATGTGATGGAAATTACTCTTTGGAGTATGTAATAGTACAAGGTGTTCTGTGGTTTTCTTTTTTTTCCAGTTGTAGAATACATTATCACCTGTAATGTGAAATTAAAGTGACCATACCTCCTCTAATGTGAATTTAAAGTGATCATACAACACAAAGCTGTCTAATTGTTGTGAAGATGAATGTTTCTCAGATCTAAAAACTGAAATGATTGGAAAGAAACTAAAATGCGTTAAGAGAATAAAGTGTTCAGGCTGATAACTCTCAGAAAATAAATCAAAAGGTACTTACCATAATTGGATACAATCTAAGAGCTACAAATTGGAAATGCTGGCCTCACAGTATTTATTATTTAAGTTTTATTAGTTCCTTTAAAATAGCAGAAATATATTTTTCTTTATTTTTAGAAAGCCTATTATACATAGAAAGAATTTTACCTTGTGCACTAACCTGGTGAGCTAAACTGTCTCTACATTTTTTATAATCTTACTGAGAGTTTACTTTTGCTTGGTCTTAGTAGAATCATTGGCTCCCATACACTATTATTTTGTCAGTTTGTTATATGCTGGTAGGTAACATGTTGCTGTAACAGTGCAAACTATGCCATCAGTATTTCAAATATCAAAATATCATTCATCATGGAAGGGCTTGAACAGAAGCGTCCAGACTAAGAGATTAGAAACTTTGTGAACAGCAAAGAAATTTTTGCTATTGCTCAGAAAGGGAACATCCTAGATTGAAATTCACTCAAAATACAGTGGAAGAAGAGATTTTTCTCCAAAGTAGGAACAATTTTAAAAACATGCATGGAGTAAAGCTTTTACGACCTTCTTTTGAGTATGTAGCAAACTCAAAATTAGATAATGGAAAATTAGTTATGGAAACAAGGAATACACAAAATATGAAGCAGGAAAGCTAGAAATGTTCATAAAGGACATGGAATAAAAAAAAAAAGAGAAATATCCTAAGAATTAGTGTTGCAATGACAGAGGAAAAACTAATGCCTTTGAGTTGTGTGTTAGAGAAGAGCACTGAGTATCCCATAGACAATCAAAAGAACAGATAGGTCTTTGAAAAAGTGCAGGCAGAGTGCTCCTCAGAGGTAGGGACAGCAAAGCTTCATCTCACATACTTTGGGCATGTTTCCAGGAGAAGCAAGCCCTTGAAGAAAGACATCATGCTTGGAAATGTGGAGGATCAGTGAAAAAGAGGAAGACGTATGGACTGACACAGTGATTGCAGCAAAGGGTTCATATGTGTCAGATGATGAAGATGGCACAGGATAGGATAGAGTTCAGATTTGTTACACAAAGGGTTGCTGTGAGTTGTACTCTATTCAACAGCACCCAACAATAACAAATATGTTAAAATGAAAATACTACCACATTGAAGACAAAAGTGGGCCCAACTCAACCCATAGTATTTTCAATTGCTTCAAACCCATGTCAGATTGTTGATAAGACTTCCTCTGATCCTGATGTCACATTCCTCTTCATCAGCTTCATGAATTATGCCCATGGTATAGTTAATGTTCTTGTGAACACGATAATCCAAAGATATCAAATTTTTAATTCTTTACTCTGTCCATCTTTCATATGGTTATGAAATTCTCAAAGAACTCAAACACATTGACTTTGAATTAGAACCAACTTTTAGCATTGAATTTCTAAGGTTATAAATGTTGTTGTTATGTGCCATCGAGTTGCCTATGACTCATAGCAACCCTATGTACAACAGCCCTAAACTCTGCCCTATCCTGTGCCAATCTCACCACCTCTGACACACCTACCCCCATTTCCTCAGTCACTGAATCAATCTGTCGTATTGAAGGTCTTCCTTTCCTGTGCTGTCCAGCCACCTCCCAAGCATGATGTCCCTCTCCAAGGGTCCCTCCTTGCAACATGTCCAAAGTACGTCAGAGGAAGCTTCAGAATCCTTGCCTCCAAGGAGTAGCCTGGCTTCACCCTCTCCAGGACAAACTTGTTCATTTTCCTAGCAGTCTATGGTATATTCAACACTTTTCTCGAGTACCACAGCTCAAAGGCATCAATTCTCCTTCTATCATCCTTAGTCATTGTCCTGCTCTCCAATGCATAGCAAGTGATTGCAAAGACCATGGCATGTATCAGGCGCACCTTAGTTTCTATACTGACATCTTTGCACTTCAGCACATTAGAGAGGTCTCTAACTGCAGACTTTCCCATAGCAATATGTCTTTAAATTTCCTGACGGCTGGTGCCAAGAGTGTTGACTGTGGATACAATCAAATCAAAACTGTGAACAATCTCAATCTCTTCACCATCCATTATGATGCTGCCAATCGGCCCAGTGGTGAGAATCTTAGTTTTCTTGATACTGAGTCTCAATCCAAACTGAAGACTGCAGTCCTACTTTCTACAGAAAGTGCTTCAGTTCCTCCTCAGTTTTAGCAAGCACGGTTGTGTCATGTGCATAATGCAGATTGTTGATGATTCTTCCTCCAATCCTGATGCCACATTTCTCCTCAAATAGCCCAGCCTCCCAGATAACCTGGTCTCCAGAAAGATTGAAAAGGTATGGAGACAGGATACAGCCCTGGTGTACACTCTTTCAATTTTGAACCACGCAGTGTTTCCTTGCTCTGTTCTGATGGCTGCCTCCTAACTAGTATAGGAGAAAATTCCCCATCTTTCTCCCATGTAGCAGCTGATTTTTTTAATTTATTAAGATATTGTTAAAATAGTTTCTACTTTGGGAAGGCACCTCTTCTTCCATTTTTTAAAATTTTATATTCATTTGCTCAAAGAGTTAATATACTTTGTGTTTCACAAAATCATTCCCAAGTATTATGCTTTATAAATCAATCACCATTGGATCTTGCCCATCATTACCCAGTCTTTTCAGATCTCTATCATATCCTTCACCTCCTCCCTTCACCCACCCAAGTGCATATCCCTGTGGTTTTTTTTGTTTTTTTTTTTTCGTGAAGACCACATTCTTCGCTTTGGAGGCCCAGCAGTAAGGGGCTGTGCTACTAACCTGAAGATAAGCAGTTCAAATTCATCATCTATTCCATGGAAAAAAGATGGGCAATTTTCTTCTGTGAAATTTACTGCCTCTGAAAACTCACTGGGGGTCAGCTATGACTCTGTTCCAACTTGAGAGTAGATAATAATAACATAATAGCATATCCGTGTTAAGAGTCCAGTGGCCTACTCTGTAAGGAGTTGAACTGCTATACAAAACCTTCACTACCCCAAGTTTTCTCATAGTTTCAAATACATCCTTTTCTCCAAGGTAGAAACATTGGCAATCTACTCCCATATGATTTGTACCCTTAGAAAACTAATGCTGGAAGTTGGTTCTAAGTGAAAGATAGAAAACTCATCAACAGTCTGAGCTTTGCAAATGACAAGATTTTGCTTGCTGCAAATAAGGAGGATATTAACACTTACTGCAGAAGATCAAGCACTACAGCCTTCAATAATGATTACATTTCAACACTGAGAAAACTAAGGTCTTCCCACTGGGCCAATAGGCAACATCATGATAAACAGAGAAAGGATTGATGCTGTCAACGATTTAATTTTGTTTGGATCAACAATAAATACCCTTGGTACCAGCAGCCAGTAGATCAGAAGATGTACTGGGCAAGCCTCCTGTCAGGGTCCTTTCCAAAATACTGAAGGGCAATGTAGTTAATCTGAAGATAAAAGTGTACCTGATTCAAACTATTATCTTTTCAATTGCTACACATCTGAGAGCTAGACAATTAATAAGAATGCTAGAAGAAGAGTTGATGCCTTTGAGTTATACTGTTGAAGAAAAGTATTCAATCTCATGAACGGCTCAAACAAATGGATATATCTTGGAAAAGGGCAGGCAGAATACTCCTTAGAGGAGCTTATCTCTCAAACTTTGTGTATACTGTTAGACAAAGCTATTTTTTTAAAGGAACGTCAGAAAGAGAGGAGGCCTTCCAAGGAGTTGGACTGACGCAGTGACTGCAGTAATCAGCTGAAGTGTGTCAGAGATAATGAGGATGGTACAGGACAGGACAGGATTCAGGTCTGTTGTTCATAGCATTGCTATGAGTCATAATTGACTTAGCAACACCTAACAACAACAACCAGAGAACCAACAAACCTTTGTTTATAAGAATAAACAGCACAATCCTCAGAAGGGTGGATGTTGAGACTTCATTTCACACACTCTGGATATGTGACAGGGAGAGATCTATCCTAGAGGAGGATATATAGTAGAGAGAAATCAAAACGATGAAGAATATAATGAGATAGATTAATCCAGTGGTTGCAAAAATAGGTTCAGACATAACAACAATCATGCGAATGGTGCAGAACCAGTGAGTATCTTGTCTGTTGTACACAGGTCACAGTGAGTGTGAATAGACTCAACAGTCCCCCAAAACATTAACAACAATGTGTGCTGGCCTCCAACTTTACGATAGTAGCCATAGTCTAAGAAGTTAAGCTTGGAGAGGGGGAAAAGGTAAAACATTTGGACAAACTTATAAACCTGTTTTCAGATGCATTTTCCCTCCTAAAATATACTTATTTACTATTAGGTGTTAAATTCGGACATGTTGTTGTTGTTATCTGTCGTCGAGTTGCCTGTGACTCATAGCAACTCTATCTCTTGCCAACCTTATTGTCTCTGACACACCTATCCCCATTACCCCAGTGACAGAATCAATCCATCTCATCAAGGGTCTTCCTCTCCTGAACTGTCCTTCCACCCTCCCAAGCATGACATCCCTCTCCAAAGACTGATCTTGCCTTGCAACATGTCCAAAGTATGTCAGACAGAGCTTCATAATCCTTGGCTTCAAGGAGCAGCCTGCCTTCACCCTCTCCAGGACGAACTTTTTGAATTTGAAATATTTGAATTTATTAAATGAAATGATTCTCTCAGAAATTGTATTAGTTTGGACCAGAATTATCTTTTCATATTTTGTTTTTCTGAAAGACACATTGAGCTGGTAATTGAGGGAGAGCAACAAATCATCCTCTATATCCCACTCTTTGTAATCTGGTTATTATTAAGATAGCTTTGCCTATTATGTTAGATTTTGGGGACTCAAGAAAAAGAAGTCATATTAATGTCTCTTGAAGGTAATTACTAAAGACTTAGCACAATCCTCTAATTTCTGTCTTTATAATTTGACCCTGAACTTAATTTCCAGTATATTTTTATCACATGGACAATCTTATTATCCAGAGATGTGATTAGCTCTTAATTTTTCCATCAAGGTCTTAATGAAATACTAACAGATTGAGATCAATTCATTTGTACATTCTATGTAAAAGCAATTAATTTTTCTCCTTAATTGCACGAATAGCTAGTCTATATTTCTAGATATTATCCTAAAGACGACTTTAGCCAATCCTTGGCAAATATCTTATCAATTACAGATACACAAAAAAGTCAAGAGATGACATAAATATACTTTTTCACTTGAATGATATTTTCTAAACATATTAAGGTAATTAAAAATATAGTAATAATGTTTCTTAGTTGTAAGAAACTGCCCTGCAATCCCAAATGCACGTGGCTTGAATCTACCAGCTACTTCACAGGAAAAGGATGGGCAATCTCATTCCTGTGCCATTAACTGACTTTGAAAACCCTCCAGATATGGGTTGGTTCCAACTTGACAGTACATAGCAAGGTAGCTTACTATTTGACAATTACTTATTTGCATTATTTAGATTTATCCAACCAGGCATATTGACATAATGACTGTTGCAATGGGCTCTTGTATGCAGGAAGTGTGAGGATGGACCTGAACAGAACAACTATTTTGTTCATAAGGTTGCTATTAAGTCATTCTGGACTCGACAGTACCTAACAACAGTATTACCATTCTTTTAAATCATATTCTTTTTCATCCTTGTTTTTGTGTCATTAATGACATTTTGGTCTCACACTATGATTTTGTTTTGATTTGTTTTTCAATTAGAGTGCCAATTCTGTGGATTGTTGTTGCTGTTTGGTGCCACTGAGGCCCAAACTCATAGAGATTCTATGAATAACAGATCTGAATCTTACCCTACTCTCTATCATCCTCGTCATATCTTATATGATCAAGCGTATTGTTACAGACATTGTTTCAATTCATCTAGTTGAGAGCATTCTTTTCTTTCTCTGACACTTCACTAGCATTATGTCTTCTTCCAAAGACTAGCCCCTCCTGACAACATGCCTAAAATATGAGAGGTGAAGTTTTATCATCCTTGCACTTAAAGAAAGCTCTAGTAACACTTCCTCCAAGACAGATTTGTTTGTCCTTTGGAAGTCCATGTGATATCCAGCATCATAATTCAAAGGCATTAGTTCTTCCCTGTCATCCTTATTCATTGTCCAACTGCCAGAATCTTAGAAAATAACTAGGATCAGGTACATCTTAGTATTCAAGCTGACATCTCTGCTCTTTAGCATTTTGGAATAATCCTTGACAGATTTTCCTATTGCAACCATCTTTTAATTTCTTAACTGCTGTTACCATGAGTGTTGACTGTGGATCCAAGTAAAATGAAATCACTGACACTTTCAAGCTTTTCTCCACTTGCAAAGATCTTACCTACTGAAACAGTAGTGAAGATTTTTTTTTCTTGATGTTGAGAAGTGTTTCAAGTCTTCTTCACTTTATGCAAACAAAGTTGTGTTATCTACAAACATGTGTGTTTTTAATTTTTATTTGTCATTTTGCTCTATAATACCTGCATTAAAATTGATAATATCACATAAACACAAATCACACACATAAGGAAAGTAATGATTTTTGTGGATTTTTTTTCTAAAAAAATACTTCCTATGCATCAAAGAGTTTGACAATACCCAAAAATGACAAAAGAAGAATTAGCACCTTTGAATCTTGTGGTGCTGGGGCAGAGTCTTGAACATGCCACAGACTGCCAAGAAAACAAAAAGGTCGGTCTTGGAGAGGGTGAAACTGTTATTGAAAGCAAGGGATTCTTTCCATAGTCAATTGCCAATAAGACAAACAGATTGCATTATCTATCGAAGGAACCCTTTGCATTCAGTAACATTTTAGCTAATCTGGTGGAACCTTCATACTCAACTGGTTTGCTCCCTTTTCTATAGGTAACCCAAGCACATGTTGTTAATAAGTCTATCTTTAATCTTGATGTCACATTCTTCTTTGTATGATGTAGCTTCTTTAGTGAATTTCTCACCACAGAGATTGAATAGGTGTAGAGAAAGGATGTAACACTGACACACACACAAATGTCCTAATTTTAAGTCATGCAATGCTCTGTAAGGACAACAATGTCTTGTTTTGTTGTATAGGTTTGACATGAGCACAAATATTTGGAGGTTCCCATTTTTCTCAATTTTACCCATAATTTCTTAAGATCCACACAAATACTTTAGGAGTAATATCCTTTGTTTTGTGTGCTATTCTGGTGTTTCATTAAAAATGATATCAAGAGATAAATTTCGATCTAGTAATGTTTTAATGTGGGAATCTTAGCCCTCTCTTCTCTATTGTAGCTTCTTGTTGTTGTTGTTATGTGCCATCGAGTCGTTTTCGACTCATAGCGACCCTATGCACAACAGCCCTAAACCCTGCTCTGTCCTGCGCCAACCACACTGCTTCTGACACACCCATCCCGATTACCCCAGTCACC
>NW_006399894.1:8640004-8647216 GCF_000299155.1 Elephantulus edwardii
GAATGATAGTGGTATTCACTGGGCTTCCTTGTAAGCGTATGGATATAATCCTGTCACTCACGATGTTGTACTTCAAGATGGATCTAGAAATTATTAGTGTCTATTTTATTTTTTCCCCCCCAAGTAAACATTTACTTTCTGTTTTGCAACTATTATGATCCTTATCAGAATGGTCAGTGATGATAGAACTTCAGTGTCATGGTGAATGAAGTATGGTTCTTGAAGATGGTTCTGCTTTCGTGAGTTTTTATTTATCTTCTTACTTTTTGGATCTTGGCAAATAGATATCTGCAGTTGTGTCTTAGGTGGCTTCTCACTAGCTCTTAAAGCCACAGAGTCTTCTTAGTTCACAGGAATACGGATATTTATAAATAATGTGATGTCAGTTGTCTGAGTTGTTCCATGAGAATGTACTCGTAAACTTCAAACCTAGCAAACCCATTTTGGAAGACATTTGATTGGGTCTGAAGCATATCTGTGGTATATTTATTTT
This sequence comes from Elephantulus edwardii, assembly GCF_000299155.1. NCBI lineage: Eukaryota > Metazoa > Chordata > Mammalia > Macroscelidea > Macroscelididae > Elephantulus > Elephantulus edwardii. Next base: position 8,640,498 of record NW_006399894.1, read on the forward strand.
TTCTTCAAATGAGTTCATGTGTCTATGCATACATATATATATTTATCCATTCCTCTAAATACTTCAAAGAAGACCTACTGATGGTATGGATAATACACTTAGCTCTTAATGTTAAGATTAGTGTTTCAAATACACTAGTCACCCCATGACAGAAAGATCTGTCATTCTGCTTCCGTAAAGACTCACCTCCTTGAAAACTCTATGAGTCAATTCTACTCTACCCTATAACATGACTATGAGTCATGCTCAACTCTACAGAAATGTGTTTGAATTTTTCTTTCTTATTCTTCATCTTCATTTTAATATTGTTGTTGTTTGTTGTAATGTGTTTGCCGGAAACCATTTGTCAAGACGAACAGGGTTGGAGTGACGAGGAGCGCAGACTGAAGAAATATATCACACAAGGGATAGGTTAGGAGAGGAGTACAGTATAATACTGTAGCAACGAGTTTATTCTCTTCTGTCCTTTTATCTACTTTTTACAGGGAACAGAAAAACAACCCAGCCTCAAGGGTGACAATACATTTTGTTTTTCATACCCTCATTTAGCCCCAGGGTTTAAGGAATGGTCAAACCTGTTTTTGTACTGAGAACAGCAAACAGTTTCTCTTGTGGGAATATCTGGCCATTTCCTTATAATACAGCTGACTGCTTCCCTATATCTTTTACTTAATACTTTTCCAGTGCTATATGAAGCTTTTGATGTGTCTTTACTAAAGGTTTCCTACATGTGTTATCACATTGTCTGTGACCATAGTGACCATATCTGTGTACAGCAGCTCTGAACCCTGATCTGTTCCAACATATCCCATTGTCCCAGTTACTGTATCAATCTGTCTCATCTGGGGTCTTCTTCTCCTGCACTGTCCCTCCTCCCTTCTGAGCATGATGTCATTTTCCAAGGACCATCTCTCGTGTCACATGACCAGAGTATATGAGACAGAGCTTCAAATCCACCCTCTCCAAGATAGACCTATTTGTTTTCTTGGCAGTCCATGGTATGTTCAAGACTCTTCTCCATCAGCACAACGCAAAGGCATCCATTCTTCTTCTGTCATCCTTAGTCATTGTCCAATTCTCTGAAGCACAGCAGATAATTGTGAAAACCATGGCCTGTATTAGTGTCTAGATTGATATTGTTGCTTTTCAGTACTCTGGAGAGGTCCCTGGCAGCAGATTTTCTCTATGCAATTCATCTTTTGATTTCCTGACTGTTGGTGTTAAGAGTATTGATTATGGAGCCGAGCAAGCTATAATTGTTAATAACCTCAATCTCTTCTCCATTCATCATGGTGCTGCCAATTGGCCCAGTGTTGGGAATCTTTGGTGTCTTGAAATTGAGCTTCAATCTATATTGAAAACTAAAGTCTTTGACCCTCTGCAGTAAGCTCTTCAAGTCTTCTTAAGTTTCAGCAGACAAGATTGTGTCATCTGCTTAATTAACATAGGTTGTCAATGAGTCTTCTTCCAATCCTGATGCCACACTTCTCATAAAGCCCAGCTACCCAACTGTTCTGTTCTGCATATAGATTGAAAAAGTATGGAGAAAGGATGAATCCCTAATGCACTCTTTTCCTGATTTTGAATCACGCAGTGTTTCCCTGCTCTATTCTGAGGACAGCTTTCTGGTCCAAGTATAGGTGTCATATAAGCACAATCCAGTGTTCCGGAATTCCCATTTTCTTAAAGATTAGCCACAATTTATTATTATCCACACAGTCAATGTCTTTGTGTAGTCAATGAAACACAGAGTACTCTAGCACTTTTCTGTTTTCTGTCAAAATTCGTCTGACATTGACAATAATGTCTCTATTGCCATGACCTCTTCTAAACCTAGCTTGAATTTCTGGTAGTTCTCTGTCAATGAACAGTTGTTCTGGATTTTATTCAGCAGGACATCGTTTGTGTGTGGTGTAAGTGATACTAAACGATAATTTCCACACTATTAGGTCACTTTAAAAAAAAATTTAGGTTGTTTATTATTCATTTCAATGAACATCTACAGAGATTTTGAGATTCCATTCATTCATTGTTGCACCCTTCTCCCCGCACATACCCCTCCCCCCTCACCCTCCCATTTGCTCCTCTCCTTGAAAAGCAAAAGAAAAACTCCCTCATTGGTACACAACCCCCCCCGCACCTCCCCAAACTTCACCCCCTACCCCCAAATATAATCCACTCTGCAACCCTCATTGCATACTCCTATGATAAAAATAATGCCCTAAAATATAATACTTTTAGACTATTCTCTCCCCCATAGACTTCAATGCCGTAAACATATTTCATCCAGTTTTTCCCAGTCTTACCCACACCCCAATGCCAGCCTCCTTCTACAACAGTGGCACCATATAGCATTTGTCCCTTTGTAACTGAGAGACCTCACTCAGCATAATGTCCTCCAGGTTCACCCATTTTGAATAATATTGCATGAGTTCCTTGTTTTTCAATGCAGCATAGTATTCCATTGTGCGAATATGCCACAGCTTTTCTACCCATTCGTTTGTTGATGGGCATTTAGGTTGTTTCCAACTCCTTGCTATTGTAAACAAAGCCGCGATAAACATGGGTATACATATATCTACTTGGATGTCATTTATGGTCTCTTTAGGGTATATTCCCAGTAGTGGAATTGCTGGGTCAAATCGTATCTTTTGTGAAGTTATTGGAAGTCAGACATTGTCACCTTTACACCAACCTCTTTCTACGGTATTGCACTTTCAATTTGCAAATGGTATAGCATCTTATATATTAAACCAAAAAGTCAGTGATCTGAATCCACCAACCTCTCCAGGTAAAATGATGGGTAGCCCCTTCCTCTAAAGAGATTTTTTTCCCATGTTCTTTTTAAGGAATTCTACTGAGTGAGATAGTGGTTAAATCATTCTGCTACTAAACAAAAGACAAAATATATAAACCTAATATTTGCTATGCAGATAAAGATAAAAGTCTGTTTTATATATATAAAAAAATATGGCTTTGGAAACCCTATAGGGATGTTTTACTTTGTCGTAGAGTCACTATTAGTTAAAATTTATAAGACAATAATGTATTTGGTTTAGTTTGAAAAGGCTAATCTTTGTTCACATCTTTTCTTATGTTAGCTGTTCTTTGTGAAAGGTATGTCTGTATCCTTTGTCTAACTTGTGATTGAATTATTTATAGTCTTACTGCAGTTTTCTAAAAACTTTGGAGATTAGGAACATTCAGAATAGTTCATTTGTAATTTTCCCCCAACGTCTTTTACAGAGTTTAAGCTTTTAATTTTTGTGAAATATATTTTTTAATTGTGTTTTTAGTCTGTACATTTGTCATAAAGTTATTTTATTATTATGAAACATTAGTTCCAATAGTTTTCTACCTATATAATCATCCAGGAATTATTCTGCTTCTAGATTTAACATTTAGATATTATACATACTTTGAGTTAGTTTTTCTGTTTAGTGTGAAGTATGAGTTCTGTTTCATTTTTCTACAAATGGATACATGATTTTACCAGCACCATTTATCAAAGATTGCTCAGTATCACTGAATGGGCTTTTACCACTGGTCAAAATCAATTGTTCACAGATGATTGGGTTCAATTTGTGTTCTCAATTGTATTCCACTAGGCCAGCTGTTTACCACTCAACAATATCAAGATGCCTGGATTTTTTGCTTTCCCCCCGCCCCACCATAGTGACTATATAGTTTGTTTTGATGTTGGGGAGTAATGTGAGGCTCCTTGCTTCGTTTATTTTCTTCATTTTATGTATAGTCAGAACTTCATTCTCTTTCATTTGAGTTAGTCATTATTTTTTTTTCCCATTTCCGTACAGAAAGTTGTTGAAACTTGCATTGAGACTATATTGTAGCTTGCATTGGCAGTTTCCATATACTATGCTTTTCAATCCATGAGCACATCGATTCAACATTTTTAAGTTTTTCCTTTTGGTCTCCTATAGTTAGGTTTAATATTTTTCATTGTATAAGGCAATTATGTTAATGGGTAATTTATAGGCATATTATTAATTTAAATGAAAGTTTACAGAGACTTTGGATTTCCATTCATTCATTGTTGCACTTTTCTCCCTGCCCAATCTCCTCTCCCCGACCCAGTTCTCTCTTCTCTTTGAAAAGTAAAATAAAAGTTCTTTCATTGTTGTAGAATCCCTCCCCCCAAGTCTTCTCCACTATGCAGCCTTTGCTTCTTTTTTGGTCTTTCTTAGTGTAAAAGAAGACAAAGGTTTTTCTTGTGGTAATTTTGAACCCCATATGATAAAATTCTGCCAATTTTCTAGTGGAATCTTTATAATCTTCCATGTTTAGAATTATATCATCTATAAATAGAGGTAAATTGACTTATTTCTAATTTTGCTGTTGTTTATTTCTCTTTCTCGTCATATTGCTCTGCCTGTAACCTCCAGTACAGTATTAAATTGTTCTTATGCTTGCTATTGTTGTGTGCTATCAAGTTGTCTGTGACTCATAGTAACCCTATGTATAATAGCTCTGAAACTTGCCATATCCTGAGCCAGTCTTACTGTCTCTGACAAATCCATTTCCATCATCCTGGTACTGTGTCAATCTATCTCATCTGGGGTCTTCCTCTCCTGTGCTGTCTCCTACTCTTCCAAACATGAGGTCCCTCTCCAAGGACTGGTTTCTCCTGACAACATGTCCAAACTATGTGAGAAGGAGCTTCAAAATCTTTGTCTCCAAGGTGCAGCCTGGTTTCACCTTCTCCAGGATAAACTTATTTGTTTTCTTGGTAGACCGTAGTATGTTCAATACTCTTGTATTTTTTTATTTTATTTATTTATTTTATTCTTTTCAGTGTGCGTGCCGTCAAATCAGATCTGACTGGAGCAGGAGGAGATTGCCCCCCCCTTCTCCATCAGAGCATCTGGTGGATTTGACCGCGTACCTCTGGGATTGCAGTGCAGCTTCTTGCCACCAGAGCTCCTTGAATACTCTTTTTTAGAACCACAACTCAAAGGTATCAATAATACTTCTGTCAGCTCCAGTCATGGTCCATCTCTGTGGTGAATAGCAAGTAATTGTGAAGACCAGGGCCTGAACAAGGCACACCTTAGCCTCGAGACTGACATAATTGTTATTTAGTACTTTAGACAGGTCCTTGATAACAGCTTTCCCCAGAGCATGAGGATCCTTGTTTCACTTTCAGTCTCAGAATGAAAGCTCTTAGACATTTTGTTGTTGTTGTTGAGTACAATGTTGGTTGTTGGTTTTGTAAATTTGAACTGAAACATGTTGAGGAATTTTTCATTCCTATTTTGCAGAGAATTATCATCACGAGGATGCTGAATTCCACTGAATGCCATTCTACAATAGTTTTTCTTTTTTTACAGGTTTATTATTATTATTATTAATTTCAATGAAAATTTAAAGATACTTTGGATTTCCATTTATTCATTGTTGCACTTTTCTCCCCCCCCCAGGATACTCTTCTCTTTGAAAAGTAAAGGAAAAATTCTTTCATTATGTTACAATCCCTCCCCCAACCCCCACCCCGGTCCACTCTACTATGCAGCCTTCAGTCTGGACTCCTGTCATGACAAAAATACCTAATCACATATACCTTTTAAACAGCCTTCCCCCTCATCTGTCTCAATGCAGTATACATTGTTTATCCAATCTTTCTCAGTCTCCCCCCAACCCCAATGCCAGTCCTGTTTTACAAGAGTGGCACCATGCAATATTTGTCCTTTTGTGACTGAGATATTTCATGCAGTATAATGTCCCCTGGGACATGAGTTTCTTCGTTTATTGATGGGCACTTAGGTTGTTTCCAACTCCTTGCTATTGTGAACAAAGCCACGATAAACATGGGTGTGCATATATCTGCTTGGGTGGCAGTTATGGTCTCTTTGGGGTATATTCCCAGCAGTGGAATTGCTGGGTCGAATGGTATTTCTATTTGCAATTTTTTGAGAAAGCACCATACTGCTTTCCACAGTGGTTGCACCATTTTGCACTTCAACCAACAGTGAATAAGGGTTCCAGTTTCTCCACAACCTCGCCAAAATTTGTTGCTTGCTATTCTGTTAAACTTTGCTATTCTTACTGAAGTGAGATGATATCTCATAGTTGTTAGAATAGTTATTTTTAAATCATTTCATTATCTTATTTTTATGAGAGATTTTCTTATTGTCAAGTGCTATCGAGTCAACTACAACACTTAGTACCATATGAAAAAAGATGGAAACCTTGGTCTATGATCTATTCCTGATGTATATTTAATGTACAACCATGTTTATAGTCCTGGTAAAATTTAATTTGGTTATGGTATGATATTTTTAGTGCATATCTCTGTATTTTATCAGGAACATTTTATAATCCGTTAAGAATATTAGATCCTTGAGGCACAACAGAAAACAATAATAATTTGTGGACCATACAAGTGTTCAGATCTTCTGTTCATAGGATTGCTAGGAGTTGTCTACGATGCGATGGCATTTAACAACAAGAACACACAGAGCTCAGTTCGCCTGTTGTTGTTGTTGCTGTTTTGATATGAGGCCCTTGTCTGAAATTTTATTGATGTTGTTGTTATGTGCTGCTGAGTCGTTTGTGACTCATAGCAACCCTATGCACAACAGACCTAAACCCTGCTCTATCCTGTGCCAACCGCACCGCCTCTGACACACCCATCCCGATTACCCCAGTCACCAAATCAATCCATCTCATATAGGGTCTTCCCCTCCTGCGCTGTCCCTCCA
>NW_006399894.1:8654272-8665209 GCF_000299155.1 Elephantulus edwardii
AATGACTTGTTCATAGCAAATGCATTTTTTAAGAGGCATAAACGCAGGTTATATACCTGGATTTCACCTGATGGCATGCATAGGAATCAGATTGATTACATATGTGGAAAGAACCGCTGGAGCTCAATATCAGCTGTGAAAACTAGGCCAGAAGCTGATTGTGGAACAGACCACCAACTACTCATATGCAAAATCAAGCTAAAGCTGAGGAAAATTAAACCAAATTCCACAGTACTCATAAGAAATTTTTAATAAGTTGTTTTATAAATGTATGTCTTGTGATTTGAAGGTATGTATTTCCTTTCTTTTCTTTCTTCATCTCTCTGCCCAATCTTCCCTTCCTCCCTTGAATCCACATTTCCTTTAGTGCCTACCCTCCCTTCATTCTCTCCTCTTTCTTTCACATTTCCTTCCTTTCTTCTTCATTCCTGGATTGCCCTATCTTAGTAAAATTGTTGAGTACAAACAATGTCCCCATATACAACCTTATTTTCATTTCTAGATAGTTTGAAATATTTTCTCCCAGAAGTATATCTAACTTATGTTTTTTTATATATTATAAAATTATCCTCCAATGTCATTGTTTTCTTTTTAGGTGCCATTAAAATAGTTTAACTTATAGTGACCCCTCTGTACAACAGAATGAAACATTTTCCAACTTGAACCATCTTTACAATCATTGCCATAGTCAAGCTCATTGTTTCAACCACTGTTCCGATCAAACTCATGAAAGGTCACCCTCTCTTTTGCTGACCCTTTGCTTTACACAGGATAAAGTCCTTCTTCACTCCTAATCCCTACTGATATTATGTGAAAGTATGTGAATCATGAAACCCTTGAGTCTAAGATGTATTCCAGCTGTACTTCTCCAAGACAAATTTACTAGTCTTTGTGGAAGTCTATAATGTAATCAAAATTCTTTGTCAACACTATATTTGTGGAAGTCTATAATGTAATCAAAATTCTTTGTCAACACTATATTCAAAGGTGTTTATTGTTTTTTAGTCTTTTTATTGATTGCCCAGTTTCTACTTCCATATGTTGTTGTTGCTATGCTTTGTCATAATTGACTTCAACTCATAGCAATCCTATTGAGCAATGGTTCTGAACTTTGAGCTGTCCTGAGCCAACTTCACCATCTCTGGCACGCTGCACCTTATTACTATAATCACTGTGTCAATCTATCTAATTTAATGCCTTTCTTTCTTGTGATGACCTTCTACCCTTCCATGCATGATGTCCTTCTTCAAGGACTTGTCCCTTTGACATCATGCCAAAGGTATATGAGGCAGAGTTTCAAAATCCTTGCCTCCAAGAAGCAACCTGGTTTCACCCTCTACAAGACAGACCTATTTGTTCTCTTGGCAGCCCATGGTACGTTCAATACTTTTGTACAGCACCACAGCTCAAAGGCAAGGTAATTGGAAAATGTAATATCTTAGGTCAGGTGTAGTTTTGAAGCAGTTGGGATCTGGAAGGTATGTATGTTTTTTATTTAATTAACAGTCAATCATTTGTGGACTGGAAGTCTCTTGTTTAAACCAATGGGAATCTTGCGCAGGAGCCTTTGTGATTAAAATTTGTTCGGGCCTTGAGCTTGTGACACTTTGGCCTGGTGTGAAGCTTGATTTACAATTAGAGGTACAAACTGATTTGTCAGTTTGTTGTATTTGGAGATAACATTGTTCCAACTGGTATAACACTTATCTATCAGTTTTTTGTACTGAGATAATTTAAGGGTTGCTGTGATGGTGAAAGCTATGCCACCAAGGAGTTAAACGTCCCAAAGTTTACCCATAGTGGACAGATGTGAGTAGAGCTTCCAAATTAAAACAGACTAGGAAGCAGACCTCAGAAAACTCTATTAACGGTAAAGAGACATAGACAGAATTAATATTAGAGGTAGAGCTCAGAATGGAAGTTAGTCGAAATGAGAAAAAATAATGGCAAGCATCCTTTAATAATTAGAAGAAGGAATGAATGAAGCTTGAATATTGGAAAACTAGAAATTGTGAAAAATGAAATGGAACATATGAACATTGATGTTCCAGGCACTAGTGAGATGTAGCTTTTACCATTTTTTAATTAGATAATCACATGGTGTACTATGCTAGGAATGAATAACATTGAGATACAATCCATATTGAATGCTGTGCTCTTTGATCTTCTGCAACAAGTGTTTCAAGTTTCCACTTCCAACAAAGAAGGATGTATTATTTGCGTAATGCAGATTATTGATGAGTTTTCCCTTGCATCTCAATGTCAAGAATTTAAAAAGTTCTTATCACTGGACCAGTAGGCAACTTCAGAATACCAATTGTCTTGTTTCAATTAATAGATGCAGTCTTGGATGCATTCACCAGTCTATTCCAGAAAATTTAGAGGACACTTACTGGCCAACACATTAGGGGAGTTCTATATTTGTTCCTATTTCCAAGAAGGGTGAGCCAACTGAATGTGGAAATTATAGGACAATATCATTGATATTATATGCTAGCAAAATATTGCTGAAGATCATTCAAAAATGGCTTGAACAATACATAGATAGGGAATTTTCAGAGGTTCAAGTGAGATTTAGAAGAGGCCATGGCATGCTGATGGCAGATGGATCCTGACTGAAAGTAAGGAATACCAGAAGAATGTCTATTTGTGCTTTATTGACTCTGCAAATATTTGACCATATGCATCATGATAAGTTGTGGCTAACATTGAGAAGAAGGGGAATCCCAGAACCCTTTATTGTGGAACCTATATCTGGAGCAGGAGACTGTTGTGCAAATGGAGCAGAGGTGTACTGTATGGTTTGGAATTGTGAAGGGAATGCATCAGAAATGTATTCTGTCTCCATATCTGTTCAATCTATATGCTGAGCAAACTATCTGAGAATCTGGACTCTATGAAGAAGAGTGTGGCATCATCAATAACATGTGTTATCATAACTGTGTTATGGAAATGACCCAACCTTGCTTGCTGAAGTGAAGAGGATTTGAATCACTTGTTGTAGATCAAGGAATTCAGCCTTCAAGTATGAAGTATGTATCAATATCAAGAAAACAAAGATTCTTACCACTGGTCTAATAGGCCATGTCATGATGGATGGAGAGGAGAATGACACTTTCAACAGCTTCATCTTGCTTGAACCCACAATTAACACCCTTGATATGAGAAATCAGGAAATAGAGACACATTGCACTGGGAAAATCTGCAGTTAGTGATGTCAGTGTGAGGACTAAGGTGCGTCTGATTCAAGCTATGGTCTTTCCAGTTACTAACTATGTATTGGAGACCTGGACAATGAATAAGGATGACTGAAAAAAGAATTGATGCCTTTGAGCTGTGGTGTTGGAGAAGAGCACTGAACATTCCATGGACGGCCAAGAAAACAAGTAAATATGTTTTGGAGAGGGTGCAGCCAGAGTGCTCTTTTTAAGCAAGAATGATGAGGCTTTGCCTAACATACTTTTGACACATTGATAGAAGGTACTTTTCCTTGGAGAAGGACATAATGTTGGGAAGGGTGGAGCATTGGTGAAGGAGAGGAAGACCCTTAACCAGGTGGGTTGACAAGGTGACTGCTGCAATAGTCTCTTGCATATCAGGAAGTATGAGGATGGTTCAGGACAGGACTAGATTCACATCTTTTGTTCATAGGGTTGCTACGAGTTGTACTCAACTCAAAGGCACCTTACAACAAAAGCAACAACACTGCATTAAGATGATCATGAAGATGAGTCCCCCTCTGATTTTGATGCCACATATGAAGTGCCTCTTTATAAAGACCAGCTTCTAAGATAATTTGCTTAACATACTGACGCAATAACTATGAAGAGTGACTACAGCCCTAACATATTCCCTTCTTAATTTTAAACCATGCAGTGTTTCCCTGCTCTGTTCGTACAACAGCTCCCTGGTCCAGGTATAGGTTTTACAATAACATAATTAAGTGCTCTGGGATTTCCATTCTTTTCAATGTAAGTCACAACTTGTTATGATCCACATAGTCAAATGTTTTTGCATAGTTAATAAGGTACAACTAGACAGTTTCCTGGTATCCTCTAGTTTCAGTCAGAATCTGACATCCATAATGATTTCCTTGGTGCCACAGCTCCTTCTAAATCCTACTTGAACTTCCGGAAATTCCCTATCTATGTACTGTTCTAGTCATTTTTTAATGATCTTCAACAGTATCTTGCATTATGAAGATGACACAACCTTGGTTGCTTGCTGAAAATGAGGAGGACTTGTAGCACTGGGGGCAGATGATCAAGGAATGCAGCCTTCAATATGGATTGCAACTCTATGTCAAGAAAACAAAGATGCTTACCATTAGACTGAGATGAAAACCAGGGAGGATCAAGAAGATATTGAAATTGTCAATAATTTCATCTTACCTGGACCCACAATCAATGTCCTTGGTGCCAGAAATCAGGAAATCACAAGACATATTGCATTGGCAAAATCTGTAGTTAGGGAGCTCTCCAAATTATCGAGAAGTAATGATGTCGATTTGAGGACTAAGATGTGTCTGATTTAGGCCATCATTCTTCTGATCACTTGCTGTGCATCTGAGAGCGGCACAATGAATAGAGATAACAGAAGAATTTATTTGTGGTGTTGAAGAAGAGCACTAAACATCTTATGGACTGCCAAAAGAGTAAATAAACATATCTTGGAGTGGGTGTAGCTGGAGTGCTTTTTGGAAACAAGAATGATGAGGCCTTGTTTCACTCCTTTGGGCGTGTTGGGAGGTGAGCTATTCCTTGCAGAGGGACATGATTCTTGGAAAAGTGTAGGTATGGTGAAAGAGAAGACCCTGAGTGAAGTCAATTGACACAGTGACTATTTCAGAAAGTGTGAGGATGTCACAAAATAGAACAGTGTCCAAATCTGTTGTTCATAGTGTTGCTATTGGTTATACCTGATATAACAGCACCTAACATCAAAAACAGGCCAAGTGTACATTAGTCCTCATAGTAACATCTTTACCACTTAATTATTTAAAGGAAAACATTGGGGAAATTTGCCCAGTGAAATGTTTTCTTTAACCTGTCTGCTTCGGACATAGACACTGATTGTGGATCCACGTAAAATTAAATCCTTGGGAAATTTTTTTATTCACTCCATTCATCATGATGTTGCTTATTGTTCCATTTGTGAGGAATTTTGTTTTCTTTATATTGAGGCCTAATCCAACCTGAGGATGTTTATTATCCATCAGTATGTATTTAAAGTTGTCTTTACTTTCAGCAAATAAGGAGGCTTTGTCATCTGTATATTTCAGGTTACTCATGAAGCATCCTCCAATCCTGATACTGCCTACATGTTTACATAATCTAGTTTCTGGGATTATTTGCTAAGTGTATGGTTTGAACTAGAATAGAGAATGAATACAATCTTATTGTACACTTTTTCTAATTTTAAACCGTACAATACGGCATTGCTTTGTTCATTTAAGTCTTTTTGTCTATGTATAGGCTTGGCATTAGCACAACTAAATATTCTGAAATTCTCATTATTCACAACATGAATCCTAGTTTATTATGCTCCACACAGTTAAATGCCTTTGCATAGTCAATAAAACACAATCGTCTTCTTAGTATTCATGGCTTTTAGCCAAAATATATTTGATATTGAAAATGATATTTAACTTTCAATGTCCTCTTCTGAATCTCTCTTGAACTTCTGGCTTTTATCTGCCCATACAGCTGACATATTTTTTTAAATAGACTCAGATTTTATTTACATGTAATATTAGAGACATTTTGTGATAATTTCTGTGTTCTATTGAATCAAATTTCTTTGAAATGGGCACAAATATGGATACTTGGTCAGTTTGTCAGGTAGATTATAATAATTAATAATAATAACAATAATAATACTAAATTACTGTGTAGGAAGGATGGAAATGTTTTATTTAACCTGAGAAGTCCTGTAATAAAACTTTCTTATTTTTCTCACTTTAAATAGAAAATCAGAATGTTTGTATTAATTTATTCCACAAGTGCATTCATTTTCTTTTGGGGCATAAGTAATTAACAACAAAGTAGTGGCTTATAAAATACATGTTTTCTTCTTTAATCTCACATTTCTGTGACCCAGGAATCTAGATATAACTTGGTTTAGTCCTTTAATTAGGCTTATAAGCTTCAGTCAAGGTATCATCCAGGACCCGAGGCTCATTTGAAAACTATACTGGAGAAGAAGTAACTTCCTTGGAAGCTATTAATCTCAAGACTTCTTGAGTTTCTTTCTGGCTTTTGACCACTGACTGTCTTCAGTTTGTAGTCATGCAGATTTCTTCACATAAAAGTGTGTTTCATTGATGCCAGCAATATAATGAGTGCACATACAAGGTAGAAATAACTATTTGTGAAGTTTATCTTTCAGTATGACTTTCCTAGCTAGCAAATCTAACTTGACTATGTGAGTGGATGAGAATATGCAAATAGGGTGTATTAGCCTATTCAAGAGGATTACTTATCTCACCATTTCACAAGAATATTGGACAGTGTCACCAATCTACAAAGGAATGACTAGTCTCGTCAATAAACTTAGTGGCTCCAGTAGCAGATTGGAACTTCACTAACAGAAAAGAAGAGAAAAGGAGGAGGAAGTAAAAGGAGGAGGAGAAGGAGATGGAGGAGGAGGGATAAGGAGGAGGAGGATATAGGACACCCTTCAGGACTAGACGTTCTTACTAAAGCTATACCACCTATGGCAGTAGCAACCGTAGCTGAAGCAAAGAACCAGAGAGATCTGACATGAGATGGAGCTGGCTGCTTCCAATCCTGATACCACATTTCTCCTCATAGAGCCCAGCCTTCCAGATAATCTGTTCTGCATAACATTTGAAAAGGTATGGAGATAGGACACATCCCTGTCATACACTCTTCCCAGTTTTGAACCAAGCAGTGTTTCCCTGCTCTGTTCTGACGATTGCCTCTTGGTCCAAGTATAGGTTTCTCAGAACCAGAGCTAAAGTAAAAGCCTTTGCCCAAGTTTGTTGGACAATTTGGTGGGGGTGGGGGTGGGAGAGCCAATATAGGCAGGACTGAGAACCTTACAACACTGGCTTTAAGTCACAAGGTTCAAGACTGTCCTGCCTTTGAACACATTTCAGAAGCTGTCCTGACTATAATCTGTTATTATCCAGTGTTATAATCTTTTAACTTCCTCAATGTAGTTCTGTGTGGTCTGTGAGCTATCACATCTGATTTTGGACACATTAAAGCAGTTGTTGAGATGAATAGAAAGAGGTGCAGGAAGGTGAGGGGCACGTCTGACCTCCTGGGAACTGGTTTTGTGTTATTAATTCTGTTAATGAGGGCAATTCCCTTTGCGAAGTTAGTAAAGGTCAGATATGGCTGTCCTCACATGGACCTCCATGTTTTTACACTATCTTATGTAGCCTAATGTGAGAAAGGATATTCTATGACCTTTACCATATTTTACTGATAGATGCTAGTTTAGCCCATACTCAGTAGCAAGGGAATGCACAAGGCTTTAAAAACTAGTGGGAAAGAATTGTTATAAAACATCTTAGGGCTGACCCAAAAAACGCAAATATTTTTGAACATTTAGCAAGTACTATTCTAAGCTAGGACTAGACTCCTTGTCCTTAAGTAATTTAGAAGAGTTTAACATAACTGAATAATTATAACAAAGTAAAATAATAAATGAGTAAGGGAAGAAATCAGAAAAGCAAAGTCATGTTTTTTTGTGTGTTTTAAACAGTAAATAAAGCTCTCTCAGAAGTAAGCTGATGTAAAACATATTTCCAAGTGAAAGATGAGATATAATCTAAACACACAACCATGCAAATATGATTTTCTTGTCTTAGACAATAAGATAACATGGCATGGGTTCAAATATGTTGGGATAAGCAGACCGTTTTTCAACACTCAAAGCTTATGATTATAAAATGAATTCTTTTCAGCTATCTTTCTATCTATATATGTATTTATTTTCACTAAAATTAAAAAAAATGTTTTAGGCAAAAAAAAGACCAGTTCAAAAATACATTCCCTTTTTTTTCTACTTAATGTATTCAAAAGTCATACATACCTATCTTTAAGTGTGTTGGCATTTTTATTATTAATGAATATCAATGTTACTGGTCTAGTGGCAAGAGGCTGCACTGTAATCCTGAAGGCATGTGGTTGCAGGCCACCAGCTACTTGGCAGGCAACCTTTTTCTGTGATTTTAATTACCTGCTGGAGGGTCAATTATGAGTCAGTTTCGAGTCTATGGTACACAACATCAACAATAACACTTGAATGTGCTGATATGAAACCTATACTTGAACCAAGAGGCAATCGTCAGAACAGAGCAGGGAAACACTGCTTGGTTCAAAATTGGGAAGGGTGTACAACAGGCGTGTGTCCTAGCTCCATACCTTTTTAATCTTTATGCAGAACATATTGTCCAGGAGTCTGTGCTCTATGAGGGGAAGTGTGGTATCAGGACTGGAAGGAGACTCATCAACAATCTGCATTATGCAGATGACACAACCCTGCTTGCTGAAACTGAGGAGGACCAGAAGTGCTTGCTGCAGAGGGTCAAGGACTGCAGCCTTGAATATGGATTGAGGCTCAATATGAAGAAGACCAAGATTCTCACCACCAGACCAATTGGCAGCATCAGGATGGATGGTGAAGAGATTTAGATTGTTAACAACTTTAGTCAGCTTGGCTCCACAGTCAACACTCTTGATACCAGCAGCCAGGGAATGAAAACACATATTGTGATAGGAAAGTCTGCGGCTAGAGACCTCTCAAAATTACTGAAGAGCAACAATGTCATTCTGGAAAATAATGTTCGCCTGATACATGCCATGGTCTTTAGAGTCACTTGCTATGCACCAGAGAGCTAGACAATGACTAGGGATGAAAGAAGGAGAATTGATGTTTTTGAATTGTGGTGTTGGAGAAGAGTACTGAGTATACCATGGACTGCTAAGAAAACAAACAGGTTTGTCCTGATCAGGGTGAAACCAGACTGATACTTAGAGGAAAGAATTCTGAAACTTCATCTGACATATTTTGAACATGTTGTAAGGTGGGACCAGTCCTTGGAGAGGGATGTC
The DNA here is from genome assembly GCF_000299155.1 of Elephantulus edwardii. Taxonomy (NCBI): domain Eukaryota; kingdom Metazoa; phylum Chordata; class Mammalia; order Macroscelidea; family Macroscelididae; genus Elephantulus; species Elephantulus edwardii. The sequence continues at coordinate 8,663,359 of NW_006399894.1, forward strand.
ATGCTTGGGAGGGTGGAAGGACAGTACAGGAGAGGAAGATTCTTGATGAGATGGATTGATTCAGTGACTGGGGTAATGGGGGTAGAAGTGTCAGAGACAGTGAGATTGGCATATGTTAGGGCAGGGTTTAGGGCTTTGTACATAGGGTCGCTATGAGACGCAGGCAAATTGACAGCACATTACAACAACAACAAATCAATGTTTTGCTGATTTTGAAATTTCTTTGATATAATATTTAAGAAAAAATGAGGACAGAGGATATATAACCAGAAACTTGCATCAACATCACACTCTGGTATTATAGTGCAGCTTCTTACCTCTAGGCCAACAGAGCTCCCTTAATTTAACACTATGAAGGAAAATACTATCACTTGAGTCTTTGTTTCAAAAATAGTATGCATTAGCTATCCTTCTATTTTTACAATAATGGCCTTATGCAGTATTTGAGCTATGAGGCTGAGTTAGTTCACTCAGCATATGCTCCCCAATCTCTTCCAAGTTACATAGTATTTTTTTAAATCATTGATTGGGAGTGTTGCATAGTATTCTATTGTGTGAATATACCACTATTTCTCAATCCATTCAGTTGTTATTGGACATTTGGACTGTTTCCATGTTCCTGTGATGGTGAATAATGTTGCTATGAACATTGGTGTACAATGTATAGAAATGACTACATGAAATATAATGTCAATGTATATTAATAATTATATGCATATTAATATAAATACTGAAAAATATGTATTAGATGAATAATAATATTAAAAATCCATCTATTAAATAACCCCTAAAAGTCAACTCCTGTAGACAAAGAAACATTTTATCATTAAGTATGAAAAGACTAGAGTTTAGAAAGCCAAAGGGAAGAATGTGCCTCAGCATTTCTCAAGCTGAAAACAATAAAGAATAATAATACTAATAATCAAGTCTTGAATTGCAACACGGAGAGATTCTGTAGGTAAAATATTGAATAGCAAATGAAGCTTCAAGGGAAGATGACACAAATACACAAGGTCACTATTCTAAAAAGGTTAGTCAATGTTCAATCATTTCAGAAGGTAGTATAATGACAGTAAAAAAAAATCAATGACATTGAAGAAAAAAATCCTAGCTACAATGAATGAATTTGTACTGGACAGCACTGCAATAATTAAGGGACTATCAGTTGAGAAGTTTCAACAAATGAATGCATTTCTCAAAGCATTAATTTTTTGTCTATGTCAAGATATTTGGAAGATAGCTACCTGGCCAAAAAATATTGTAAGAGATCCGTATCTGTGCCTATTCCAGAGAAAACATTCCGCAGAATGAAAAAATTATAGAACAATATCATTAATAACACATGCAAATAAAATTTTACTGAAGATAATTCAGAAATGGTTACAACAGTATTATGACAAGAAACGACAAGATATTTGAGCTGAATTAAAAAGAAGATATGGTGATTTAGAGATTGTTGTTGTTGTTGTTGTCATGTGCCTTTGAGTCGCTTGTGACTCATAGAGTCCCTATGTACAAACAGCCCAAAACCCTGCTCTATCCTGTGCCAATCTCACTGTCTCTGGCACACCCATCCCAAACACCCCAGTCACTGAATCAATCCACCTCATAGAGGGTCTTCCCCTCCTGCACTGTCCCTCTACCCTCCCAAGCATGATGTCCCTCTACAAGGACCCATCCCTCCTTACATGTCCAAAGTATGTCAGACAAAGCCCCAGAATCCTTGCCTTCAAGGAGCAGCTGCGTTTAACCCATTCCAGGATGAATCTGTTTGTTCTCTTAGTTGTTGTTGTTGTTATGTGCCTTTGAGTCGCTTGTGACTCATAGCGACCCCATGTACAACAGCCCTAA
>NW_006399894.1:8666219-8667343 GCF_000299155.1 Elephantulus edwardii
TCTGGGATTCACATTCTTCTCAGAGTCAGCCATAGTTTGTTATGATCTACACAGTCAAATGCCTTTGCATAGTCAATGAAACACAGATAGACATCCCTCTGGTATTCCCTTAGTAGTCCATGGTATATTCAATATCCTTCTTCAGCACCATAGCTCAAAGGCATCAATTCTCCTTCTATTCTCCTTAGTCATTGTCTAACTATCTGATGAATAACAAGCGATTGCAAAGACCATGGACTGTATCAGACACACCTTAGTCTCCAAAATGACAACATTGCCCTTCAGTACTTTGGAGAGGTCCCTAGCAGCAGACTTTGCCATCACAATACGTCTTTTAATTTCCTGGCTGCTGGTGCCAAGAGTGTTGACTGTGGAGCCAAGCTGACTAAAGTCGTTAACAATCTAAATCTCTTCACCATCCATCCTGATCCTGCCAGTTGGTCTGGTGGTGAGAATCTTCGTCTTCATATTGAGCCTCAAGCCATATTGAAGGTTGCAGTCCTTGACCCTCTGCAGCAAGTGCTTCTGGTCCTCCTCAGTTTCAGCAAGCAGGGTTGTGTCATCTGCGTAACGCACATTGTTGATATATCTTCCACCAATCCTGATACCACACTTCCCCTCACAGAGCCCAGCCTCCTGGATAATCTGTTCTGCATAGAGATTGAAAAGGTATGGAGCTAGGACACATGCCTGTTGTACACCCTTCCCAGTTTTGAACCATGCAGTGTTTCCTTATTCTATTCTGACCACAGCCTCTTGGTCCAAGTATAGGTTTCACATTAGTATGATCAAGTGTTCTGGGATTCCCATTCTTCTCAGAGTCAGCCACAATTTTGTTATGATCCACACAGTCAAATGCCTTTGCATAATCAATGAAACACAGAGAGATATTCTTCTGGTATTCCCTGCTTTCAACTAAGATCCATCTAACATCAGCTACAATATCCCTAGTACCATGACCCCTTCTAAACCCAGCTTGGACTTCTGACAGTTCTCTGCTGCTGTACTGTTCCAGATATTTTTAGATAATCGTCAGTAGAATCTTGCTTGCATGTGAAATCAATGACACTGTTCTGTAGTTTCCACACTCAGTTGGGTCACCCTTCTTTGGAATGGGAACAAAT
>NW_006399894.1:8667497-8670591 GCF_000299155.1 Elephantulus edwardii
CATCTTCTTTTAATACTTCCTGGATCATTTAATATTCTGCCTAAAGCATCCTTGATTATAGCAACTCGAGGTTTGAATTTGTTATTCGGTTCCTTGAGCTTAAGAAATGCTGAACGAGTTCCGTGCTTTTGATCTTCATACCCCAGCTCCTTGCACATTTCACTGTAATATTTTGTCATCCGTGCTGCCTTTTAGAAACTTCTATTCAGCTCTTTAGAATCTTGAATTCTTCCTTCTGCTTCGGCTTCTCTGTGCTCCAGTGCAATAATCAGAGTTTCTTCTGACATCCATTTTGGTCTTTTTTTTCTCTTCTTTGTAATGACCATTTTCACTCTTCCTGGGTGATACCTTTGATATCCTCCCACAACTCATTTTGTCTTCACTCATTTGTCTTCATGGCCTCAAATCTGTCCTGAGATGGTTGTGAAATTCAGGTGGGATGAACTCACAGTCATATTTTGGTTCTTGTAGATTCAGTTTAATTTTCCTCAGCTTCAGCTTGAACTTACATATGAGTAGTTGGTGGTCTGTTCCACAATCAGCTCCTGGCCTAGTTTTCAGAGCTGATATAGAGCTTCTCCAGCTGTTCTTTCCACAGATGCAATCAATCTGATTCCTATGCATGCCATCGATGAAATCCATCTGTATAACCTGTGTTTATGTTTCTTGTAAAATGTATTTGCAATGAATAAGTCATTAGTTGTGCAAAATTCTATCATTCTATTTCCAGCTTCATATCTGTCACCAAGTCCATGTTTTCAAGCTACTGATTCTTCTTCTCTTTTCCCAATTTTTGCATTATTATTATTATTATTTTGAGTTATCAATGCATCTTTTTTTATGTTCCAAATGTGATGGATTTATTTTCCTCTGATGCAAAAACCAGAAATTCCACTACATCACAAAGACCAATCAATATATTAAATGGTCATGAAAAAGTGGTATAGGACATGGATGACATGATGTACAAACTGGAGGATCAGGTCATTCCCTTTATAGCAAGACACTACATTGTCATTGATGAACACATTTAAATAACACTGAGAAGCTGATCTGAAATGTGGCACAATATGACAACTTCCATGCATGCCTTCAAGTACCTCCCTTAGGATGGACTTGCAATCTCTAGACTTCAATGTAGGGAAAAGAACAATTCTTTGAAAGAATAAAAAGTTCACATGTTTGAAATTTCACAGAATTTTAAGGCCAAAACATAGTGGGTTCATTTCTCTTCACCTCCAAGACCAAATCGGATACCTTATTCAATATCATATTAAGCTTCCTGTTCAAATCCCAGCCCAACCTTGTGACCTTCAGCACTGAAGTTCTTTCCATCAATTAAAGCTGACAGGGTCAGTTTGACTCCTGGCTGAAGGGTCTGAGAAAACCAAGTCCAATGAGGCTGGCATTATTTACTTTAGCAGATAGAGAAGTTCTACAATCCAGCCTGTATTTAGCGGCTATGCCAAAATGAGTATTGTTACTGCCAGCTGTCCAAGCAAGGTTTATTGATGTTTCAATCTTCTTATTAACCTTCTGGTAGATTGACCTCCAAATTCAGTGCCATCATTTACATGGGTATGCAGCTGGAAGTCTGCTGCCTTATAACCCAGGGCAAAATTATTCTGTGACAGTTTGGATTTGGCTGTGTCAAAACTCATCTGATAGCCAGCAAGCCAACCTTCAAAACCAACACAGCCCAGCCATAGATGGTTGGTCCAGAAAAATCGATATCAATATTACTTCCAAGACTGAAACAATCCTGTCTGTAGGAAGCCTTCAACTTCCCACCCTTCTTCCCTGTGTTCGGTACAAATATGGTATCAAGAGTCAGGTTCAATCCTTCAGCCAACTTATTCTCCAAAGAGATTTCTGTCCCAAGAGTATTATCTGTGTTCCATTTTTGGGTGAAGGTGAGGTCATTGTTACAGACCTTATATTTGGTCTCTAGGTTGTCGTTGGTTTCCCTGTATCAGTGTAAGCATGACCAGAAGTAGAAAATTCCACTCCACTACAAGATTTGGTTTTCAAGTCAATTTCGACCATGCCAAACCCATATCCTTTGTTGAAGACATCATTAGCAGCCTTTCCTAGGTCACAGTAAGTCTGTGCGTCACACCTATCTCTGACCTGAAGGCCTGCCGCTGCTCCGCTCTGCCAGGGCAACGCTGAAGATCTTCTTCAAACCAACGCCACCCATGCCTGCACGACCTCACTACCCCCGCGGCACTTGCCTATCAATGCATCTTGACTGCATGTTCGATGGATCTCTGGCTGTAAACGTTGGTAGAAATAATCTATTTCTTCTTCTTTGGCTCTGGTTGTTGGTGCATATATCTGAATGATAGTGGTATTCACTGGACTTCCTTGTAAGCATGTGGATATTATCCTGTCACTCACAATGTTGTACTTCAAGATGGATCTAGAAATGACTTTAACTATGAAAGCAACTCCATTTTTTCTCACCTTTTCATCTCCGGAGTCATATATCATATGATCATCTGACTCAAAATGCCCCGTGCTGGTCCATCTCATCTCACCAATGCCTAATATGTCAATATTTATGCATTCGATTTCTTTCTTAACAATATCTAATTTTCCTACATTCATGCTTCTCACATTCCATGTTCCAATAACTAGTGTCTGCTTACAACTGTTCTTCTTCCTTTGTATTTCCATACTTGAAAGCTCTACCTCAGTTGCCCTCTCTGTTAGTCTACATGTGTTCTGTTGTACATAGGGTTTTCAGAGGCCTGCTATTTCCGAAGTGGATGGCCAATCCTTCTTCCTAATCTGTCTTAAACTGAATGTTCAGATTTAGAGAAGTATCTGACAGAAAAACAATTTATAGAAAAGTGAGGGAGACCTGCTTGCTGCCCTTATTTGCTGCAACTCGAGAAACACGACTGGGATGGAGAATCGGAGCCTGGGGGCCTGCGGAGATGACCCCTCCGTCGCCTTGAGTGAACACCGAGTCTCAGAGTGGCCATGTGACCTTCGTGAAGGAGATGTTGCTGTGGGTCCAGAAAGAGTGACAAATGAAGAAGAAAAAGAAGTGAAAAACAGCAACAGGTGTAATTCCCTGCTCCAAGAA
>NW_006399894.1:8672941-8674573 GCF_000299155.1 Elephantulus edwardii
AGCTCTTAGCCCCCCACGCCGAAAAGCTTTTAAGAAGTGGACCCCTCCTCGGTCACCTTTTAATCTTGTTCAGGAAACCCTTTTTCATGATCCATGGAAGCTCCTCATCGCTACTATATTTTTTAATCGGACCTCAGGCAAAATGGCAATACCTGTGCTTTGGGAGTTTTTGGAGAAGTACCCTTCAGCTGAAGTAGCAAGAAGTGCAGACTGGAGAGATGTGTCAGAACTGCTTAAGCCTCTTGGTCTCTATGATCTTCGCGCAAAGACCATTGTCAAGTTCTCAGATGAGTATCTGACAAAGCAGTGGAAGTATCCAATTGAACTTCATGGGATTGGGAAATACGGCAATGACTCTTACCGGATTTTTTACGTTGATGAGTGGAAACAGGTGCACCCTGAAGACCATAAATTAAATAAATACCATGACTGGCTTTGGGAAAATCATGAAAAACTAAGTCTATCTTAAAACTCTTTCAAGTTTAAAGAAAAGAAAAGTGAAAGATACTTCCCTCATTTTGATTACAATCTAACATAAGATTTCTTGGCATTTTTACGTTTCTTTTCTTTTATCCCCTTTCTACTCAAGGCATTTTGATTTTAATTTCTAGTGCATTGAAGAAAAACTGTAGCATCTGAAAAGAAGGATCCTTTATATTAAGATTGGATTAGTGTTGCTATTGTTAGAAATTATTGAGCTGGTTCATCCTCACTGTGCTTGAACGCTCTGCTGTACCTAGTATAAATTTAATTATGTAGTTGAGTGTCTTCCTCTCTTTTAAATCATATTTTTGTTTTCTGATCCTCTAATTTACCTTGTATGATTTTTTTTTCCCCCCACACTGGTCCTTCTTAGCAGTATGACTAAAGTTAGGTGATGTTTAACCATCTTTATTTCCCAGAAATCCTTGCTCCATTTCTTCCTACACAGATTTATTTGTTCTTTTGGCACTTATGATAATTCAGGATTCTTTGCCAACAAAATTGAAGGTCATCAAATCTTCTTCAGTCATCCTTATTCTTTGTCCAACTTTCATATTAATGTTATTGTTGTTATATACCGTAGAGTCGGAACTGACACATAGCTTACCCACTGGTGGGTTTTCAGAGTTAGTTAATCACACTGGAGGAGATTGTCCATCCCTTGCCTGTAGTGGATTTAAATTGCATGTCTTTAGGACTGCAGCACAACTTTTGCCACTAGTCTAGCCATCAAAGCTCCCTTCATTTATATGTATTAGTGTACTCTTGTAGTGTACCGTAGAGTCAGAATGGACTCATATCTGACCCTCTAGCAGGTTTTCAGAGGCAGTTAATTGCATGGGAAGAGATTGCCTGTCCTTCTATCACAGGGCAGCTGGTGGCCTCAAACCGTGTGTCTTCGGGTTTGCAGCACAGCTTCTGGCCACCAGGCCAAGACACTTAAAAGTACTGTTACTTTGAATAGGTGAACCTTAGTTCTCAAAATTACATTATTGCGAACAATATCATTGATATAACATGCAAGCAAGATTCTGCTGAAAATTATCCAAAAACGTTCGGAACAATATGTCAACAGAGAACTGCCAGATGTGCAGGCTGGATTTAGAAGAGGTCGTGGTACTAGGGATATTATAGCTAATTTCAGATGGA
>NW_006399894.1:8676753-8695232 GCF_000299155.1 Elephantulus edwardii
GATGAATTTGTCTGTTTTCCTAGCAGTCCATGGTACTTTTAATACTCTTCTCCAGCACCACAGCTCAAAGGCAGAGTTGGACAATGACCAGGGAGGATAGAAAGAGAGGTATATGTAGTGGTTGAAAATATCATGACTGGGATCAGGCACACTCTAGTATGTAAATTCATATCATTGTTCTTTATCATTGTGACAAGGTCTTTGACAGAAGATCTTCCCAATGCAACACGTCTTTTCATTTTTTTAACATGTGTTAACTAATAAACCCACTGCCATAAAGTGACTCCATCACCTCATTTCAAAGGATTTAAATCTTATGGAATGAAAAAGAGCACCTATTTTGCTCTTGAGGATTGATTGGTGTATTCCAAATCATGACATATCTGCTTGGCAACCCAACAAGCTATCTAAGCACCATATACTCATCACTATTTCTATCGTTCTTGTGTGCCATCAAGTTGAAGCCAATTCATAGCTGATCCTCCAGCAGGTTTGCAGAGATAATTAATCACAGGGGATTGATTCTCCTCCTGCAGAGAAGTCAGTGGATTCAAATATGGGCCTTTGGGATTGCAGTGAAGCTTTTTACTTACTGTTATCATTATTGTTGATTACTGTCAAGTCTAGCACGACTCAGTGACCCTGTGAACACAAGATCTGAAGCCTTTCTATAACTATTGTTGTTTCTCAAAGTTCGTTGTGTTTCTAGAGGTATGTTGGTTAGGGAGTGGGTGCCACTTCTGCTTCCAAACCTATCTTAAATTAGGAGCACAAACAAACACTATCCACCATGGGTAACCATGATGACATTTGACACCCCAATAGCACAAAGTTTAGCATCACAGCAACTCCAGGTTACCTCAATACAGCATATTGACAGAAGAGTGCTGTACTACTTCGAAGAAATTTCCTCCAAAATATAATAACAACTGACTTTTAAACACAAAGACCAAGCATCAGAGTGTTACTTACTAGTCATCTGCATAACAAAGGTATTCAGTTTTTTTTAATAACAAATAGTATTCCGTTTCTTTAATAATTTTCTCAGCATACAGATTGAATAGATATCAATAGAGTATACAACCATAAAGGACAGCTTTCTTAATTTTAAACCATGTAGGGTTAGGTCAAGGATTGCAGCTTTCAATATGGATTCAAGCTCAACATTAAGAAAACAAAGATTCTCACCACTGGGCGATTGGCAGCATCATGATAGATAGTGAAAAGATTGAGATTGTTATCAGCTTCCATTTGCTTGGCTCCACAATTAGCACTCTTGGTACCAGTAGCCAGGAAATTAAATGACATGCCATGGTCTTTGCAGTCACTTGCTATGCATCAGAAAGCTGGACTATGATTATGAATGATAGAATAAAATTGATACCTTTGAGCTGTGGTGCTGGAGCAGCGTGTTGAATATACCATGTACTGATAGGAGAACAAACAAGTTCGTCCTAGAGAGGGTGAGGTCAGGTTGTTCTTTGGAAGCAAAGATTCTGAAGCTTTGTCTGACATACTTTGGACATATTGCAAGGAGGGACCAGTTCTTACAGAGGGACATCATGCTTGGGAGAGTGGAGGGACGGTGCAAGAGAAGAAGACCCTTGATGAGATGGGTGGATTCAGTGACTGGAGTAATGAGGGTACGTGTATCAGAGACAATGAGGTTGGCACAAGGTTAAGCAGGTTCCAGGGCTGTTGTACATAGAGTGCTATGAGTCGCAAACAACTCAATGGTACATAACAACGACAAGCGTTCCCTTGCTCTGCTTGTTCATTAACATCTTGGTCTAGGGATAGGTTTTACTTGATAACAATTGAGTGTTCTGGAATTTCCTTTCTTCTCAATGTTGGGCAAAATGTGTTACGATCCACATAGTCAAATGCCTTTGTATAAATAAAGCACAAGTAGATATATTTCGATAATTACTGACTTTCAGCCAGGATCCATCTGACATCAACAATAATATTACTGATGCCACAAACTCTTGTAAATACAGTGTGTAAGTATGGCAATTCACTGTCAATGAATTGTTCTAGCCATTTTTGAGTCATCACCATCAATATTTAGTTTGCATGGTATATTAATGGTATTGTTTGATAATTTCTACATTTTATTCAATCACTTTTCTTAAGAATGAGAAATATGGATCAAAATATAGGTAAGTCTGCTGTCAGGGACCTCTCCAAGTTATTGAAGAGCAATGATGTTAGTTTGAGGACTAAGGTGCACCTGATTCAGATAATACTCTTTTTATGTCACTTGCTGTGCATTTGAGAGCTTGACAATGAATAGGGATAACAGAAGAAAAATTGATGCCTTCGAACTGTGGTGGTATTGGAGAAGAGTACTGAACATCCCAGTGATTGCCAAAAACAAACAGATATGTCTTGTAGAAGGTGTAGCCAGAGTGTTCCTTGGAGGCAAAGATGATAAATCATACTTGGGATTGTTGCTAGGAAAGACTTCCTTTGAAAGAGACATGATGTTTGGAATGGTGGAGGGATCTTGAATGAAAAGAAAATCCTTGTTTAGGTGGATTGACACAGTGACTGTAAAAATCTCTAGTTTGCCAGAGATGGTGAACATGGTACAAGATAGGATAGGGTTCATTTTCATAAGGTCACAATGAGTCATACTCAACTACATCTAGTAACAGCGTGTCCTACATTTATTATTTGTATATTCAACATTCTGATTATTACTAGATGCTTATGCAGTTTATTCTTCTTCTGAGTCATACAACACCATCAAATAAAGGTGTAAGCACTAAGTTCACCTTAATTCTGATGGTAATTCCTCCCCAATCATTTTTTAAGTGCCTTCAGAGCAGGAGTGTCATCCACTTCCTAATCAACATGCCTCTGGAAACTCTATGAACTTTTAGAAATGATGATAATTATAGAAAGACTTTGGGTCTTTTGTTCACAGAGTCACTATGAATCATACTTGACTCGATGGCTATCAACAACAACAACAACTTGTGGAAACTGCTAAAAGCTCAAGAGGGTTTTAGAAAAGGCCATGGCTCCAGGAGCATCATTGTTGATTCTAGATGAACCCTGGCTGACAGCAGAGAATATCAGAAGAATGTCTTTTTGTGCTTATTGCCTGCACAGAGACATTTGATTATATGCATAATAGCAACTGTGACTTAACATTGAGAAGAGTGGAAATCACAGAACACTTAACTTGGCTCTGAGTGAAACAAGGGGACACTGAATAGTTTAAAATCAACAAGGGTGTGCATCAGGGTTGTATCCTTTTTCTATACTGATTCCATCTATAGGCTGAGCAAGTAATTCACGAAACTAGGCTCTATGAAGAGGAATGCAGCTTCAGAATTGTAGAAAGACTCTTCAATAGCCTTTGTTATGCAGTTGACAAAATCTTAGTTGCTGAAAGTTAGGAAGACTTGAAGCACTTGCTGCAGAGGATCAAGGACTATAATAGCCTTCCACATAGATTACATCTCAACATCAAGAAAACAAATGTCTTCATCACTTTGCCAGTCATCAACACCTTGATAGATGGAGAAATGATGGAAACTGTTAATGACTTCATTTTACTTGAATCCATAATCAACACCCTTGTAGCTAGGGGATTAGGTGATATATTGCACTGGGCTATTCTGCTGTCAGGGTCCTGTCCAAAGTAAGAGAAATAATGTCAGCTTGAAGACTAAGAAATGCCTGATAACAGGCCATCATCTTTTCAATCCCTTGCTTTACATCTGAGACCTGGAAAAGGAATAAAGATGCCAGGATGAAATGATGGCTTTCAGTTGTGATATTGGATAAGAGTATCAATTATTTCATAGACTGCTAGAAGAACAAACATAAGTCTTGACTCAGTGACTACAGCAATGGTTCAACTGAGTCATAGATAATGAGAATGGCAAAGAGTAGGTTACAGTTCAGGTCTTTTATTCATAATGTTGCTATGAGTTGTAGTGAACTCGATGATACCTAACAACAACAACAACTAAGGGATTCATTTTCTGGCATTATATATATCACAATGTTTTGCAACTGTTCATAAAGTTGATTCTGCTCATAACCTGCTCATTGGACATCTATATGGCAGCTGTCTGTACTGTGATGACTTTCATATGAATGTGATGTGAGAAACTCTTCCCCTGGTATTTCTAATGCTATCAATGTCATCCTTGTAGACAGATTTCAGTGGAGCTTTCAGAGTGAAGCACACTGTGAAGAACGACTTGACTATCTGCCTCTAAAAATACTATGACTGTGCCATACATAATATATGATGTCAGTAACATTTGTGATGTAAGGATGAGTGATAGGGGAGAAAAGGATAGAGAGAGAAATATGAGAAAAGCAAAAATTGGGACAGAACACTGAAGAAGACATTCTAACTATGTCCCAGGGAAATCATCACAATATTTACTCTCAGTGCTTCCCTACCACTTTTAACCAGTGCAAAAATAGCAATAAACAAAATGCATCCCTCCAAAATCATTTTCTGGAATCTAAGCTTTGAGAAAGAAGTTTACGTGCTCCCAGGTATTTTTTTTAAGAGCTGGGAGAAATATGTGGCATGTCTTTTTCTTCTTTCAGTCATTTTATTAGCACTTTCATTAAATTAATACTAGAATCTATTAACCAATACAATTTAATAAAATTCAAAGAGTTCTGGGTAAATTTTTTTTCAGTGAGGTCTAATATTAGACAAAAAAAAGCGAGATGATTTTCCTGTGTGCCATGTATGGTTCCAGATATAAATATAGTTACCCTTGATACTTGAGAGAATAATTACCAGAACACTGTCAATGGTTCTCTATTCACCTATTAACCGAGGTTTCATGTAGTTTTATGAGTTTGCCTATCTTTAACAAAACTGACGATACTCCTCTGTGTCAGAGAATATATACTTCTAATTGGAGAACTGTACAATTGGGTAATGATTATCCTTATTGAAGAACATACTACTTGGAAAGGGTACTTCCAAAAACCACACATGACTAAATCATTCTTTAACTAAATTTCTTGCAATACTTAAAAAAAAGAATCCCCCCCTACTATATAGCGGCAGTAACCAAAACAGCAAGGTACTGGCACAATGACAGACACAAAGACCAATGGAACAGAACTGAGAACACAGAAATGGACCCAGCTATCTATGACCAACTTATATTCAACAAGGAACTAAAAAGTATCAAATGGGGAAATGACAACCTCATCAAGAAACAGTGCGGACAAAACTCGACTTCCACCTGCAGAAAGATGAAATAGGATCTACAACTCACACAATACACAAAAATCAACTCAAGGTGGATCAGAAACGTAACAGTAAAGCCCCAAAACATAAAGTTCATCAGAGACAAACAGGGATCAAGCCTAGATGTCCTACTCTATTGTATAAAGAAATGGCCTAATATAGCCAGAAATGTACAATCTAGAGAAGATAAAATTAATGAATGCGCCCTAGTAAAGATTAAATCCCTGTGCATCAAAGACATTTTCCAACGGAGTGAAAAGAAAACCTGCTGAATGAAGGAGTCGGGGGGAAGATGACAATACTATTTCAGACAAGGGTAGACAAGCTGAACATAGAAATTGCATATGACCCAGCTATTCCACTGCTTGGAATATATCCCAAGAGAACGAGAACTGAGGCACAAAATAGAGACTTGTACACCAATGTTCATAGCAGCATTATTCACCATCACAAGATTATGGAAACAGCCCAAATTTCCAACCACAATCGAATAGATTGAGAAATTATGGTACAGTCACATAATGGAATACTACGGAGCCCACAGGAGCAATGATTTTGTAAATTACCACCTAACTTGGGAGGGACTGGAAAGTATTATGCTAAGTGAAGTAACTCTGTTCCACAAGGACAAATACTGTAAAAATATTTCTTGTAGAACATATATGAAGATACAAGGAAAGGAGAGGGGAGTAGAGGGATGAGGATGAGTGGGGGGGGTGATGGTGGTGGTGGTTAATCATAGGGTCTCGTAATATGATGGGTGAAAGGAGGGTGGATAAAGGAAACGAGAAAGATCTGGTAAGTGTGAACAACAATGTGTATAAACTTTATAAGGAAACCAGTAGAAAATAAAATATTGAAAAAATAAGTTCTTGTTATAAATTCTTGCTTCAAGGAGCAGCCTGATTTCACCCTCTTCAGGACAGACTCATTTGTTTTCCTGGCAGTTGGTGGTATGTTCCACACTCTTGTCCAGCATCATAACTCAAGTGCATTTATCCTTCTACCATCCTTAGTTATTGTGGCGCTCTCAGATGCACAGCAAATAATTGCAGAGACCATGGCCTGGATTGGGTGTACCTTAGTCTCCAGACTGACATCTTTGCTCTTCAGTACTTTAGAGAAGTCCCTGACAACAAACTTTCCCAATGCATTCGTCTTTTGATTTCCTGATTGCTGGTGACAAGAGTGTTGATTGTGGAACCAAATGAACTGAAGCTGTTAATAATCTCAATCTCTCCTCTACCCATCATGATGCTGCTAATTGGCCTAGTGGTGAAAACATTTGTTTTCTTGATATTAAGTTTCAATGCACATTTAAGACTACCGTCTTTGACCTTATACAGCAAACTCTCCATGTCCTCTTCAGTTTCAGCAAGAAAGGTTGTGTCATCTGTATAACACAGGTTGTTGATGAATCTTCCTCCAATCTTGACGTCACATTCCTCCTCATAAAGTCCAGTCTCCTGAATGATCTGTTTTGCATATAGATTGAAAAGGTGTAATGATATGTTGTTGACTGCCTTTGAGTTGAGCATGACTCATAACAACCCTATGGAAAAAGGCCTGAAGCCCCTCTAGAACCATCAACATTTATCAAAGTTCACAGTTTCTGGAGGAATGTTGTTAGGAAGTGGATGCCACTCCTAGACACTAATAAAACTCCATCTTACAAATATGAATTGACAAATATAAACTCTGTAGACAATTTTTTTTTCATTAGATTACAAATCTATGGTTTAGAAAGTTCATTAATTTTTTTCTGTTGGACCATTCATAGGCATATGTGGAATCTCTTAAGATTAACTTTTCATAAATAAGTAATAAATTTCTATCAAGTTTAAATTTTCTGTTGGATGTCTTTATTTTACTGTTCATTGAGAAATTAATAGTCCAAATAATTAAGGAGTAATGATGTAAGTTTGAGGACTAAGTTGTGTCTGATTCAGGACATAGACTTTCCTATTACTTGCTATGCACCTGAAAGCTGGAAAATTAATAAGGATGACAGAAGAAGAATCGATGCCTTTGAGCTGTTGTGTTAGGAACAAGTACTGAATATGCTATGAACTGCCAAAAAAACAAACAAGAATATCTTGGAGAAAGTGCACCCAGAGTGCTCCTGGGAGGTAAAGATGATCAAGTTTCATTTCACATACTTCAGGTATGTTTCAATGAGGGGCTATTCCTTGGAGAACAACATCGTGTTTGGAAAGGTGGAGGGTCGGTGAGGAAGATTTTCAACTAGGTAGATTGACAACAGTGAGTGCTGAAAAAGTGCTGTATCAGGAAGTGTGAGGATGGCATAAAATAGGACAGAGTTAAGATCTGTTGTTCATAGAATTTCTGTGGCCCATACTAAACCTGAAAGCACCTAAGAACAACAACAGCAACATTCAGCAGTTACTAAGAACACAAAAGGACATAGCCTAGGTTCCAAGGGCAGGTATCACTTTAAGCTTTTCAGTCAGTTGGACCCAGGAATAGTAAAAAGTTGGTTGTTATGATTTAGAAGAATGGGAAAGGAGGGTTACTTTGGGTAGAAAATAAACAACCACTTCAAATATACAGTCAATATGTACAGATACAAATAATTAATACTTGCTAAGTAAACAGTTTAAAGGATCATAGTGGGTAACTCTACTTTCTCCTTTTCTTCATCCTGTGCTGTGTCTAAGGAGGGTGACTTCTATTAAACAAGTTACCTTGCCTTCAGGTTTCCAGTTAGGTCCATCCCACTGAAGTCACCAACAAATAAAGAGGGGGAAACATGAAATCATGCTATTATTTCCCTTTAGTTCCTTCCCTGCAGAGTCACTCAGGACTGACTGTACCTCTCTACCAAAATTCGGGATTCCTGTCAGACGGCCTTCTCTTCTGGATTGTCATAACCATTCTGCTCTTTGTTCCTGTAGATTTAGCAGTGACATCAGCATACTGTTTTACTAACCGTGGACAATTTTCACTATCAGTTATTGCTTCTCTAGTGGCCTGTAAATGGTGCTTTTATTACACATTCCTCAAATAAACCCATTCTTGATAGTCAATTTTGTTTTCTACTGTGACCCTTGGCCAATAATGGATTCTACATGCTTTATTTTGTTCAAAAAAAGAACTCATAATGACAATTTCAGTGAGCTAATAAGTATATACCATGGACTACTAGGAGAACAAGCAGGTTTGTCCTGGAGAGGGTGAAGCCAGAATGTTCCCTGGAGTCAAGGATTCTGAAGCTTCGTCTGACATACTTTGGGCATGTTGCAAGGAGGGACTAGTCCTTGGAGAGGGACAACATGTTTGGGAGAGTGGAGGGACGGCGCAGGAGAGGAAGACCCTCGATGAGATGGATCGATTCTGTGAGTAGAGTGGTGGGAATGAGTGTGCTTGAGACAGCGAGGTTGGCACAGGATAGAATGGCATTTAGGGCCCTTATACATAGGGTTGCTGTGAGTCAATGGCACATAACAACAACAAATCAGTATTGATGCTTATTATGATTTTGAGATAAAAATATTTGGAGAGATTTTAAGAAAAAAGGAAATCTTTTGATTTTTCTTTTCCCCTTTTTATTGAGTCCATACTGTGAATTGAGTTCCAGAAGTCTTCTTTCTTAAAGCAAGCTGTAAGAATGTGTATCTTCTGGACATTTCCTCTCCTAATATGTACCAATTGCCCCATTGAAGCTTTGTAGGAGGTAGTATCCTTTCATCATGTTAAAGGATTTATTGTTTCCCTGCTAATACAACTGCTCAGTTTGTTTCAAGAACTGAATCTTAACCAAGTGCTTTCTACGGACTGTGCTTTCCTCCTTTACCCTTCCCCAACCCTTCTGCTCTGTAGATTGCTGTCTAAATGCTAGTTAACCCTTGAAATGGCTTACTTCTCCTTGCTTGAACTTTAGCTCTGTTTTTCTTTTTATCCAGAGATTTTAGAACAAAATGGAAGCTTTGCTCGCTCGCGCTCTCTCTCTCTTTCTCTCTCTCTTTTTCAGTCATTTCATTTTTGCAATCAGTACTGAAGTAGATTTTACATTGCTCAGCAACTCCACAGTTCTCATAAAACTTATTTGAAGGCTACCTTTACTGGCAGTAGCAGCAAAGGTGCCTGGGAGGTATGGGGAAACACAATGACACTGATGCATGAGAAGGAATACTATAGCCACAGCAATATAATGGCTTCACACACCTAAAGATTAAATTGGGCAAGAGAGTAATAGGAAACAGCAATAGATAAGTAGAAATGTGCTTTTGAAGAACATTCCTGACTATCAAGTTATTAAAAATTATTCCATGTCAATTAGCAGGGATCTAAATCAAGAAACTATTACATATAGCAAGTAAAAATCATTTTCACCCATTTAAAAGACATCACTATACAGCAAAAAACTAAGGCAAAAAGATAAAAAGGAACATATAGGGTGTGTTTGTTTTTTGGTATTTTTCTTAATTCATTGAAGTGAGGAGGGCCTTTCTATTTAAAGTTGGCTGTTACTATATTTTGGAGGAACATTCTTCTAAGTGGTACAGCACTCTCTGTCATTATGTTGTACTGAGATAACCTGGGGTTGCTGTGATGCTGAACCTTGTGCCATTGGGGTGTCAAATGCTATAATGGTTACCCACATGAGACAGTGTTTGGTGGAGCTCCCAGGTTAAGACAGGTTTGGAAGCAGGAGTGTCATCCACATCCTAAACAACATGTCTCTAGAAACTATGAACTTAGATAAACGTCAATAGTTGTAGAAGGGCTTCATGTCTTTTGTTCATAGGATCACTATGAATTGAGCTTGACTCGAAGGCAATCAACAGCAATAGTTTGTTGTTTTGTTGGGTTTTTGTTTTTGTTTTTGTTTTTTAGTTCATTAAAGCAAGTTATTGAGATATTGAGCCAGAAAAGATGAAGAAGCTTAGGAACTTGATTTAGTTTGCCACTGTATCTATTTAATTCCTTAAAATGACATTAAAAAAATCCCTTTCCTTGTCTATTACTTGTTTTATTTCTACATACCTTTATTTCAAATTATTTATAATTTTGACAAAGTCTTATGATTTTTCTTGATATTTTTATGCTTGTTTTCAAGTTCTTCAAATTAATATTTTAAAGTTGATTTTACATTTTGTTTTTCTAATTTTCAGTTAGCTGTTATGCTCACATGTATTAGTGTAGCATAAAGCCAAAATTCAAAGGTGAAGAAGGAGGAATTAAATAAAAATACTTTGGTCTCTTTTAAAATCTAGAAAATCTGTTCCAAAATCTCTGAGCTACTATCTACTCAAGCCTCACATGTCTGAGTTAGGCCATGTGATAACCAATCATTTTCAATGTTGTTGTTTTTTATGTTTCATTGAGTTGTGTGCAATTCACAGCAACACTATGTACAACAGCCCTAAACCTCACTCTATCCTGGGCCAATTTTATTGTCTCTGACACATCTCTCCCTATTACCCCAGTCGCTGAATCAATCCACCTCATAGAGGGTCTTCCTCTCCTGCATTGTCCCTCCTCCCTCCCAAGTATGACGTCCGTCTCCAAGATCTGGTCACTCCTTGCAACATGTCCAAAGTATGTCAGACGAAGCTTCAGAATCCTTGCCTCCAAGGAGCAACCTGGTTATCCTAGTTGGCTTAATTAAGGCATACTTTCTCAGTTCCAAGTCTTGAAACGTGTTCCAACATCAAGAAATGCGGTTGTTACTCGTTGTGCCTAATTCATGGAGAGAGACCCTGTGACAATGATCTAGAGCTACATCATCTCCATGATCACCTGCAGATCTAACCACTGTGCTCCATCCATATGGCTTTTATTCGCTGATTTTCAAACTACTAGCAAATCTTTCTTCCTAGAATCTCATTATCGGTTCAATATCTTATCTAACACCCTAGTCACCTCCAAGCTTCTCTTGACATACGAAGGATGGATGCATGTGGATTGTGTTGGCCAGGACCCTAACCCAAGTTTTCCATCAAAGCTGGTATTTCAACAATGAGCCACCACTGCCCTCTTGTGAAGAAATACTAATACCTTTTTTCCTTTTTTTTTTTTAATACCTTTTTTTCTTTTAAAAAAAAGTTCTTTTAAGGAGAGAAGGGGGAACTCTATGCAACAATAATAAAAGTCTGTGGGAAGAATTGTGAAGCATTTAATTAAGATACCATAAAAATACAAGGGATTATAACTGCAGAAAGAAGAGAGCAGCAAAAGTGGCAGAATTTTACACAATAACAAAAGGGAAAAATACTCATACAGTAGAGCTCTTTATTCAAATAGCATTTTAGTTAATTTTTATTTTTTGGTAGGGAAAAAGAAGGTTGTGGCTAAATTATATTTATGACCTGCATCGAGGAAGAATTCAATTTCTTTTTATTTGATTTCTTGTCCTGAAAGATATTCTGCAACTCATCTGATCATGGGTCAAAGTATAATCCAATTTTCCTGCTGAGCTGACTGACAAATTTTTATCTTAACCAGATTAAGACTTTGAAGGCAGAACTTCTTTTATGTTTCAAAAGGCAATAGCTTTTTACTGATTTTCTCACACATTTGACCATTCCTTGTCTTGTTAAGTTGCCATTTGTTCTTTAAAAATCTTTATCATCCTTACTTTATCTGTTTTTTCTTTCTCAAAAGGCAGTAGAGCTTTCCATTTGCCCTTTCACAGATTGAAAGGCCGGGACATCTGAGTCCTTGTGTATGTGAAAATGGCATTCTCGAATATATCTAAGATATTATAAATATGATGAGAAAAATGTCTCATGTACAATTGTCCTGGCAACATAAGTAGAAACTTGAAATCTCAATTCATAAACCAAAATATAGAGAGATCTTTATACATGAATATGAAGTTTTGTATTTTCTTACAAAAAGAAGTAAATAGTTTGTAAAATCTGTCTACCTTCATTTATCTTTTAGTGAGTGGCCTGTGAGAAGGTCAAGCATCTCAAAAGCTTTCCCCAAAGCCTTTTTGGTATGTGTGAGTATCAGTCAATTTATAGATCCCATTTCCAAATATGGAAGCTGGTTTCTCTGGAGAGCTGGCCCAGTTCTGAAAGGAAAGTTTAAAGTAGTCTGTTGGCTTATGAAGAGAGGTTATCTAATATTAGCTTCTGTGTGATGGAAAACAAATTGCTGCAGTTGTTAATCACAGCACAACAAAGTGTGACTTCCTGATGCAGAAAGGATTTAAAGTTACTAGTGGTTTTATTTGGAGAGTAATATATAATTGCATTTAATCCACATGAATCAAATTCTTAATTTTGATTTAATATATTCAATTTGAAAGATACCTGTTTTTCATTTTGTTTTGATATATGAGTTTGAGAATATATGAATGATTCATATGTCATCTTAATTATTTTAATATCAACAAATGGTTATGAAACAATTCTCCAGGCTAAGAGAAAGAGAATTTTGAAAAACAAAAATATGAGGTATTAACAGATGTTTTGATCACCCGGTTAGGATAAGAATGCTATTCAGAGGAAAATTTATTGGTTACATGTGTGTTTCTAAGTCAGGCTGTCTCGGTTAAAACTTTAGCTCCATAGTTTATTTATTGGCTTTGTGGTCTTGAAAATTCTCTTGAGTTTATTATGTTTGCCTAGAAAATCATAATAGTCATAATGACAATATCTGGTTATTTTGAGCATTCAATTGTTGCTGTGGTTAGAAACCATCAAGTCAACTACTAGTTACAATGACAGTATAAACAATAAATCTGACCCTTGCCCTATCCTCGCCACCCTATCTATGACATACATACTCAAGACAATTGTTGCAGATACTGTGTCAATTCATCATTTTTACGATCTTCCGCTCTTTATGTGACACCTCACTTTTCCCAACCTGACATATCTATGAAGGACTGGTTTTTCCTGAAAATGCCCAAAGTATATGAAATGATGTTTCTCCCTCCTTGTTTCAAAGGATCACCTTGGTTGGATTTACTCCAACAGTTATTGTTCCCTTAGCAGCCCTTCAGATATTCAGTACTCTTCTCCAATACCACAATTCAAAGGCATCTGTTCTTTACCTGCCACTGTTAATGTCCAACTTTCAGATGTAAATGGAATAATTTAAAGTACTATGGCTTGGATCACTTGTACCTTAGTCTTTAACCGACATTGTTGCTCTTTAGCACTTTGAAGAAATCCTTGATAGCAGATTTCCCCAATACATCACATCTTTTTATTTCTTGACTGCTGTTACAGTGGGTATTGTTTCTGTATTCAAGTACAATGTCAATCTTTTATCCATCTATCATGAAGCTGCTTTTTGGTTCAGTGGTGAGGACTTTTGTTTTATTGATGGTGAAATTTAACCTATATTGAATGCTATAGACATTGATTTCTGCAACAAGTCCTTCAAATTTTCTTCACTTTATACTAGCAAAATTATGTCATTTGCATAATGCAGATTATTGATGAATCTTCTTCAAATCCTGATGCAACATTCCTCTTTAAACTCTAGCTTCTTGAATAATTTGTTCAGCATACAGATTGACTAGATTTGAAGAAAGGGTAAACTTTGATGCATACTCTTCTTGATTTTAAACTATTCAGTGTTCTTTTCTTCTTATAACACAACTACTTCTTGATCTATGTACAGGTTTCACATAAGCACAATAAAATATTCTGTGATTCCCATTCTTCTCAATGTTATACAAAGTTTCTTGTGATCCATCCAGTCAAATGCCTACATATAGTCAACAAAACATAAAGAAACATCCTTTTGGTATTTTCTACTTTTAACCAAGATATATCTGATACCAGCAGTGATATCCTTCAGGCCATGACCTTCATTGAATACAGCTTGCATTTCTGACAGTTGCCTGTTCCAGTTGCTTTTAAATGATCTTCAGCAAGATTTTACTTGCATATGATAATGTTGGTGGTGTTATGTGCCGTTGAGTCACTTGTGACTTACAGCAATGCTATGCACAACAGCTCTGTAATCTGCTCTATCTTGAGCCAAGCTCACTCTCTCTGACACACCCACTCCCATTACCCCAGTCAATTTGTCTCATCCAGGGTCTTCCTTTCTTGTGTGATCCTTCCACCCTCCCAAGTGTGCTGTCCCTCTCCAAGGACTGGTCCCTTTTTGCAACATGCCCAAATTAGGTCAGACGGAGCTTGAAAACCCTTGTCTCCAAGTAGCAGTCTGGTTTCACTCTCTCCTGGACGAACATGTTTCCTTTCCTAACACTCCATTGAATTTTCAATATTATTCTCTACCACCACAGCTAAAAGGCATCAATTCAACTTCTGTCATCCCTAGTCATTGTCCAGCTTTGTGATGTGTAGTTTGTAATAGTGAAGTCAATGGCCTGGATTAGGTACATCTTAGTCTCCAGACTGACATTGTTGCTCTTCAGTAATTTGGAGAGGTCTGACAGCAGATGTTCCGAATGCAATTTGTCTTTTGATTAATTATGAAACCAAGCAAAATAAAGCTGTTAACAATCTCAATCTCTTCACCATCTATCAAGAAACTGCCAATTGGCGCAGTGGTGAGAATCTTTGTTTTCCTGATGTTGAGGTTCAATTCATATTAAAGGCTGCTGTCCTTGACCTTTTGTGGCAAGTGCCTCAGGGCTTCCTCAGTTTTTGCAAGCAAGTTTATGTCATATGCATAACACAGGTTGGTAATGAGTCTTCCTGCTATTTTGGCAACACATTTCCCCTTTTAGAGCCCAGTCTTCTGAATTATCTGTTCTGCAGATAAATTGAAAAAATATGGAGAAAGGATGCATCCCTGAAATATGCTTTTCAAGATTTTGAACCATACAGTGTTTCCTTGCTCTGTTCTGACAACTGCCTCCTGATCTAAGTTACCATTCAAAAAAGATGACCCAACAGAGTACACAAATTTTCAGAGAACATCATTAATATCACATGCAAGGAAGATCCTGCTGAAAATTATCCAAAAATGACTGGAACAACATATCAACAAAGAATTACCAAAAGTGCAGGCTGGGTTTAGGAGAGATCATAGTACTAGGGATATTATAGCTAATGTTAGATGGATCTTGGCTGAGAGAAGAGAGTACCAGAGGAATGTCTATCTGTGTTTAATTGATTATGCAAAAACATTTTACTGTGTGGATCACAACAAACTGTGGCTAACTCTGAGAAGAATGGAAATTACAGAACACTTGACTGTGCATATAATATTGTTCAATAATTGCCATATTCTGTTGGTTCACCTTATTTTGGAATGGAAAATAAATATAATTCTCTTCCAATCAGTTGACGAAGTATTTTTCTTCCAAATATTTTGGCATACCCTAGAGAACACATCTGAGGTTTTATCTGTTTGTTGAAGCATATCAGTGAGCATTCCATTAACTTCTGGGTTCTTATTTTTTTTTTAATTGTCTTCACTGCAGCTATAATATCTTCTTTCATTTTTGATGATATGTTATTTCCTAAAATGTTAGTAAAACGAACAATTCTTTTTCGTACAGTGACTTAATGTATTCCATTTTTTTGTGCTCCATATTGCATTATTCAATATTTCACTAAAATAATCCTTTAATATTGAAAATCAAGTCTGCACTTTGTTGTTCAGTTTTTTCAGCTTGTGTTCTTCAGTTTTGGTTTTCAAACACTTTGCACACTGTGTTATAGTATTGCCTTGTCTTCTGGGAGTGCCATTTGACATTTTCTTCCCAGTTCTCTTACTTTATTCTTTCTTCTTGCGTTGACTTCTTTCCCTTCCGGTGAAAATGATAGTGTTTCCTGACATCCATTTTGCTCTTGCCTTCCTTCACTGTTTTTTGTAATGACATTTTATTTTCCTTGTGGATAATATAATACCCTTGACGTTTTTCTACAATTCATCTAGTCTTTGATGCATTGAGCAGTAATGTACTAAGATCATTAAATTATTAGCACACTGTTACAAGTAATATTACTTTCCTTCCCCTCACAAGAACGAACTTAGTTTTTATACTTTAAAATAAGGTTAAATGTATATTCTAAATCAGAAAATGTGTTTCATCACTTACTTGGTGTAACCATACCTTCATTCTTTTACAGAGAAACAGAACAATGGTTTGATTCTATTCTCTCAATTAATTGTATAAAAACTGCCATGAAATCGATCTTATAATAAGAATTAAGCAGAAATAAGACAAACAAAAAAAACAAACAAAAAACCAACCAAAAAAGTTTACATTGATGTATTGATAATTCAACTCATAAACATTATAGGCATTGGTGGCCTAATGGTAAGAAGCTGCACTGTAATCCCACAGACATGTAGTTCAAATCCACCCATCTCCTCCTGTTTGATTAACAACTTCTGAAAAAATCCAATGAAGGGTCAACTCTGGGTCGATTTTGACTCAATGATAAACAACATCATACATTATAACAATGACCAATAATTAAGAGTTTATAATTATAAATGTTTTTGTTAGGTGTAGTCGAGTCAAGTATAATTCGTAGCAACCCTACTAATAGCTGATCTAAACCCTGTGCTATCTTGTGCTATCTTTACACCTCCTGACACCCTACAGCCCATTACAGCAGTCACTGTTTTAATCCACCTGGCTGAGGGTCTCCTTCTCCTTCTCCAATCCTTCACCCTTCTAAGCATCATGTCCCTCTTCAAGGAATAGCTCCTCCTAGCAACATGCCTGAAATATGTGAGATGAAACTTTATCATCTATACTTCCAAGGAGCACTCTGGCTGTACTCTTTCTGAGAGATATTTGTTCTCTTGGTTGTCCATGGGATGTTCAGTTCTCTTCTCCAAAACCACAACTCAAAGGCATTAATTATTCTTCTGTCATCCCTATTCATTGTCCAGCTCTCAGATACATAGTGAGTGATTAGAAAGACCATGGTCTGAATCAGACACACTTTAGTCCTCAAACTTACATCAATACTCTTAATAACTTGAGAGGTCCCTGATTGCAGAGTTTCCCAGTGTAATATGTCTCTCTATTTCCTGGCTGTTCATACTAAGAGTGTTAATTGTGGATCCAAAAAAGATGAACACATACATTATGCATATCTCTATTATTGTACCTTCCCCATGATAAAATAATTATTTCTTATTATCTGTTTCCACTTGAGATTAGAAGTTCTTAGTAGGCTACAGTGAGCTCCAGCTTGACAGAGGCCTAGATAGAGCACACAGCACTCTGTAAGTAGAGCATGTCTGTGATCAAATGAATTGTCATAGACAAGAAAGTGTTCACTAAATACAAATAGAATAGAGTACAAGGGACTAAAAACAAACAAACAAACAAAAATAATAACTTAATGCCACAATTGAGAATTGTGTCACTGATATGCTTTGGAAAATTAGAGAGTTGGTGACAAAGAGGAAGAATCCTCAGTGAGATGGACTGAAATATTGAGCTTAAGCACAGCTGAGATTGTTGTGAGAATAGCACAAGACTGGTCGGTGTTTTCATCTCTTGTGCATAAAGTGGGTAAGGAATTGGCACCTAATTGATGGTACCAAGCAAAACCTAATAGACCTTTATATTGTTTGTTTGACAGTTGAGACATGGAGGTGATTTAAATTTCAGGCTTGAAGACTGGCTAAGAGTCATAGTCTCCAGATTTCAGCTGTATCTATCAGACAAGTAAGTCTGGCCTTTATTTTTTTTAATTTTTTCATTTTGTTCCCCATTTTCTTCCCATTCTGTCATAAAAATTTTATTTTGATCCTTTTTGGGTCAATAGGCACTGGTAACTGAGCACCTATTTCTTCTGGTCTCAGGGTCATCACGGAGATTAAAGTTTACATGGTTCACTCAGACTAACAGCCTGATTTTCTTTATTCTTCTTTGTTCTGCATGGGAAGAAAACAATAGTTTCACCTCAGGTGGCTGCTTGCATGCTAGTAAAACTTCAGTTACTACTCATTAGAGTAGGATGAAGAATAATTGATTTGTGAACAATTTTGTGTCAATTGACTTTGTTGCTTCCCACAACCATGGCTTTACGCTGCCAGGCCCAGTAACATTTCCTCAAAATGTACAGTTATAACAAAGAAGTTTACTGAATTTTACTGCTGTTTGCTTGACACGAATATATTTACAATATATAAAGATACCATATGCACAAATATTGTTTGCCAAATGTACGTTGTCTTGGTTGCAGTTTCATTCATGCATACTAATTCATCTGTCTAGCAACATATATACTATATGATGTTGTTGTTGTTGTTGTTGTGTGCCATCGAGTCGCTTGTGACTCATAGCGACCCTATGTACAAC
>NW_006399894.1:8695537-8704206 GCF_000299155.1 Elephantulus edwardii
TGTCCAACTCTCTGATGCATAACAAGTGATTGTGAAGACCATGGCCTGTATCAGACGCACCTTAGTCTCCAGAGAGACATCATTGCTCTTCAGTACTTTGGAGCAGTCCCTAATAGCAGACTTTCTGATCGCAATACGTCTTTTAATTTCCTGGCTGCTGGTGCCAAGAGTGTTGACTGTGGAGACAAGCAAACTGAAGCTGTGAACAATCTCAATCTTTTAACCATCCATCCTGATGCTGCTAACAGGCCCAGTAGTGAGAATCTTTGTCTTCTTGATATTGAGCCTCAATCCATATTGAAGGCTGCAGCCCTTGATCTTCTGCAGCAAGCACTTCAGGTCTTCCTCAGTTTCAGCAAGCAAGGTTGTGTCAGCTGCATAACAGAGATTGTTGATCAATCTTCCTCCAATCCTCATGTCACATTTTTCCTCATACAGTCCAGCCTCCTGAATAATCTGTTCTGTATATTGATTGAAAAAGGTATGGAGATAGGACACATCTCTATAATCCTTCCCAATTTTGAACCATGCATACCATGTTTCCTTGCTCTGTTCTGACGACTGCCTCCTGATCCAAGTATAGATTTAGAATTAGCACAATCAAATGTTCATGGTATTTCCATTCTTCTCAGAGACAGCCACAGTTTGTTGTGATCCACACAGTCGAACGCTTTTGCATAGTCACTGAAACACAGATAGACATGTCTGCTTTCAGCCAAGATCTATCTAAAATTGGCTACAATATCCCTAGTTCCACGACCCCTTCTAAACCCAGTCTGAAGCTCTGACAGTTCTCTGTTGATGTGCTGTTCCAGTCATTTTTGGATAATCTTCAGCAGAATCTTGTTTGCATATGATATCAATGATATTGTTTGATAATTTCCTCACTCTGTTGGCTCTCCTTATTTGGAATGGGAACAAATAGAGATATCTTCCAGTCTGTTGGTCAAGTGGTTATCCTCCGGATTTCTTGACACAACTTGGTGAGCGAGGAAGGCAGCGTTTTGGTGTGGAATAGAAATATCAGAAGGGAAGAACGGGGCAAACAGAAGGGTACTTCAGTATCCCCTACCCCACAGGTAAACATGACCCAGAGGCCTGGCAGGTCAAGGTGGAACTGGAAACCATTGGGTCCCTTGGGCAAGGAAAACAACTTATATACCAGATCTATAGGACACATCACCCTGACTTGAGAAACATTACCCTTAAACTCAAGAGACACCGGCTGCAGCATAAGAAATTGTCAGCAGCTGAAGTGTTTGAAATCACAGAAGCCCATTAAGCTTGAGATATAAGCTATCAGATCAAGGGCTGAACAACAGGAGACAGGTGTCGAAGGGAGTGGGTGATAGTGGAAGGGGATGCTGGTGGATGGTGGAACAGGAAAAAGGGTGGATCAAGATATTTATGTCAAGGGTGGGGACAACACTGAAACTATTGGTTAATTCCACAAATGGGGAAATATCTTTCATCTGCTTTTTCCCATAAAATGTTTGTCTGTCAGTTACTTCTCTAAATCTGAGCATTCAAACTAAGACAGACTAGGAAGAAGGATTGGCCATCCACTTTTGAAATAGCAGGCCTCTGAAAACCCTATGTACTATGTACCTATACTATAGTTATGTTTAATTTTTGTCTACCTCTCTATATTTTCTTTTTGCTTATTGGTGTTATGTTGATCATCCCTTTTTGTATATTGCTTTTCCTCTTTTCTCAATTTAATACATGACTCTTTCTAGTTCATGATAGTCCCTCGACTATGTTCCAGGTAACCATCGATGAATATTTCTTTCCTTGTGTAAAATTTTTCCATTAATTCTTTATAGTAGTTGTTGTTGTTAGGTGCTATCAAGTTCAGTACAATCCATAGAGATCTTATGAATAACAGATATGAACCCTGTCCTATAACGTGCCATACTAATCTTTGACATCTGTTTAAGTATTGACTGATTCTTTTTAGTATAGTGTATTTCCTTGATTCGCTTTTGATGCTTCTTGGATCATTCAAGATTTGGTGCATAACATCTCTCAATATTGCAATTAGAGACTTGAATTTGTTTTTCAGGTCTTTCAGCTTGATAAATGTAGAGTGAGTTCTTCCTTTTTATTCACCAGCTCAATCTCTTCGCACTTTACTTTATCTTCTAAAGCTGCCCTTTGAAACCTTATGCTTCAACATCTCTTCACATTGACTTGGCTTCTTGACATTCTAGTGCAATTTTCAGAGACTCTTCTGATACTCATTTTGGTATTTTCTTTCACCTCTGCCTTTATAATGACCTTTTACTCTGTTCATGGATGATATCTTTAATGTCATTTGAGAACTCATCTGTTCTTCAACCATTACTGTTTTATGACTTAAACTTATTCTTGAGCTAATTTTTAAATTTAGATGACACATACTAAAAATTATGTTATGATTCTTTTGGACTTGATTTGATTTTTTTTTCAGCTTCAATCTGAACTTGCACATGATTAATTGATGCTCTCTTTCACAGTCAGCTCTTGTCCTGATTTTGATGGCTGAAATTGAGTTTCTCCAACAACTCATTCCACAAATATGTCCAGTCTGATTCCTGTGAGGTCAGTGTGCATAGTCACTGTGTCTCTTAAAAAAGGGTTTTGGAATGAATAAATTACTGAATGTACAAAATTCAATAATTCCATTTCTAGCCTCATTTCTGTCATCAAGTCTAATTTCTGACCACTATTTCTTCTAGTTATCAGTTACTAATAATCATTTATTAACTATTATATTATTAAATATGGGGAGTACTGGTGGCCTAGTGGCAAGAAGCTGCACTGCAATTCCAATGGCATGCAGTTCAAATTCACCAGATCTGCTTTGGGAGAAAGATGGGCAGTCTCCTCCCATGAGATTAACTGCCTCTGAAAACCCATCAGAGAGTCAGCTCTATTGTTGTATACTGTTGGTTATGACTCGATAATAAACATCAGCAACAGTATTAAAGATACTACAAATAATTGTACTATTAATTATTATTAATGCACCTTGATAAAATATTTGGTCAATTTTAGACTGTAAAACTTGGTAGAAATTCTCAATTTTTTCATTGTTAGCAGTTTGTTCATATATTTGATTACGCTAAGAAGCTTTCTTTATATACATATAAATGATATCTTATTACTCAGCGTTGTACTTCAGGGTAGATGTTGAAAGGGACTTTTAACTGTGAATACAAATTCTTCCTCAATTTTTTACTCTTGGTGGATTAGACTTACATTACTGTCTGATTCATATCCTCAATGAAGAATGCAAAAGATTATTACTAAGAGGAGGAAGAAAAGACTGAGATGGATGTCAGAAGAGACTCTGAATACTGCACTAGAATGCATCCAGGCCAAAACAAAGGGAAGAAATCAGAAGGTTAAAGAGCCAAACAGAAGATTTCAAAATGCAGCTTGGGAAGACAAAGCAAATCATTACCATGAAATGTATGGAGAGTAGGAGTCACAGAACCAAAAAGAATGAGCTTGTTCGACGTGTTTTAAGCTGAAGGAACTGAAGAACAAATTCAATCTTTGAGTGACAATCCTTAAGAATACTATGGGCAGAACACTGAAAGATGCAGGAAGCATCAAAAAAAGGGAAAATAAGTACACTGAGCCACTGTATCAGAAATAACTGGCTAACACAAAATAATTTCATGAAGCAATATATGATCAAGAGGCAATGCTGATGGAGGAAGTTAAAGTTACTATGAAGGAATTGACAAAAAAAATAAATATTAATGAAATAAGAATTGACATATTTTAATAAATAGATGCCACTCTGGACATGCTCACCAGGCTGTGCCAAGAAATCTAGAGGACAACTACCTAAGTAACTGATTGGAAGAGTTCCATACTTATTCCCATTTTTTAAAAGATCTAACAGAATGTGAAAATTTCCAAACAATGTCTCTAATATCACTTTTAAAGTCGTAAGAAAAGAGCAAGAAAGCATTGCATGGTTCAAAATTACAAAAGGAGTGTGGCAGGAATGCATCTTATTTCCATACCTTTTCAACCTATACGCAGAGCAGATCATTCGGGAGGCTAGACATTATAAGGAGGAATGTTACATTGGAGGAAGACTCACCAACAACATGCATTATACAGATGACACACCATTGCTAGCTGAAACTGAGGAGGACTAGAAGCATTTGCTGTAGAAGGTCAAGGACTATGGTCTGCAGTATGGATTGAAGCTCAATATCAAGAAAACAAAGATTCTCACCACTAGGCTAATTGGCAGCACCATGATAGATGGAGAAGCGATTGAGATAGTTAGCAATAACTTCAGCTTACTCGGTTCCACAATCAATACTCTTGGCACCAGCAGTCAGAAAATTAAATGACGAATTACACTGGGGAAATCTGCTGTTACGGACCTCTCTAGAGTATTAAAGAGCAATGATGTGAATCTAAATATTAATGTGTGCCTGATCCAGGAAATGATCTTAGAAAATGCTTTCTATGCATCCAAGAGTTGGCCATTGACTAAGGATAGCAGAAGGAAAAATGATGGCTTAGAGTTGTGGTGCTAGAGAAGAGTATCAAACACACCATAGACTTCCAAGATAGCAAACTAGTCTGACCTTGAGAGAGTGAAACAAGATTGCTCCTTGAAGACAAGGATTTTGAAGGTCTATCTGACATACTTTGGGTATATGGCCAGGAAGAAGAAGGACATTATGATTACAAGTATGGAGCAACAGCGCAAGAAAGGAAGACCCAAGATGAAATAGATTGACACAGTAACTGGGGTAATTGGAATAAGTAAGCCAGAGACAGTGAAATTGGCTTAGGATAGGGCAAGATTCAGAGCTATTGTACTTAGGGTCACTATGAGTAGCAGTCAACTCTATGCCTCGTAATGACAACAATATCAGTTCATCTCAGCTCACTAATGCCTAGAATGTAAGTCTTTATGCACTTCATTTAACTTTTTACAATTTCCAGTTTTCCTGTATTCTTATCTTGTATATTATATATTAAAATTCTTAGTGGCTGTTTGTAGTACTTTCTTCTCATCTTTGAGTGATTTCTAACCTGGACTTTAACTTTAGTACTATCTCTTTAGTACTATATCTGCCTGTGTTCCTCTATTGTTCATAGGGTTTTCAAAGACCTGTTATTTTAGAAGTAGGTGATCAATCTTGCTTCCTAGTCTGCCTTAATCTGTGAAATCTGCTGAAGCCTGTCCACCATGAGATATTCCACTGGGATCTGAAACACCAGTGGCATCCTTCCAGTATCACAGCAAACCACTAGGTACTTCAGAATAATAAACTGATAGAAAAGTAACTGTACTAAAAGCAAATGATGTATAAACAAGTATATACATACTTCTCTTTTTATTAAAATTGATTTGCATACAATAATTCATATTAGGCGATATAGAGAACCATATTGGTTGGGTCCACAATCAACACCCTTGAGACCAGAAGAAATGTAATAAAATGATGTATCACACGGGGGAAATCTGCTGTCAGATACCTCTACAAAGTGCTGAAGATCAAGGGTATCCGTTTAAAGACTAAGAGGCGCCTGATCCAAGCCATGGTCCTTTCAATTACTTGCTATGCCTCTGAAAGTTGGATAATAACTAAGGATTATAGAAAGAAAAGAAATTATTTTGAGTTGTGGTGTTGGAGAAGAATATGAGTTTCCCACAGACTGCAAAAAAAGCAAACATGTATATATATGTGTGTGTATGTGTGTATAAATTATAAATATAAATATAGATATAGATATAAGTATAGATAGATATAGATGATACAGATAGAGATAGATATAGATATAGATGATATAGATATAGATAGATAGAGATGAGATAGAGATAGAGATAGAGATAGAAATAGAGATACAGAGATATAGATATATACATATATATATATGAAACTATAACCAGGGTATTCCTTGGAAGCAAGGATAGTGAAGTCTCATCTCACATACTTAGGACTTGTTTCTAGGAGAGGTCAATTGTTGGGCAAAGACATCATGTTTGGAACGGGAAGGCCAGCAGAGAAGAAGATCCTCAACAGAATAGATGGACACAGTGACTGTAACAGTGGGCTCAACTATATCAGAAGTAGTGAGGATAGTACAAGATAGCGCCAGGCATACATTTGTTTGTCACAGGGTGTTAACTGGTGAGTGGCAATAAATTTGGCATTGGATAACAAAAATGTAGCATCCAAAAGAGTCTCTATTTCATAGAATTTTTGTTTCATTAAATATTTTATTTTATCAAATGTAGTATATTACCTCAAAAGATGTACCATCCTTCATTATAAGGTGTTCATTCAGTGGGAAGAACTAAAGTGTATGGATATGGGGTCTGAGAGTACCCAGGAGTATCCTGGACAGAGAAAGAAGTCAATATGGTTTATAAAACAGTCCACAGATTACCCAACTCAAGGATATATTAGTCAAATTGCTTCCCTCAGTATAATGTGGCTGTATCCTTGCCCATTTTGTAGCTGGGGGAAAAATCACTTTAAACGTGACTCTACAAGAATTCAATTTGACATTGTTTAATATCCTGTGGAGTGAATAGAAACTTATTGCATCTGTTATTTTATGGCAGAGTGTGAGTGATTCTTCTTTAAGAATTCTCTGAAGGGAGTGATTCTTTGATAATTGAACTCCCTGTGGTTTGGTCAAGTGGAAACAGTGCATAGAGCCTTCAAAGAAATGAAAGCAATGAGAGCTGAATGGAAGCTTTCTGGTAGTGATGAGAAGAGGCTTTGACCCTTCAAGTAATGAAAGCCAATCATTTAGCTGGAGCCCAGGCAGAAGTCCCTGAAGAGAGCTAAGGATGGCCGGAGTGAGAGGAGCACTCTGTGGGGAGAATTTTCACTGTGGCTCAAGGCCCATGTGAATTGGCCTTTACCTTGATCAGTGTGACCTCTTTGTTCTTGAGAAATATGTAAATCCATAGCTAGAAAAAATGAACTTAAATCATACAAAACCCTTTGTTCAGCTTGTGAGAACTGCCTCACTTCTGCAAAAAGGGAAGAGTTATTATAAGAATAGAGGGATAATTAGGTGGGCAGAAGTTATCTGAAGGAGGACTGAAGATATTCCTAATAGTATTCAACACAGGCAAATGAGTTTGTGAAGATACTTTGTTGTAATATTATTTTTGTTTTATCTGTGCTCATTTCTACTTTCAATCAAAAGTAACCTGCACAGTTCTTAAAACCAAATAATTAGCATTGTAAAGAAACCAGAATTATTCACAAGAGTCAGAGGAAAAAAATAGGATATAAATTTTGAATGTCTTTGTCTAGCTGATGTTAGGAATATCTTCCAGTTAGTTGACACAGTTAGGTTTTTTATAGAAAGATTAGACTATTTACTCAGAGTGCCAAAATAATATTCTTGCATATGTTTCATTATGTGTGTTATTGTTCTATTATTATTATTATCCATTATGTGTGTTAATATTCTAGATATTATTAGTAGTATTTTTATTAGAAATGTATCAGTTGTCATGTATGTATCTGTTTTTCTCCCCTGCTTATGCTCTTCTCAATTAAATAGGAAATAAGAGATGTGTCTCTATTCCTGCCATGTAGTAATGTATCATGTCTTAATATCCCTTTGGAATGCTGGGTCCCAATAGCGGCAGCAAATTGACATCCCTGAAGGCATGGTTAGACCCTGCATCACTTAAAGATCAGTGAACTGTGCTTCAGTCTGATGAAGGTAAATGAAATATTTAGCAACTGATGTGAAGACTGCTGCTGTTCATGATAACCACGTCTCCCAAGAGGGAGATAAACTAAGCTCTGGGCTCTATTGCTGAGGAATTTCACCAGTGTCAGAGCAATACCAATCAACCAATCTGAAAACAGTTTTGAAGAATAAGGCTCCATCATAAACAAGAAACTTTTTTAAAAATTCTTTCATTTCAATGAACAGATATCTACAGAGATTTTGGAATTCCATTCATTCATTGTTGCACCCTTCTCCCCGCCCACCCCCCCTCCCCCACCCCCGTTTGCTCCTCTCCTTGAAAAGCAAAAGAAAAACTCCCTCACTGGTACATAATCCCCCCTGTACATCCCCCAACCACACCCCCAACCCCAAATATAATCCACCCTGCAACCCTCATTCCGTACTCTTACGATAAACATAATGCCCTAAAATATAATACTTTTAAACTATTCTCTCCCCAATAGACTTGAATGCCGTAAACATATTTCATCCAGTTTTTCTCAGTCTGGTTAAAAAAAATAAAACAAAACACAAAACTTGGTTCATTTTGTATGAGATACCTTAATAGGCATTGGAAATATAAAATAGTTCAAGAACCAATTATCTGCTTGCAATATTCCTACTTTCTATTCATGTTAATGGCAATGTCTCCGTCAGAAACAGATGCAGTTTTCAAAAGGTTTTATTTTTGTGCTATACATATGAAAGCGGTTTCTTTTTTCCTGCAGCTAACTCTGATGGCATAGTGTATAATGTGTCTGGTCACTAACTAAAAGGTCAGCAGTGTAGTGAGGAAAAAAAAAATGAACCTCCCAAAAGGAATCTTAATGAAGGATCACTATGAGTGGGAGCTGATTCTATGTCAGTGAGTTTTGAGTTTTGAATTAATTTTATGATACTGAGTCTTGTTTGTTGTTGTTGTTGTTGTTGTTGTTGTT